>NC_138772.1:243854825-244359825 GCF_965119305.1 Pelophylax lessonae
GCTTCTCCCTTGGTGGGGCGACCCTGAGGACTGCGACCTGGTATCCACACGCAGCAAAATCCATCCTCCCCACTAGAGGCTCTTGCGAAAACCGGTGGATACTTAGATTCCGCAACTCAGGTTAGCCTGTGTCACTTACCTTGGGGGTTCCCGTCTAAGCTCCGCCCTCTGGCACACGTGGGGCCTTCCTCTGCCATCAGGCTAACACTTGTATCCCTAACAGTACAAATCAGCCATGACGGAGCCTGCAAGAGAAGCCTCACGGTTGGAAGAGATCTGCCAACACCTCGCAGCCCTGTCTCAAACCGTAAAGTCGCTTCAAGGCGGCTACACACAGCTAGAGGAACGGCTGCGCTCTACGACACTTCAGGGGGATCCTCCTGTATTATCTGCTTCCTCTCCTGCTGCAGCACTCTCTGCACCTGCTTCTGGCCCTACCGTAGTGATGCTGCCACCAGAACCTCGAGTTCCTGCTCCCGAAAAATATTCCGGGGATCGCGGTAAATTCCACGCCTTTCGCAACGCCTGCCAGCTGTATTTCTCCCTGCAACCTCAAACCTTTTCTTTGGAGACCACCAAGGTGGGGTTTGTTATCTCCCTGCTCCTAGGCAAACCCCAGTCCTGGGTTCATCGGCTCCTTGAAGAGGGCAGCCCCCATTAAACTCCTTACGGTCATTTTTTGAGGCCATGACACAGCTCTATGATGACCCGCAGCGATCCTCCACCGCAGAAGCTGCGCTTCATGTTCTTCAGCAGGGTCGCAGGCCCGTAGAACACTACGTCACTAACTTCCGCCGCATCAGTTCCGATACGTCCTGGAACGAAGCAGCACTCCGGTATCAGTTCCATCTCGGCTTGTCAGAAGGACTGAAGGACGAGCTGGCGTGGGTAGGTGTCCCCAACGCCTTGGAAGATTTGATTTCCCAGGCCATTCAAATCGACCGGTGGTTACGGGAGCGCAGAGCAGAACGATCTCCGCAGCAGTTCAGACCAGCCTGGACGCTACCATGAGTTGCTCATCCTGCATACTTTTCTTCTGCTGGGTCAGCTCTTACCAACCCCGCTCCCGCTGGAGTCGCCTCAGATACGCCTGAACCTATAGAACTTGGGATCATACGGCCTGCTTTGTTCCTGGAGGAGAGACGCCGTCGCCAGTTGGGTAACATGTGCCTGTATTGCGGTGAAGCTGGCCACTATGTGCGCTCCTGCCCGGCAAAATACCATAAGTTCATGCCGGCCTCACCATCTGTTGCCAGTTCCTCCCACCTAGCCTTTCCTGTGTCATTACAGCTTCCGGAAGGACTCGTCCCAGTTACTGCAATCATTGACTTGGGAGCCTGCCGTTGTTTCATTGATCGCTCGTTCGCCCTGCAACATGGCGTATCTCTCCGGCTCAAGACTCAGGACCTCACCATCTTCCTGGCTGATGGTTCCCACATCAAATCCGGGCCCGTGACCCAAGAAACTTTTCCCCTTCCTATGGTCTCCTCCTCCGGCCATAAGGAACTGATTAGCCTGGATGTTATCACATCCTCCTTATTTCCCATTATCCTGGGATTACCGTGGTTGCAAGCACATAACCCGCAAGTCAATTGGATCACAGGCACCATCCAGTTCCCATCTCTTTACTGCAAGAATTCCTGTCTACCTGCTCCTCCTGAATTCCCCAAGACTCTGTTCTGTCTTTAATCCAACCTGATGTGTGTTCTGTGGTGCCCAAAGAATACCATGATTTCCTGGACGTATTCAGCAAACGGGGAGCAGAGACCTTGCCCCCCCACCGTCCATATGACTGCCCCATCAACTTGCTCCCAGGAGCCGAAATCCCGTTCGGCCGGATTTACCCACTTTCTGAACGTGAGCTGGACGTCTTAAAGGACTATGTAGACGAAAGTCTGAAGAAGGGGTTCATCCGTCCCTCTACCTCTCCAGCAGGGGCAGGTATCTTCTTCGTAGAGAAGAAGGATCACACCCTCCGACCCTGCATAGATTATAGGGATTTAAATAAAGTTACTATTAAAAACCGTTATCCCCTTCCTCTAGTCCCCGAACTCTTTCAGAGACTCAGATCTGCCATCCTGTTTACTAAGCTGGATCTTCGTGGGGCGTACTACTTGGTGCGCATCCGAGAGGGCGACGAATGGAAGACTGCTTTCCACACTAGATTTGGACATTTCGAATACCTGGTAATGCCATTTGGCCTTTGTAATGCTCCTGCCACGTTCCAACACTTTGTGAACGACATCTTCAGGGATTGGTTGGATATCTTCATCATCCAAATGACATCCTAATCTTCTCAACATCCCTAGAGCAGCATCGCGAGCATGTTCGAAATGTCCTCGGTCGCCTTCGCCAGCATGGCCAAGGCCGAGAAGTGCATTTTTGAGCAGAACAGTATCCCATTTCTGGGGTTAATAATTTCCACAGAAGGAATAGAGATGGATCCTCAGAAGGTCTCTGCCATTCTGGACTGGCCACCTCCATCAGACAAAAAGGGAGTACAGCGCTTCGTTGGCTTCGCCAATTTTTATAGGAGGTTCATTAAGGGGTTCTCTAACATCATAGCCCCTATTACTCACCTTACTAAGAAGAACTTCCGCTTCCAGTGGACCCCAGAAGCTCAGTCCGCCTTCTCGGTTCTTAAAAAACATTTTACCTCTGCCCCTATCCTAAGTCACCCGGATCCTGCCTTACCCTATCTCCTGGAGGTAGACGCATCGGACGTTGCGGTCGGGGCAGTCATCTCCCAAAGACAGGGAACTAGAGACTTAACTCACCCAATAGCCTTCTTTTCCCAGAAACTCTCTCCCGCGGAGAAAAACTATGATGTCGGGGACCGGGAACTCTTGGCTATCAAAGCCGCTCTCGAAGTGGTATTCCCAGGTGGTCTCCCGTCCAGGTACTAACCAGGCCCGACCCTGTTTAGCTTCCGAGATCAGACGAGATCAGGCGTGTTCAGGGTGATGTGGCCATAGGCGATCACCACTGCCACCCTCGACCCCTTTGAACTTGGCAATGGCAAGATGACACCTCAGGAGAAACAAAAAGAAAGCCAACGAATAAAGGAAAAGCCAAAATGCTACAGCACCCTGTATTCCCAGGCAGTCTCGCATCCAGGTACAAACCAGGCCCGACCCTGCTTAGCTTCTGAGATCAGATGAGATCAGACGTGTTAAGGGTGATGTGGCCATAGGCGATCACCACTGCCACCCTCGACTCCTTTGAACTTGGCCATGGCAAGATGGCACCTCTTCTTGATGGGCCTTTTTTGAGACATCCCATGCAGACCGAACAGTTGCGATCTGCAAGATTTGTCAGAAGGGTATAAAAAGTGGCAAAAATGTAAACCACCTGGGTACAAGCTGCCTAAACAGGCATTTGACAACCCACCACTTGGCCTGTTGGCAGGAGCATTTGAAGAACCCACAAAAGGGCCAAAGATCGGTCAGTCGGCCTCCTAGTCCTCCTCGCGCTGCTCCTCGTGCTCCACCTGCACATCAGTCTATTCCTGGCCCTGCTATAGTCACTCGTCACCTGTTGGCAGCCTCCATTGACAGGGATGATGATATAGCAGGCAGTGTCGCATCTACCTCCAGCACACCACCAGCTGTAACATCTAGACGCCAAATTTCGATTCCACACATGCTGGAACGAAAAAAAAATGTATACTCCCCACCACCCACATACCCAGCATCTAAACAGTAGTTTGGCAAAACTACTGGCTCTGCAACTGTTACCATTTAACCTGGGTAGAGTCTGCTCCCTTCCGTGACTTTGCAAAATGTGCAGTTCCACAGTGGCAGGTGCCAAGTCGGCATTACTTTGCCCGTAAGGCCCTGCCATCCCTATACCAACATGTGGAAGGCAATGTAGTGTCGTCCCTGGCCATGTCAGTCAGCCGTAAGATACACCTGACGGCTGACACTTGGTCAAGCAAACATGGGCAGGGACGGTACATTTCTGTCACTGCTCATTGGGTGACACTGCTTGCCAGCGGAAGGGATTGTAGCCAGAGCTCGGTGCTGCAGCCAGGTTGCCCCCACGTCTGCAAACAGCTGGTGGTGTCGCTGATCCGGGTAGATCGATCACTTCTACCCCCTTCTGCTCCTCCTCCTACACCATGCCTTTCTTTTGCTCCTAATCAACTGTACAGCCAATGTGTATGATGGGGACATAATGCAGTGCACTGGGAACAAGATTAGAGATTTTTTTTTAAAAGGTGCTGTCTCTTAAAATGTGCATATAATTAACAGGTGTATTTTCACAATGTCAGGGACCAGACTTGAACCTGGGACCTCCAGTGTGTCTGCCAATGACTCTACTTGCTGAACCACCTGGAATGCTGGACAGCTCCTTGGACAAATCCTTGAATGACCCTGCTGTGAATCTTTATTGCCTTGAACTTTGAACCCTTTGCTCCTCCCATGAACTTCCTGTTTTAAGCCATGTCTTTGCACTTCCTGGTTGGCAGAATATTGTGCCTTCAAGAGCCGATATCTCGCTTGTCTCTCCTGCTGCCATCCGTATCTTTGCTACCATCCATTATCGACACTTGGCTTGTTCCTCGACTATGCTTTTGCCTAATCCCGACTTGCAACTACTTGTTACCGACCTTTGGCTATTCCTAGACTACGCTTCTGCTTGATCCTGACCTGCTGTATCTGCTACTGGACCCTGGCTTGCTCACCTCCTGGTGGGGCGATCCTGAGGACCGCGACCTGGTACTAACACGCAGCAAAATCCATCTCTACCATCGAGGGAGTCAAACTAGGCCTTGCAGATTGCCGCATGTCTTCCTCCTCCTCCTCCTCAAAGCCTGCAAAAGTTCCCGAAGAATCGTCCTCCTCCTCTTCCACCCCTGGATCCTGCTCAGGCCTCTGGGAGCTAGGCATAATGGGGTCAGGATTCTCAGGATAAAGGGGGCCTTGAGAGGCAAGGAAGTCCTCCTCTTCCTCCTGCTGCTCTGCCTCCAGTGCCCTGTCCATAATGCCACGCAGAGTGTGCTCCAACAAAAACAGTACCGGTAGGGTGTCACTGATGCATGCTCTGTCCCGGCTGACCATCCTCGTGGACTCCTCAAATGCCGAGAGGACAGCACATGCATCCTTAATCAAAAGCCACTGCCGTGGTGAAAAGAAGCCCAGGCGCGCTGAGCCAGTGCTGGTGCTGTACTTGCAGAGATATTCATTGAGGGCCCTCTGCTGCATGTACAGGCGCTGCAGCATAGCCAAGGTGGAGTTCCAGCGGGTGGGCATGTCACAGACAAGGCGGTGTACCGGCAGGTGAAACTCGTGCTGCACTTCAGCCAAACGTGCAGTGGCACTGTACGACAGCCTGAAGTGATTGCACACCCTTCTTGCCATCCTGTATGTATGCCTATACATTTTTTTTCGTTCCAGCATGTGTGGAATCGAAATTTGGCGTCTAGATGTTACAGCTGGTGGTGTGCTGGAGGTAGATGCGACACTGCCTGCTATATCATCATCCCTGTCAATGGAGGCTGCCAACAGGTGACGAGTGACTATAGCAGGGCCAGGAATAGACTGATGTGCAGGTGGAGCACGAGGAGCAGCGCGAGGAGGACTAGGAGGCCGACTGACCGATCTTTGGCCCTTTTGTGGGTTCTTCAAATGCTCCTGCCAACAGGCCAAGTGGTGGGTTGTCAAATGCCTGTTTAGGCAGCTTGTACCCAGGTGGTTGACATTTTTGCCACGTTTTATACCCTTCTGACAAATCTTGCAGATCGCAACTGTTCGGTCTGCATGGGATGTCTCAAAAAAGGCCCATCAAGAAGAGGTGTGTATAGTGGCCCGGGAGACAACAGGTGCGGCCTTAGATGGAGCGGGCCGTCTGCTCTCCCCTCTTGCTCGCTCTGCCTCCTCCTCAACCTCAGACCCAACATCAGACTCTATAAAGGACTGAGCATCAGGCGTGGCCCGGGAGACAACAGGTGCGGCCTTAGATGGAGCTGGCTGTCTGCTCTCCCCTCTTGCTTGTTCTGCCTCCTCCTCAACCTCAGACCCAACATCAGACTCCATAAAGGACTGAGCATCAGGCTGGAGTAGATGGCCGACACTGTGGTCAAACAGCTCAGCTGACTCCTCTGCCATGTCTGAAGTTGGGTCTAAGGGAGGACGTGAGGTGGACATGGACTCATCTCTATTTGTTCTGCCAACTGCAGAAGACTGACCACTTTTCTCTGCCTGGGTCACTGTAGTTGCAGATGATGCCGATGATGAGGGTTTGGTAATATAGTCCACCACCTCCTGTACGTACTGTGGACGTATAGCTTGGCCACTGCCGGAGAATAATGCAAATGGTGGCCTGGCTGAGGACTGACCACCACGTCCACCCCTGCCTCTAGACACCCTAGAAGCTGTGCCCCTTTCCACAGCAGGGCCACGTATGCCTTTTCTTGGTCTACCTGGCATATTTGTCACTGAGGCGTTGGCAACTCTGTGCAGTGAAAAACGCACACTGCTATGCGACCCACAGTTGTCGCTGAATACAGCACAGCAGATGCGTGTCACGCACAGTTGCAAAGCCTTTTGCACAGTGGACCTAACGCTTTCAAGAACAGGCGTTAAGTTGTCACTGAGGCAATGTATTTTGCTGACTAGCAAGCACGTATACCTGCTGTAGATATATCAGCACTGTGGAACGTGCTCACTACACAGAACCCTCACACTTTCACTTTCACTTTCCCTACAGAAACTAGATTATTACATCTAACTACTGTGGTACAAAGTTCCCTAACTACACTAGATATCCCTTTCCTCACACTAAAAGAACAGCTCCATACAGCAGAAGACTGACACTGTGCCTTTAATTTTTATTTTTTTTTCTAACTCAAAAAACCAGCACAATCGCTGTATTTCTAACTACACTGGCTGTAAGCTGAATGCAATTCTGCTATATGGAGCTTTAGAAGCACTCGCCTATGCAGAAAACATAGTGTAGCAAAGCAGGAGTAAGAGAAATGCTTCCACTCTCTTCAACAGACTCTGTATCACTGTGCTAGGGGTTAGGCGGGGCTATCTTATATACTGTGGGGCGTATTCACTTCTGATTGGAACCTGGTCTCCGTAGTCACTCCAATTACGTTCCCAGAAGACTCCTGCCCCCTCATTGGCTTTTGCTGATGTTTCTGGGCCAATCACGGGCTTTTAAAGCCCAGTTCCTGTACCAGTGCATTTTGGGCGGTTCTGGTGGCCGAATTCCGAACTTTTACCGCAAAAAGTTCGGAATTCGGCCGAATTTCGAACACCCAATGTTCGGGTCGAACCGATGGTCGACCCGAACCGTTCGATCATCTCTACGGGTTAGTACCTGGATGGGAGACCACCTGGGAATACCAGGTGCTGTAGGCTTTTGGCTTTTCCTTTATTTGTTGGCTTTTTTTTTGTTTCTCCTGAGGTGCCATCTTGCCATGGCCAAGTTCAAAGGGGTCGAGGGTGGCAGTGGTGATCGCCTACGGCCACATCACCCTGAACGCGCCCGATCCTGTCTGATCTCGGAAGCTAAGCAGGGTCGGGCCTGGTTAGTACCTGGATGGGAGACCAGCTGGGAATACCAGGTGCTGTAGGCTTTTGGCTTTTCCTTTATTCGTTGGCTTTCAAGATAACTGCATGTGGTAACCAATAGCCTAAAAAAATGTTTTTGGTCAAAATGACTATTTTCGTCTTTTAGAGTCTTAAAACGCTTGTTTTAGACAAGATAACTGCATTTGGTCTCCAATGGCCTGAAAAAACTTTTGGTCAAAATGACTCTAATTTGGTCTCCAAGTGTCTAAAAAGCCTTTATTCGTCAAAATAACTGCATTTGGTCACCAAAGGTCTGAAAATTGTTTTTAGTCAAAATGACTGTATTTTCGCCTTTTAGAGTCTTAAAAAGACGGTTTTAGACAAGATAATTGCATTTCGTAACCAATGGCGTGAAAAATCTTTTTGGTCAAAATGACTATTTTGGTTTTCAAGTGTCTAAAAAGCCTTTTTTAGTCAATATAACTGCATTTGATAACCAAAGGTCTGAAAAATAATTTAGTCAAAATGACTGTATTTTTGTCTTTTAGAGTCTGAAAACGCTTGTTTTAGACAAGAAAACTGCATTTGGTAAACCAATGGCCTGAAAGAAAAATTTTTTGGTCAAAATTACTCTATTTTTGTCTCCAAGTGTCTAAAAAGCCGTTTTTAGTCAAAATAACTGCATTTGATCACCAAAGGTCTTAAAAAAATTTAGTCAAAATGACTATTTTTGTCTTTATAGTCTTAAAACGCTTGTTTTAGACAAGATAATTGCATTTGGTCTCCAATGGCCTGAAAAATATTTTTTTGATCAAAATGACTCTGTTTTGGTCTCCAAATGTCAAAAAAGCCTTTTTTAGTCAGAATAACTGCATTTGATCACCAAAGATCTGGAAAAAATGTTTTAGTAAAAATGACTGTATTTTCGGCTTTTAGAGTCTTAAAACGCCGGTTTTAGACCAGATAACTGCATTTGGTAAACCAATGGCCTGAAAAAAAATTTTTGGTCAAAATTACATTATTTTGGTCTCCAAGTGTCTAAAAAGCCTTTTTTAGTCAAAATAACTACATTTGGTCACCAAAGGTCTGACATTTTTTTTGTCAAAATTTTTGTCTTTTCGTCTTTTAGAGTCTTAAACAGCCGCTTTTTAGACAAGATAACTGCATGTGGTAACCAATAGCCTGAAAAAAAAATTTTTGGTCAAAATGACTCTATTTTGGTGTTCAAGTGTCTAAAAAGCCTACAAGCCTTTTAAGACTCTAAAAGACAAAAATACAGTCATTTTGACTAAATTTTTTTCAGGGGGCGTGGCCGAGCTGCGTGTGTGAGCGGACGTGCATGCTGTGAGCTCTGCTGTTGATCCTGCTAGTTATCCTGTGTAACTCCTTATCCTGCTCCGATTTCTACCGTCAGTCGGTGCCCTGTGTTCCCTGGAGTGCGGTGATCACCAGGTGAGTCCTCCATCTTCTCTCCGTGATGTCTAAGAAGGGTAAAGAGGGAAATCCGCACAGGCCGGCCCGATCCAAGATGGCGGCGCCTCGCAGCGTGCAGCACAGAAGGCCACATATCTGGAGGCTGCTCAAAAGCTTTTTGCTAAGCCTGCTGCCCGGGACCCCCAAACTCTATCTGAGGACCATCGATCCGGCTCACCGGGGTCGCATTCAGACACGGATGACACTGTTCCCTTAGGTGATCTCTCCCGCCAGATTGCTGATTGGGAGGCAGCAGATGCAGACCAGGCCCCGAGGCAATCATCTCCTACCCCGGACACAGAACCCACGTTGCGGGACATTATGGCTGCGGTTACCACCTGTACCACCTCAAATACAGCCCTGACAGTGGAGTTAAAGGGGGTCAAGGCTGAGATATCGTTCATGAGACATGATATGCAGAAATTGAGGGAGAGGACAGTGGCAGTGGAAGGCAGGGTCAGCTCCCTGGAGGATGACATGGCGCCTTTGCAAAGGGAAGTGAAACATACTGCCCTGCTCTCAGCCCAGCAAGCTGCACGTCTGGATGACTTAGAGAATAGGATGAGACAGAGTAATATCAGAGCAATTGGGATCCCTGAGCGGGCGGAAGGTAAAGATCCTGTGGCTTTCATTGAACAATGGCTGCTCTCTACTTTTGGGCAAGAATCCTTTACTTCCATGTTTTCGGTGGAACTTGCTCCACTTGCTATGCGACCTCTTCCTCCTGGAGCCCCCCCCCCCCCCCCCGCGCACTTTCATCTTCAAATTCCTCAATTACTAAAGCCAGGGGAATGCAGGGGAGGCTCAAGATTGACAACTCAAGGATCTCCCTGTTTCCCGATTACTCTGCGGTGGTGCAGAAACAGCGTGCGAAATTCGTAGAGGTCAAGAGGAGATTGCAGGACTTGAATGTTCAATACGCTATGCTGTACCCTTCCAGGCTCTGGGTGGTGGTCCGGGGTGAGGTGCTGTTCTTTGACAAGCCTTCTGCTGCTGTTCAATGGCTGGATGCTAATGGTGGGGCCCTGCGGGCGGCCACTTCCCCCAGGCGAGAAGACCTTTGAGGATCGTTTCTACTTTTTGGAACTTTTGTACTCTTTTCGGCCAGTCATGGATCCTTTCGGTTCTCCTGCCTATACTTGGCACTTGATGTTACACACACTTTTCCTGTTATGATGGGAGCTCTCCTGCTGCACTACACTGGCATCGGTGGTCCCTCTCCGGTTTCCCCCCTTGGTCGTGACTGGACATGCCCTATTGACTCGTCCCTTCCCCCACACGTGGCAGACGTGTATTGCCTTTTTGTTCCCCCCTTTTTGCCTTTTTTCTGGTCCTGGACTTTGGTTCGATTTTTGCTTTTCCTGCATGTACTTTGTCGCTCTACTGCTATTATTTTACCCTATGCTGTGGATGTTCCTATTGACTGTTCTCTATGCTGGGGCTGCACCGGTACTGTGTGGGCTGGGTGACTACTCCTGTTGCTCTCTCTATATAGCTGGGCTGTGCTGATGGGGTGTAGTGGGTTCACCCTTTCTGGGTGCCCTCTTTCGCCTCCCTGGCCGGGTTGCCTGACGCTCCGTGTATGGCTACATTTTGACTATGGCTGATAATATTTGTGTGATGTCCTGGAATGTGCGTGGCCTCTGCAACCCGGTAAAGAGGACGGCAGTGCTCCGCACCATCAAACGCCTGCAGGCAGATGTGGTTTGCCTGCAGGAGACCCATATGTCTCCTTCCACTTCCCCGTGTCTAGCTCCTAGCGTATTTAGTCACCAGTTCCACTCTGTTTACTCCACTTATTCGAGAGGGGTGTGTATTTTGATTAAGAAGGGGGTACGGTTTCTATGCTCAAAGTCTGTGATTGACCCTGAGGGCCGGTTTGTTTTATCCTGCCAACTAGCAAGCCTTAGGTGTGTACAAGCCCCCCCGTATTCTGCAGGGGTACTTAAATTTATCGTGCCACATATTGCTCAACTTCCTGATGTGCTGATGTTGGGGGACTTTACTGCTGTACTTGACTCTGCCTGGGATGCAGCTAAGGCATTCATGGGAGGTCAGTTTATACGTACGGTTAATGTCATTAAAAAGGACACCAGGCAATGGGAGAATACTGCGTTGGACGCAGTGACTAGAGCGGAGGAAACTTATGTTAGGGACCCGTCAGATGATACTCAGAGGTCGTGGCTGGCTGCCCAATCTATGGCCAAGTCGGTCTCGATTCAAAAGCTGAAAACAAGCGCTTCTTCTTGCAGCAGAGGTATTTTGAGAAGGGAGAAAACACGGGTCATATGTTGGCCATGCTGGTTCGTTCGCAGCAGCCTGCGGCATTTATACCATAGATTAAGGATCCTCAGGGGGTGCTCTGGCACGCCACGGCTGACATACGGAGAGTACTTGGGAATTTTTATGCTGATCTTTACTCCTCTAAGATCTCGGCTGACCCACGAGAAATTGCCGATTTTTTTGGCTTCCTGCGATTTGCCTTCTCTGTATGCCAGGGACGTGGCTGTGCTTGGGGCCCCCCTTACGGAAAACGAACTTTATGCGGCCTTGAAATCTACTAAGCCTGGTAAATCTCCGGGGGCTGATGGTATCCCGTCGGAGGTTTACAGCCGATACGCTGAACAGTTGGTGCCGGTGCTGCTGCTGCTGCGGGTATATAACGAAGCCTTCCGTATTGGCCGCTGTTAGGAATGCTTCCTGAGCACACTGATGTGCTGTCATGAATCTGCAATCTAAAGGGTTAACCTAGAGCAGACTAATTGCAGTAATTGGCAAACAGGCTGCCTTATTTAAACAGCTCAGAAGCACTGTGTCTTTGCTGACTTGTCTGCAGCTCTTCCTGTGTTCCTGAAGCCTGCTTCCTGTTACCTGTTTGATATCCGTTTTGACCTTTGGCTTGTTCCTGACCTTGTTGACCTGCTGCCCGTCCTGACCCCCGGCTTGTTTGGCCATTCTCTCGGATCTCCCTTGTCTGCTTATCTGCCTTCGGATCTTGATTGGCTTCTCCCTTGGTGGGGTGACCCTGAGGACTGCGACCTGGTATCCACACGCATCAAAATCCATCCTCACCACTAGAGGCTCTGGTGAAAACCGGTGGATACTTAGATTCCGCACCTCAGGTTAGCCTGTGTCACTTACCTTGGGGGTTCCCGTCTAAGCACCGCCGTCTAGCACACGTGGGGCCTTCCTCTGCCATCAGGCTACCACTTGTATCCCTAACAGCCGCCTTCCTGCCTCTATGTCCGAAGCTATAGTTGTTTTCCTGCTGAAGCCCGGCAAGGATCTGCTTTTGGCGGATTCCTAAAGGCCCATATCTCTACTCACAACGGATGTTAAAATTCTAGCTAAGATACTGGCCACTAGGCTGTCCTCTGTTGTCCAGGGGGTTGTCCATAGGGATCAATCGGGGTTTATCCTGACCAGATCGACGGCACTTAATCTCCGCCGACTATTTCTGAACCTTCAGATCCCAGTAGACAACCCTGGGAACCGGGCAGTCTTATCGCTAGATGCCGCTAAGGCATTCAATAGTGTTGAATGGGTGTACCTATGGGAAGTTCTCAAGCGCTTTGGTGTGGGAGAGAACTTTCTGAACTGGGTGCGGGTACTGTACGCTGCCCCCGCGGCCAGACTGAGGGTGAAAGGGGAGCTTTCTGGACCCTTCTGTTTGCACAGGGGGACTAGACAGGGCTGCCCGCTATCTCCATTGCTGTTTGCCATGGCACTGGAGACCTTAGCGGCGCAAATTCGGTCCTCCAATAACATAGTGGGGTTCAGAAGGGGCTCCAATGCAGACATTATCTCACTCTATGCGGATGACACACTGCTCTACCTAGGTGATACAGGGGAATCCTTGCGGGCGGTAATGTCCCTTATTGACTATTTTGGGTCCCTGTCGGGATTTTCCATAAATTGGGATAAATCAGTTTTAATGCCCCTTGATCCCATAACTCAGCCCTTTTCCGGACTGTGCATCCACAGTGCGAGTGGTTCACTCCTTCAAATATTTGGGGATCCAGGTGTCTCCTGATCCTACCCAGTATATCACACTGAACCTCGTACCTCTGCTGCAAAGTTCCCTTGTCGGTGGCTGGGCGAGTCAATCTAATTAAGATGGTGTGGGCTCCTCAACTTCTTTATGTCTTGCACAACTCCCCAATCTGGATACCCAGGAAATGGTTCTATAGGATTGACTCCCAGTTCCGAGAACTGATCTGGTGCAAAAAAGTGGCTAGGATTAAATTGGCTACCCTTCAGATGGGCAAGGATAGTGGTGGCTTGGCAGTCCCCAACCCCAGAGTATATTTTCTAGCCTTCCAGGTTCAGCATATGGGGGGCTGGGGTCTTTTGGATCCATTCGATCCTATTGGGTCCTTATTGGTCCCTCCTGACTCGCCTCACCCTGTCCTTGTACACCTTGAAGCGGGGTTCTCCAATATGGGGACTCGGTTACCCACACTCGCCTTGATTCGCATGGTGTGGCGCTGTGTCAAGGGGATGTTGCAGATCAGGGGTTACCTTCCTCAGACTCCGATTTGGCATAATCGCAACTTTTCGGAACTGTTTCGTCTAGAGGGCGCGGAGATGTGTATATTTTATAGCACAATTGTTCAGAGCTGGGGTACTGAAATATTTTCAAGACTTACAGAGGGAGTTTGATGTACCTAGGCACTGTTTCTTTCGCTACCTACAATTGAGACACGCGATGATGGCCCAGGCAGGCTTGGCTTCTTTGAAAATTAAAATGGAGGGGAAAGAGGGGGGGGGGATAAGAAAGGACCATAGAAAATCCCCTATAATTCCTCAATATATCGAGGGTATGGTGGGATGTGACATCGATTCCAAACAATACCAGAATTACCAAACGGCGTGTTGCCGGTGAGCCAAGCAACTGTTGAACAGGTGAAGAAAAATAGAAAAAAAGGAGTTGCATGTATGGCTCAAACACTGGTAAATGGTTAAAAGGAATTACTTTATTGAAGAAGACAAAGATAAAATTCAACACAATACAAAAACACTTTCAAAAGGACATGTGACATGAGATAAAACACATACATGTATGTAAGAGGTCCGCCTTGATGACAACAAAGTACCTCGCTGAAACTCCACCCACCTACCAGAATTCCCTTGGTGTTATTGAATACTAATAATGCCCATTATTAGTATGTGATGACCGCCTAATGCTTGGGTATATTCATAAGTTAAATCACATATGATTAACTTGGAATCTTGATATATTATGGTGATACTTGAAAGCATCAATTGGCATAAGACAGGATGGGGAGGGGGAATCAAGAGAAGACAATGGGAGGTGATTAATTTTTAGAAGTAGATTCTTCCATCCATAGGATTGATATAATTGGCTGTATTCCTCAACCGTATCACCAGCTGGCTATAGCATAGTATCATAATACATTCCGGGTATAAAAGTTCAAAGAAAAGTATGGAAGATATATGCAGCAGATTATGTCAGGGAATTTTTCCATATATTAAGCTGACTCATGGCATGTTTGTAGCAGCATTGATATCACATATTTTATATTAGTATGCAGTTTGAGAGTAAACTTGGTGTTCTTTCAGGCTATATGAAGACAGTAGTTCATTGGGAGGAATTATTCCACCAAACTATAGAGACATATATGAGTGTGGACCCTCCGTATATGGACCATTCATAGGAAGTTCACCAAAGTTGAAATGCAGCAATTAACAGGTGATTTGCAGGACAAACTGACAACATGAATGCAGCAGCACATGAAGCACATATAATAAGCGAGTAGCTATTCAAACTCTGTGTTGCCTTACTACTCTCCCGGTTTGAAGATAGTCTGTAGAGAGGTATTATTCCACGGACATTTTGAAGATATAAGGACCCTCAGTTTAGTTTAGAGCCATGGAGAGGAGGCTGCACATATGTTTGATGGATATATCAGAAGCAGTCTAATATAGCAGACAAACTTTGCAAGCGGCTGACAGGACTGGTTAGTTGGATATAAGTATCCTTAACCTTCCTAGCGGTATTCCCGAGTGTGACTCGGGGTAAGATTTTAGTGCCAAAAGCGGTAACCCCGAGTCACACTCGGGGTAGCGCTAAGAAGATCGCTGGATGCTGGAGGAGGTTTTACTTACCTTTTCTCCGGGATCCAGCGAAGACTGCGAGCGGTGTGCGGCAGCGGAGCTCTCTCCCGATCGTCTGCGAGCCCCGGCTTCCGTCTCCGGCGACGTGACGTCCGCCGGGGGGTGGAACCGGCGGCAAATTCGAATGTAAAATGCACCAAACACACTGATATCGTTCAAAATAAAATAAAATCACATTACATTACATTGCCCCCCAGTGCCCTTTCCTGCAGTTTTACTGTACTTTTTATGTAAATATATGTATATATATATATATATATATATATATACATATATATACAGTATATATATATACGTATATATATATACACATATACATATATATATATATATATATATATATATATATATATATATATATACACACACACACATATTATATATATATATATATATATACATATATATGTATATATATATATATATATATATATACATATATATGTATATATATATATATATATATATATATATATATACACGTAATTCTTGTGAATGAGCAGCCCAAACCAACTGTATACATTATATATATATATGTATATATATATATATATATATATATATATATATATATATATATATATATATATATATATACGTATATATATATATATATATATATATATATATATATATATATATATATATATATATATATAATATATGTATACATACATATATATATATATAATATGTATAATAAATGTATACAGTTGGTTTGGGCTGCTCATTCACAGGAATTACATGCTTTCAGCACCTAAAATAATGGTACCGCTTTCAGCACCTAAAATCCAAAAGAATCATACCGCCAGGGAGGTTAACTCACGTGTCTAGATGGATGTGTACGTGGTGAGTCCTTCCATATGTCTCTGTCTCTTGTGCCAGATTGTCTGATAATCCTTAGTATGTGTGCTCAATAATTAGATACATGTCTTCGCCAGAGAGGTGGGAGATAGCCGATCAACTCCCCGTGGTTGGATGTAGCATTTGTCAGCTATGAGGCTGTAAGGCTGGTTTGGTCTCCCTCGCTCGTGGATAGTAGCGGCGTGCCTTCCGGGTATGGTGGGTGGAGCTATCGTCGTGAGGCCTTTGGTGCGTGTGACGTCAACGCGTTTCGCAGCACGCTTCTTCAGGACGTTAGGCTTGGCTTCTTTGACACCCGACACTCGCTGCCTGTTGGGTGAGGTGTTTCGGGTCTCGGACAAGAAGGGTATGATCTCACAGGTTTATGTCCTTCTGTTGGGATCCGTGCAGGACCCCTCTTCCCTCCCTGCTCGTGCGGGGTGGGAGGGGGGATCTTGGACCCATAGATGGGGAGACGTGGGATCTTTGCCTCTCATCGATCCCTTTGGTGTTGGCTCTCATCGATCCCTTTGGTGTCACTTATTTCTGTTTCACAGAGCATACAGAACACATGGAGACCAAAATAGAGTCATTTTGACCAAAAAAATGTTTTCAGATCACTGGTAACGAAATGCAATTATCTTGTCTAAAACCAGCGTTTTAAGACTGTAAAAGGCGAAAATACAGTCATTTTGACTAAAAACAATTTTCAGACCTTTGGTGACCAAATGCTGTTATTTTGACTAAAACAGGCTTTGGAGACCTAAATAGAGTCATTTTGACCAAAAACATTTTTTCAGGCCATTGGTTACCTAATGTAGGTATGTTGTCTAAAAGCGGCGTTTTGAGACTCTAAAAGACAAAAATACAGTCATTTTGGCTAAAAAAAGGTTTTCAGACCTTTGGTGACCAAATGCATTTATTTTGACTAAAATATGCTTTTTAGACACTTGGAGACCAAAAATAGTGTCATTTTGACCAAAAACATGTTTTCAGGCCATTGGTTACCTAATGCAGTTATGTTGTCTAAAAGCGGCGTTTTGAGACTCTAAAAGACAAAAATACAGTCATTTTGGCTAAAAAAAGTTTTTCAGACCTTTGGTGACCAAATGCAGTTATTTTGACTAAAACAGGCTTTGGAGACCTAAATAGAGTCAATTTGACCAAAAACATTTTTTTCAGGCCATTGGTTATCTTGTCTAAAAGCGGTGTTTTAAGACTAAAAGTTAAAAATACAGTCATTTTGGCTAAAAATGGTTTTCAGACCTTTGGTGACCAAATGCATTTATTTTGACTAAAATATGCTTTTTAGACACTTGGAGACCAAAAATAGTGTCATTTTGACCAAAAACATGTTTTCAGCCCATTGGTTACCTAATGCAGTTATGTTGTCTAAAAGCGGCGTTTTGAGACTCTAAAAGACAAAAATACAGTCATTTTGGCTAAAAAAAAGTTTTTCAGACCTTTGGCGACCAAATGCAGTTATTTTGATTAAAAAGGGCTTTGGAGACCTAAATAGAGTCATTTTGACCAAAATCATTTTTTCAGGCCATTGGTTACCAAATGTAAGTTTATCTTGTCTAAAAGCGGTGTTATAAGACTCTAAAAGTCAAAAATACAGTCATTTTGTCTTGAAAAGGTTTTCAGACCTTTGGTGACCAAATGCATTTATTTTGACTAAAATAGGCTTTTTAGACACTTGGAGACCTAAATAGAGTCATTTTGACCAAAAACATGTTTTCAGGCCATTGGTTACCTAATGCAGTTATCTTGTCTAAATGCGGAGTTTTGAGACTCTAAAAGACAAAAATACAGTCATTTTGGCTAAAACAGTTTTTCAGACCTTTGGTGACCAACCGTAGTTATTTTAACTAAAAAGGGCTTTTTAGACACTTGGAGACCAAAAATAGAGTCATTTTGACCAAAAACTTGTATTCAGGCCATTGGTTACCTAATGCAGTTATGTTGTCTAAAAGCGGCGTTTTGAGCCTCTAAAAGGCGAAAATACAGTCATTTTGACTAAAAACAATTTTCAGACCTTTGGTGACCAAATGCAGTTATTTTGACTAAAACAGGCTTTGGAGACCTAAATAGAGTCATTTTGACCAAAAACATTTTTTCAGGCCATTGGTTACCTAATGCAGGTATGTTGTCTAAAAGCGGCGTTTTGAGACTCTAAAAGACAAAAATACAGTCATTTTGGCTAAAAAAAAGTATTTCAGACCTTTGGTGACCAAATGCAGGTATTTTGACTAAAACAGGCTTTGGAGACCTAAATAGAGTCATTTTGAGCAAAAACATTTTTTCAGGCCATTGGTTACCAAATGTAGTTTAAATTGTCTAAAAGTGGCGTTTTGAGACTCAAAAAGGCGAAAATACAGTCATTTTGAATAAAAACAATTTTTAGACCTTTGGTGACCAAATGCAGTTATTTTGACTAAACCAGGCTTTGGAGACCTAAATAGAGTCATTTTGACCAAAATCATTTTTTCAGGCCATTGGTTACCAAATGTAGTTTATCTTGTCTAAAAGCTGTGTTTTAAGACCCTAAATATCAAAAATACAGTCATTGTGGCTGAAAAAGGTTTTCAGACCTTTGGTGACCAAATGCATTTATTTTGATTAAAATAGGCTTTTTAGACACTTGGAGACCAAAAATAGAGTCATTTTGACCAAAAACATGTTTTCAGGCCATTGGTTACCTAATGCAGTTATGTTGTCTAAAAGCGGCGTTTTGAGACTCTAAAAGACAAAAATACAGTCATTTTGGCTAAAAAAAGGTTTTCAGACCTTTGGTGACCAAATGCAGTTATTTTGACTAAAAAGGGCTTTTTAGACACATGGAGACCAAAATAGAGTCATTTTGACCAAAAAAATGTTTTCAGATCACTGGTAAGGAAATGCAATTATCTTGTCTAAAACCAGCGTTTTAAGACTGTAAAAGGCGAAAATACAGTCATTTTGACTAAAAACAATTTTCAGACCTTTGGTGACCAAATGCTGTTATTTTGACTAAAACAGGCTTTGGAGACCTAAATAGAGTCATTTTGACCAAAAACATTTTTTCAGGCCATTGGTTACCTAATGCAGGTATGTTGTCTAAAAGCGGCGTTTTGAGACTCTAAAAGACAAAAATACAGTCATTTTGGCTAAAAAAAGGTTTTCAGACCTTTGGTGACCAAATGCATTTATTTTGACTAAAATATGCTTTTTAGACACTTGGAGACCAAAAATAGTGTCATTTTGACCAAAAACATGTTTTCAGGTCATTGGTTACCTAATGCAGTTATGTTGTCTAAAAGCGGCGTTTTGAGACTCTAAAAGACAAAAATACAGTTATTTTGGCTTAAAAAAGTATTTCAGACCTTTGGCGACCAAATGCAGTTATTTTGATTAAAAAGGGCTTTGGAGACCTAAATAGAGTCATTTTGACCAAAATCATTTTTTCAGGCCATTGGTTACTAAATGTAAGTTTATCTTGTCTAAAAGCGGTGTTATAAGACTCTAAAAGTCAAAAATACAGTCATTTTGTCTTGAAAAGGTTTTCAGACCTTTGGTGACCAAATGCATTTATTTTGACTAAAATAGGCTTTTTAGACACTTGGAGACCAAAAATAGAGTCCTTTTGACCAAAAACATGTATTCAGGCCATTGGTTACCTAATGCAGTTATCTTGTCTAAATGCGGAGTTTTGAGACTCTAAAAGACAAAAATACAGTCATTTTGGCTAAAACAGTTTTTCAGACCTTTGGTGACCAACCGTAGTTATTTTAACTAAAAAGGGCTTTTTAGACACTTGGAGACCAAAAACTTGTATTCAGGCCATTGGTTACCTAATGCAGTTATGTTGTCTAAAAGTGGCGTTTTGAGCCTCTAAAAGGCGAAAATACAGTCATTTTGACTAAAAACAATTTTCAGACCTTTGGTGACCAAATGCAGTTATTTTGACTAAAACAGGCTTTGGAAACCTAAATAGAGTCATTTTGACCAAAAACATTTTTTCAGGCCATTGGTTACCTAATGCAGGTATGTTGTCTAAAAGCGGCGTTTTGAGACTCTAAAAGACAAAAATACAGTCATTTTGGCTAAAAAAGGTTTTCAGACCTTTGGTGACCAAATGCATTTATTTTGACTAAAATATGCTTTTTAGACACTTGGAGACCAAAAATAGTGTCATTTTGACCAAAAACATGTTTTCAGGCCATTGGTTACCTAATGCAGTTATGTTGTCTAAAAGCGGCGTTTTGAGACTTTAAAAGACAAAAATACAGTCATTTTGGCTAAAAAAAAAGTTTTTCAGACCTTTGGTGACCAAATGCAGTTATTTTGACTAAAACAGGCTTTGGAGACCTAAATAGAGTCAATTTGACCAAAAACATTTTTTTCAGGCCATTGGTTATCTTGTCTAAAAGCGGTGTTTTAAGACTAAAAGTTAAAAATACAGTCATTTTGGCTAAAGATGTTTTTCAGACCTTTGGTGACCAAATGCATTTATTTTGACTAAAATATGCTTTTTAGACACTTGGAGACCAAAAATAGTGTCATTTTGACCAAAAACATGTTTTCAGCCCATTGGTTACCTAATGCAGTTATGTTGTCTAAAAGCGGCGTTTTGAGACTCTAAAAGACAAAAATACAGTCATTTTGGCTAAAAAAAGTTTTTCAGACCTTTGGCGACCAAATGCAGTTATTTTGATTAAAAAGGTCTTTGGAGACCTAAATAGAGTCATTTTGACCAAAATCATTTTTTCAGGCCATTGGTTACCAAATGTAAGTTTATCTTGTCTAAAAGCGGTGTTATAAGACTCTAAAAGTCAAAAATACAGTCATTTTGTCTTGAAAAGGTTTTCAGAGCTTTGGTGACCAAATGCATTTATTTTGACTAAAATATGCTTTTTAGACACTTGGAGACCAAAAATAGAGTCATTTTGACCAAAAACATGTTTTCAGGCCATTGGTTACCTAATGCAGTTATCTTGTCTAAATGCGGAGTTTTGAGACTCTAAAAGACAAAAATACAGTCATTTTGGCTAAAACAGTTTTTCAGACCTTTGGTGACCAACCGTAGTTATTTTAACTAAAAAGGGCTTTTTAGACACTTGGAGACCAAAAATAGAGTCATTTTGACCAAAAACTTGTATTCAGGCCATTGGTTACCTAATGCATTTATGTTGTCTAAAAGCGGCGTTTTGAGCCTCTAAAAGGAGAAAATACAGTCATTTTGACTAAAAACAATTTTCAGACCTTTGGTGACCAAATGCAGTTATTTTGACTAAAACAGGCTTTGGAGACCTAAATAGAGTCATTTTGACCAAAAACATTTTTTCAGGCCATTGGTTACCTAATGCAGGTATGTTGTCTAAAAGCGGCGTTTTGAGACTCTAAAAGACAAAAATACAGTCATTTTGGCTAAAAAAAAGTATTTCAGACCTTTGGTGACCAAATGCAGGTATTTTGACTAAAACAGGCTTTGGAGACCTAAATAGAGTCATTTTGAGCAAAAACATTTTTTCAGGCCATTGGTTACCAAATGTAGTTTATATTGTCTAACAGTGGCGTTTTGAGACTCAAAAAGGCGAAAATACAGTCATTTTGAATAAAAACAATTTTCAGACCTTTGGTAACCAAATGCAGATATTTTGACTAAACCAGGCTTTGGAGACCTAAATAGAGTCATTTTGACCAAAATCATTTTTTCAGGCCATTGGTTACCAAATGTAGTTTATCTTGTCTAAAAGCTGTGTTTTAAGACCCTAAATATCAAAAATACAGTCATTGTGGCTGAAAAAGGTTTTCAGACCGTTGGTGACCAAATGCATTTATTTTGAATAAAATAGGCTTTTTAGACACTTGAGGACCAAAAATAGAGTAATTATACCAAAAACATGTTTTCAGGCCATTGGTTACCTAATGCAGTTATGTTGTCTAAAAGCGGCGTTTTGAGACTCTAAAAGACAAAAATACAGTCATTTTGGCTAAAAAAAAGGTTTTCAGACCTTTGAAGACCAAATGCAGTTATTTTGACTAAAAAGGGCTTTTTTGACACATGGAGACCAAAATAGAGTCATTTTGACCAAAAAAATGTTTTCAGATCACTGGTAACGAAATGCAATTATCTTGTCTAAAACCAGCGTTTTAAGACTGTAAAAGGCGAAAATACAGTCATTTTGACTAAAAACAATTTTCAGACCTTTGGTGACCAAATGCTGTTATTTTGACTAAAACAGGCTTTGGAGACCTAAATAGAGTCATTTTGACCAAAAACATTTTTTCAGGCCATTGGTTACCTAATGCAGGTATGTTGTCTAAAAGCGGCGTTTTGAGACTCTAAAAGACAAAAATACAGTCATTTTGGCTAAAAAAAGGTTTTCAGACCTTTGGTGACAAAATGCATTTATTTTGACTAAAATATGCTTTTTAGACACTTGGAGACCAAAAATAGAGTCATTTTGACCAAAAACATGTTTTCAGATCACTGGTAACGAAATGCAATTATCTTGTCTAAAAGCGGCATTTTGAGACTCTAAAAGACAAAAATACAGTCATTTTGGCTAAAAAAGTTTTTCAGATCTTTGGTGACCAAACGTAGTTATTTTGACTAAAAAGGGCTTTTTAGACACATGGAGACCAAAATAGAGTTATTTTGACCAAAAAAAATGTTTTCAGATCACTGGTAACGAAATGCAATTATCTTGTCTATACCCGCTTTTTAAGACTCTAAAAGACAAAAATACAGTCATTTTGGCTAAAAAAAAGGTTTTCAGACCTTTGGTGACCAAATGCATTTATTTTGACTAAAATATGCTTTTTAGACACTTGGAGACCAAAAATAGTGTCATTTTGACCAAAAACATGTTTTCAGCCCATTGGTTACCTAATGCAGTTATGTTGTCTAAAAGCGGCGTTTTGAGACTCTAAAAGACAAAAATACAGTCATTTTGGCTAAAAAAAGTTTTTCAGACCTTTGGCGACCAAATGCAGTTATTTTGACTAAAACAGGCTTTGGAGACCTAAATAGAGTCAATTTGACCAAAAACATTTTTTTCAGGCCATTGGTTATCTTGTCTAAAAGCGGTGTTTTAAGACTAAAAGTTAAAAATACAGTCATTTTGGCTAAAAATGGTTTTCAGACCTTTGGTGACCAAATGCATTTATTTTGACTAAAATATGCTTTTTAGACACTTGGAGACCAAAAATAGAGTCATTTTGACCAAAAACATGTTTTCAGATCACTGGTAACGAAATGCAATTATCTTGTCTAAAAGCGGCATTTTGAGACTCTAAAAGACAAAAATACAGTCATTTTGGCTAAAAAAGTTTTTCAGATCTTTGGTGACCAAACGTAGTTATTTTGACTAAAAAGGGCTTTTTAGACACATGGAGACCAAAATAGAGTTATTTTGACCAAAAAAAATGTTTTCAGATCACTGGTAACGAAATGCAATTATCTTGTCTATACCCGCTTTTTAAGACTCTAAAAGACAAAAATACAGTCATTTTGGCTAAAAAAAGGTTTTCAGACCTTTGGTGACAAAATGCATTTATTTTGACTAAAATATGCTTTTTAGACACTTGGAGACCAAAAATAGAGTCATTTTGACCAAAAACATGTTTTCAGATCACTGGTAACGAAATGCAATTATCTTGTCTAAAAGCGGCATTTTGAGACTCTAAAAGACAAAAATACAGTCATTTTGGCTAAAAAAGTTTTTCAGATCTTTGGTGACCAAACGTAGTTATTTTGACTAAAAAGGGCTTTTTAGACACATGGAGACCAAAATAGAGTTATTTTGACCAAAAAAAATGTTTTCAGATCACTGGTAACGAAATGCAATTATCTTGTCTATACCCGCTTTTTAAGACTCTAAAAGACAAAAATACAGTCATTTTGGCTAAAAAAAAGGTTTTCAGACCTTTGGTGACCAAATGCATTTATTTTGACTAAAATATGCTTTTTAGACACTTGGAGACCAAAAATAGTGTCATTTTGACCAAAAACATGTTTTCAGCCCATTGGTTACCTAATGCAGTTATGTTGTCTAAAAGCGGCGTTTTGAGACTCTAAAAGACAAAAATACAGTCATTTTGGCTAAAAAAAGTTTTTCAGACCTTTGGCGACCAAATGCAGTTATTTTGACTAAAACAGGCTTTGGAGACCTAAATAGAGTCAATTTGACCAAAAACTTTTTTTTCAGGCCATTGGTTATCTTGTCTAAAAGCGGTGTTTTAAGACTAAAAGTTAAAAATACAGTCATTTTGGCTAAAAATGGTTTTCAGACCTTTGGTGACCAAATGCATTTATTTTGACTAAAATATGCTTTTTAGACACTTGGAGACCAAAAATAGAGTCATTTTGACCAAAAACATGTTTTCAGATCACTGGTAACGAAATGCAATTATCTTGTCTAAAAGCGGCATTTTGAGACTCTAAAAGACAAAAATACAGTCATTTTGGCTAAAAAAGTTTTTCAGATCTTTGGTGACCAAACGTAGTTATTTTGACTAAAAAGGGCTTTTTAGACACATGGAGACCAAAATAGAGTTATTTTGACCAAAAAAAATGTTTTCAGATCACTGGTAACGAAATGCAATTATCTTGTCTATACCCGCTTTTTAAGACTCTAAAAGACAAAAATACAGTCATTTTGGCTAAAAAAAAGGTTTTCAGACCTTTGGTGACCAAATGCATTTATTTTGACTAAAATATGCTTTTTAGACACTTGGAGACCAAAAATAGTGTCATTTTGACCAAAAACATGTTTTCAGCCCATTGGTTACCTAATGCAGTTATGTTGTCTAAAAGCGGCGTTTTGAGACTCTAAAAGACAAAAATACAGTCATTTTGGCTAAAAAAAGTTTTTCAGACCTTTGGCGACCAAATGCAGTTATTTTGATTAAAAAGAGCTTTGGAGACCTAAATAGAGTCATTTTGACCAAAATCATTTTTTCAGGCCATTGGTTACCAAATGTAAGTTTATCTTGTCTAAAAGCGTTGTTATAAGACTCTAAAAGTCAAAAATACAGTCATTTTGTCTTGAAAAGGGTTTCAGACCTTTGGTGACCAAATGCATTTATTTTGACTAAAATAGGCTTTTTAGACACTTGGAGACCAAAAATAGAGTCATTTTGACCAAAAACATGTTTTCAGGCCATTGGTTACCTAATGCAGTTATCTTGTCTAAATGCGGAGTCTTCAAGTGTCTAAAAAGCCATTCTTAGTCAAAATAACTGCATTTGGTCACCAAAGGTCTGAAAACCTTTTTTAGCGAAAATGACTGTATTTTTGTCTTGTAGAGTCTTAAAACGCCGCTTTTAGACAAGATAACTGCATTAGGTAACCAATGGCCTGAAAACATGTTTTTGGTCAAAATGACTCTATTTTTGGTCTCCAAGTGTCTAAAAAGCCTATTTTTGTATAAATAAATACATTTGGTCACCAAAGGTCTGAAAACCTTTTTAAGCCAAAATGAGTTTTAGAGTCTTATAACACCGCTTTTAGACAAGATAAACTACATTTGGTAACCAATGGCCTGAAAAAATGTTTTTGGTCAAAATGACTCTATTTAGGTCTCCAAAACCTGTTTTAGTCAAAATAACTGCATTTGGTCACCAAAGGTCTGAAAATTGTTTTTAGTCAAAATGACTGTATTTTCGCCTTTTACAGTCTTAAAACGCTGGTTTTAGACAAGATAATTGCATTTCGTTACCAGTGATCTGAAAACATTTTTTTGGTCAAAATGACTCTATTTTGGTCTCCATGTGTCTAAAAAGCCCTTTTTAGTCAAAATAACTGCATTTGGTCACCAAAGGTCTGAAAACCTTTTTTTAGCCAAAATGACTGTATTTTTGTCTTTTAGAGTCTCAAAACGCCGCTTTTAGACAACATAACTGCATTAGGTAACCAATGGCCTGAAAACATGTTTTTGGTCAAAATTACTCTATTTTTGGTCTCCAAGTGTCTAAAAAGCCTATTTTAATCAAAATAAATGCATTTGGTCACCAAAGGTCTGAAAACCTTTTTCAGCCACAATGACTGTATTTTTGATATTTAGGGTCTTAAAACACAGCTTTTAGACAAGATAAACTACATTTGGTAACCAATGGCCTGAAAAAATGATTTTGGTCAAAATGACTCTATTTAGGTCTCCAAAGCCTGGTTTAGTCAAAATAACTGCATTTGGTCACCAAAGGTCTAAAAATTGTTTTTATTCAAAATGACTGTATTTTCGCCTTTTTGAGTCTCAAAACGCCACTTTTAGACAATATAAACTACATTTGGTAACCAATGGCCTGAAAAAATGTTTTTGCTCAAAATGACTCTATTTAGGTCTCCAAAGCCTGTTTTAGTCAAAATACCTGCATTTGGTCACCAAAGGTCTGAAATACTTTTTTTAGCCAAAATGACTGTATTTTTGTCTTTTACACTCTTAAAACGCCGGTTTTAGACAAGATAATTGCATTTCGTAACAAAAGGCCTGAAAAAAATGTTTTTGGTCAAAATGACTATATTTTGGTCTCCAAGTGTCTAAAAAGCATTTTTTAGACAAAATAACTGCATTTGGTCACCAAAGGTCTGAAACACTTTTTTTAGCCAAGATGCCGGTATTTTTGTCTTATAGAGTCTTAAAACACCGCTTTTAGACAAGATAAACTACATTTGGTAACCAATTGCCTGAGAACATGTTTTTGGTCAAAATTACTCTATATTTGGTCTCCAAGTGTCTAAAAAGCCTATTTTAGTCAAAATAAATGCATTTGGTCACCAAAGGTCTGAAATACTTTTTTAGCTAAAATTACTGTATTTTTGTCTTTTACAGTCTTAAAACGCCGGTTTTAGACAAGATAATTGCATTTCGTTACTAGTGATCTGAATACATTTTTTTTGGTCAAAATGACTCTATTTTGGTCTCCAAGTGTCTAATAAGCCTTTTTAAATCAATATTACTGCATTTGGTCCCCAAAGATCTGAAAATAAATTTAGTCAAAATGATTGTATTTTTGTCTATTAGAGTCTTAAAAAGCCGGTTTTGGACAAGATAATTGCATTTCGTTACCAGTGATCTGAAAACATTTTTTTGGTCAAAATAACTCTATTTTGGTCTCCAAGTGTCTAAAAAGCATTTTTAGTCAAAATAATTGCATTTGGTCACCAAAGGTCTGAAACACTTTTTTTTAGCCAAGATGCCGGTATTTTTGTCTTTTAGAGTTTTAAAACACCGCTTTTAGACAAGATAAACTACATTTGGTAACCAATTGCCTGAGAACATGTTTTTGGTCAAAATTACTCTATATTTGGTCTCCAAGTGTCTAAAAAGCCTATTTTAGTCAAAATAAATGCATTTGGTCACCAAAAGTTTGAAAACCTTTTTAAGCCAAAATGACTGTATTTTTCACTTTTAGAGTCTTATAACACCGCTTTTAGACAAGATAAACTACATTTGGTAACCAATGGCCTGAAAAAATGATTTTGGTCAAAATGACTCTATTTAGGTCTCCAAAGCCCTTTTTAATCAAAATAACTGCATTTGGTCGCCAAAGGTCTGAAAAAACTGTTTTTTAGCCAAAATGACTGTATTTTTGTCTTTTAGAGTCTCAAAACGCCGCTTTTAGACAACATACCTGCATTAGGTAACCAATGGCCTGAAAAAATGTTTTTGGTCAAAATGACTCTATTTCGGTCTCCAAAGCCTGTTTTAGTCAAAATAACTGCATTTGGTCACCAAAGGTCTGAAAATTGTTTTTAGTCAAAATGACTGTATTTTCGCCTTTTAGAGTCTCAAAACGCCGCTTTTAGACAACATAACTGCATTAGGTAACCAATGGCCTGAAAACATGTTTTTGGTCAAAATTACTCTATTTTTGGTCTCCAAGGGTCTACAAAGCCTATTTTAGTCAAAATAAATGCATTTGGTCACCAAAAGTTTGAAAACCTTTTTAAGCCAAAATGACTGTATTTTTGACTTTTAGAGTCTTATAACACCGCTTTTAGACAAGATAAACTACATTTGGTAACCAATGGCCTGAAAAAATGATTTTGGTCAAAATGACTCTATTTAGGTCTCCAAAGCCCTTTTTAATCAAAATAACTGCATTTGGTCGCCAAAGGTCTGAAAAGCTTTTTTTTTAGCCAAAATGACTATATTTTTGTCTTTTAGAGTCTCAAAACGCCGCTTTTAGACAACATAACTGCATTAGGTAACCAATGGGCTGCAAACATGTTTTTGGTCAAAATGACACTATTTTTGGTCTCCAAGTGTCTAAAAAGCATATTTTAGTCAAAATAAATGCATTTGGTCACCAAAAGTCTGAAAACCTTTTTAAGCCAAAATGACTGTATTTTTTACTTTTAGAGTCTTATAACACCGCTTTTCGACAAGATAAACTACATTTGGTAACCAATGGCCTGAAAACATGTTTTGACTAGTGTCCAAAAAGCCTATTTTAGTCAAAATGAATGCATTTGGTCACCAAAGGTCTGAAAATCTTTTTTAGCTAAAATTACTGTATTTTTGTCTTTTACAGTCTTAAAACGGTGGTTTTAGACAAGATAATTGCATTTCGTTATCAGTGATCTGAAAACATTTTTTTGGTCAAAATGACTCTATTTTGGTCTCCATGTGTCTAAAAAGCCCTTTTTACTTAAAATAACTGCATTTGGTCACCAAAGGTCTGAAATAGTTTTTTTTAGCTAAAATTACTGTATTTTTGTCTTTTACAGTCTTAAAACGCCGGTTTTAGACAAGATAATTGCATTTCGTAACAAAAGGCCTGAAAAAAATGTTTTTGGTCAAAATGACTATATTTTGGTCTCATAGTGTCTAAAAAGCATTTTTTAGTCAAAATAACTGAATTTGGTCACCAAAGGTCTGAAACACTTTTTTTTAGCCAAGATGCCGGTATTTTTGTCTTTTAGAGTCTTAAAACACCGCTTTTAGACAAGATAAACTACATTTGTTAACCAATTGCCTGAGAACATGTTTTTGGTCAAAATTACTCTATATTTGGTCTCCAAGTGTCTAAAAAGCCTGTTTTAGTCAAAATGAATGCATTTGGTCACCAAAGGTCTGAAATACTTTTTTTAGCCAAGATGCCGGTATTTTTGTCTTTTAGAGTCTTAAAACACCGCTTTTAGACAAGATAAACTACATCTGGTAACCAATTGCCTGAAAACATGTTTTTGGTCAAAATTACTCTATATTTGGTCTCCAAGTGTCTAAAAAGCCTATTTTAGTCAAAATAAATGCATTTGGTCTGAAATACTTTTTTAGCTAAAATTACTGTATTTTTGTCTTTTACAGTCTTAAAACGCCGGTTTTAGACAAGATAATTGCATTTCGTTACCAGTGATCTGAAAACATTTTTTTGGTCTCCAAGTGTCTAAAAAGCCCTTTTTAGTCAATATAACTGCATTTAGTCCCCAAAAGTCTGAAAAAAATTTTAGTCAAAATGATTGTATTTTTGTCTATTAGTCTTAAAAAGCCGGTTTTGGATAAGATAATTGCATTTGGTAACCAATCGCCTGAAACATTTGTTTGGGTCAAAATGACTCGATTTTGTTCTTCAAGTGTCTAAAAAGCCATTCTTAGTCAAAATAACTGCATTTGGTCACCAAAGGTCTGAAAACCTTTTTTAGCCAAAATGACTGTATTTTTGTCTTGTAGTGTCTTAAAACACCGCTTTTAGACAAGATAAACTACATTTGGTAACCAATGGCCTGAAAAAATGTTTTTGGTCAAAATGATCTATTTAGGTCTCCAAGTGTCTAAAAAATCTCTTTTTAGTTAAAATAACTACGTTTGGTCACCAAAGGTCTGAAAAACTATTTTAGCCAAAATGACTGTATTTTTGTCTTTTAGAGTCTCAAACTCCTCATTTAGACAAGATAACTGCGTTTGGTAATCAAGGGCCTGAAAAAATGTTTTTGGTCAAAATGACTCTATTTTGGTCTCCCAAGTGTCTAAAAAGCCTTTTTAATCAAAATAAATGCATTTGGTCACCAAAGGTCTGAAAACCTTTTTTTTTTTCCAAAATGACTGTATTTTTGTCTTTTAGAGTCTTAAATCACCGCATTTAGACAAGATAAACTACATTTGGTAACCAATGGCCTGAAAAAATGTTTTTGGTCAAAATGACTCTATTTAGGTCTCCAAAGCCTGTCTTAGTCAAAATAACTGCATTTGGTCACCAAAGGTCTGAAAAACTTTTTTTAGCCAAAACGACTGTATTTTCGCCTTTTAGAGTCTCAAATGCCGCTTTTAGACAACATAACTGCATTAGGTAACCAATGGCCTGAAAACATGTTTTTGGTCAAAATGACTCTATTTTTGGTCTCCAAGTGTCTAAAAAGCCTATTTTTGTCTAAATAAATACATTTGGTCACCAAAGGTCTGAAATCCTTTTTTAGCCAAAATCAGTTTTAGAGTCTTATAACACCGCTTTTAGACAAGATAAACTACATTTGGTAACCAATGGCCTAAAAAAATGTTTTTGGTCAAAGTGACTCTATTTTGGTCTCCCAAGTGTCTAAAAAGCCTTTTTAATCAAAATAAATGCATTTGGTCACCAAAGGTCTGAAAACCTTTTTTTTCCAAAATGACTGTATTTTTGTCTTTTAGAGTCTTAAATCACCGCTTTTAGACAAGATAAACTACATTTGGTAACCAATGGCCTGAAAAAATGTTTTTGGTCAAAATGACTCTATTTAGGTCTCCAAAACCTGTTTTAGTCAAAATAACTGCATTTGGTCACCAAAAGTCTGAAATACTTTTTTTTAGCTAAAATTACTGTATTTTTGTCTTTTACAGTCTTAAAACGCCGGTTTTAGACACGATAATTGCATTTCGTAACAAATGGCCTGAAAACATGTTTTTGGTCAAAATGACTCTATTTTTGGTCTCCAAGTGTCTAAAAAGCCTATTTTTGTCTAAATAAATACATTTGGTCACCAAAGGTCTGAAAACCTTTTTTAGCCAAAATGAGTTTTAGAGTCTTATAACACCGCTTTTAGACAAGATAAACTACATTTGGTAACCAATGGCCTGAAATTATCATATCCAAAACCGTCTTTTACAGTCTTAAAACGCAGGTTTTAGACAAGATAATTGCATTTCGTAACAAAAGGCCTGAAAAAAATGTTTTTGGTCAAAATGACTATATTTTGGTCTCCAAGTGTCTAAAAAGCATTTTTAATCAAAATAAATGCATTTGGTCACCAAAGGTCTGAAAACCTTTTTTTTTTCCAAAATGACTGTATTTTTGTCTTTTAGAGTCTTAAATCACCGCTTTTAGACAAGATAAACTACATTTGGTAACCAATGGCCTGAAAAAATGTTTTTGGTCAAAATGACTCTATTTAGGTCTCCAAAGCCTGTTTTAGTCAAAATAACTGCATTTGGTCACCAAAGGTCTGAAAAACTTTTTTTAGCCAAAACGACTGTATTTTCGCCTTTTAGAGTCTCAAATGCCGCTTTTAGACAACATAACTGCATTAGGTAACCAATGGCCTGAAAACATGTTTTTGGTCAAAATGACTCTATTTTTGGTCTCCAAGTGTCTAAAAAGCCTATTTTTGTCTAAATAAATACATTTGGTCACCAAAGGTCTGAAAACCTTTTTTAGCCAAAATCAGTTTTAGAGTCTTATAACACCGCTTTTAGACAAGATAAACTACATTTGGTAACCAATGGCCTGAAATTATCATATCCAAAACCGTCTTTTACAGTCCTAAAACGCAGGTTTTAGACAAGATAATTGCATTTCGTAACAAAAGGCCTGAAAAAAATGTTTTTGGTCAAAATGACTATATTTTGGTCTCCAAGTGTCTAAAAAGCATTTTTAATCAAAATAAATGCATTTGGTCACCAAAGGTCTGAAAACCTTTTTTTTTCCAAAATGACTTTATTTTTGTCTTTTAGAGTCTTAAATCACCGCTTTTAGACAAGATAAACTACATTTTGTAACCAATGGCCTGAAAAAATGTTTTTGGTCAAAATGACTCTATTTAGGTCTCCAAAGCCTGTTTTAGTCAAAATAACTGCATTTGGTCACCAAAGGTCTGAAAAACTTTTTTTTAGCCAAAACGACTGTATTTTCGCCTTTTAGAGTCTCAAATGCCGCTTTTAGACAACATAACTGCATTAGGTAACCAATGGCCTGAAAACATGTTTTTGGTCAAAATGACTCTATTTTTGGTCTCCAAGTGTCTAAAAAGCCTATTTTTGTCTAAATAAATACATTTGGTCACCAAAGGTCTGAAAACCTTTTTTAGCCAAAATCAGTTTTAGAGTCTTATAACACCGCTTTTAGACAAGATAAACTACATTTGGTAACCAATGGCCTGAAAAAATGTTTTTGGTCAAAATGACTCTATTTAGGTCTCCAAAACCTGTTTTAGTCAAAATAACTGCATTTGGTCACCAAAAGTCTGAAATACTTTTTTTTAGCTAAAATTACTGTATTTTTGTCTTTTACAGTCTTAAAACGCCGGTTTTAGACACGATAATTGCATTTCGTAACAAAAGGCCTGAAAAAACTGTTTTTGGTCAAAATGACTATATTTTGGTCTCCAAGTGTCTTAAAAGCATTTTTTAGTCAAAATAACTGCATTTGGTCACCAAAGGTCTGAAACACTTTTTTTTAGCCAAGATGCCTGTATTTTTGTCTTTTACAGTCTTAAAACGCCGGTTTTAGACACGATAATTGCATTTCGTAACAAATGGCCTGAAAACATGTTTTTGGTCAAAATGACTCTATTTTTGGTCTCCAAGTGTCTAAAAAGCCTATTTTTGTCTAAATAAATACATTTGGTCACCAAAGGTCTGAAAACCTTTTTTAGCCAAAATGAGTTTTAGAGTCTTATAACACCGCTTTTAGACAAGATAAACTACATTTGGTAACCAATGGCCTGAAATTATCATATCCAAAACCGTCTTTTACAGTCTTAAAACGCAGGTTTTAGACAAGATAATTGCATTTCGTAACAAAAGGCCTGAAAAAAATGTTTTTGGTCAAAATGACTATATTTTGGTCTCCAAGTGTCTAAAAAGCATTTTTAATCAAAATAAATGCATTTGGTCACCAAAGGTCTGAAAACCTTTTTTTTTTCCAAAATGACTGTATTTTTGTCTTTTAGAGTCTTAAATCACCGCTTTTAGACAAGATAAACTACATTTGGTAACCAATGGCCTGAAAAAATGTTTTTGGTCAAAATGACTCTATTTAGGTCTCCAAAGCCTGTTTTAGTCAAAATAACTGCATTTGGTCACCAAAGGTCTGAAAAACTTTTTTTAGCCAAAACGACTGTATTTTCGCCTTTTAGAGTCTCAAATGCCGCTTTTAGACAACATAACTGCATTAGGTAACCAATGGCCTGAAAACATGTTTTTGGTCAAAATGACTCTATTTTTGGTCTCCAAGTGTCTAAAAAGCCTATTTTTGTCTAAATAAATACATTTGGTCACCAAAGGTCTGAAAACCTTTTTTAGCCAAAATCAGTTTTAGAGTCTTATAACACCGCTTTTAGACAAGATAAACTACATTTGGTAACCAATGGCCTGAAATTATCATATCCAAAACCGTCTTTTACAGTCCTAAAACGCAGGTTTTAGACAAGATAATTGCATTTCGTAACAAAAGGCCTGAAAAAAATGTTTTTGGTCAAAATGACTATATTTTGGTCTCCAAGTGTCTAAAAAGCATTTTTAATCAAAATAAATGCATTTGGTCACCAAAGGTCTGAAAACCTTTTTTTTTCCAAAATGACTTTATTTTTGTCTTTTAGAGTCTTAAATCACCGCTTTTAGACAAGATAAACTACATTTTGTAACCAATGGCCTGAAAAAATGTTTTTGGTCAAAATGACTCTATTTAGGTCTCCAAAGCCTGTTTTAGTCAAAATAACTGCATTTGGTCACCAAAGGTCTGAAAAACTTTTTTTAGCCAAAACGACTGTATTTTCGCCTTTTAGAGTCTCAAATGCCGCTTTTAGACAACATAACTGCATTAGGTAACCAATGGCCTGAAAACATGTTTTTGGTCAAAATGACTCTATTTTTGGTCTCCAAGTGTCTAAAAAGCCTATTTTTGTCTAAATAAATACATTTGGTCACCAAAGGTCTGAAAACCTTTTTTAGCCAAAATCAGTTTTAGAGTCTTATAACACCGCTTTTAGACAAGATAAACTACATTTGGTAACCAATGGCCTGAAAAAATGTTTTTGGTCAAAATGACTCTATTTAGGTCTCCAAAACCTGTTTTAGTCAAAATAACTGCATTTGGTCACCAAAAGTCTGAAATACTTTTTTTTAGCTAAAATTACTGTATTTTTGTCTTTTACAGTCTTAAAACGCCGGTTTTAGACACGATAATTGCATTTCGTAACAAAAGGCCTGAAAAAACTGTTTTTGGTCAAAATGACTATATTTTGGTCTCCAAGTGTCTTAAAAGCATTTTTTAGTCAAAATAACTGCATTTGGTCACCAAAGGTCTGAAACACTTTTTTTTAGCCAAGATGCCTGTATTTTTGTCTTTTACAGTCTTAAAACGCCGGTTTTAGACACGATAATTGCATTTCGTAACAAATGGCCTGAAAACATGTTTTTGGTCAAAATGACTCTATTTTTGGTCTCCAAGTGTCTAAAAAGCCTATTTTTGTCTAAATAAATACATTTGGTCACCAAAGGTCTGAAAACCTTTTTTAGCCAAAATGAGTTTTAGAGTCTTATAACACCGCTTTTAGACAAGATAAACTACATTTGGTAACCAATGGCCTGAAATTATCATATCCAAAACCGTCTTTTACAGTCTTAAAACGCAGGTTTTAGACAAGATAATTGCATTTCGTAACAAAAGGCCTGAAAAAAATGTTTTTGGTCAAAATGACTATATTTTGGTCTCCAAGTGTCTAAAAAGCATTTTTAATCAAAATAAATGCATTTGGTCACCAAAGGTCTGAAAACCTTTTTTTTTTCCAAAATGACTGTATTTTTGTCTTTTAGAGTCTTAAATCACCGCTTTTAGACAAGATAAACTACATTTGGTAACCAATGGCCTGAAAAAATGTTTTTGGTCAAAATGACTCTATTTAGGTCTCCAAAGCCTGTTTTAGTCAAAATAACTGCATTTGGTCACCAAAGGTCTGAAAAACTTTTTTTAGCCAAAACGACTGTATTTTCGCCTTTTAGAGTCTCAAATGCCGCTTTTAGACAACATAACTGCATTAGGTAACCAATGGCCTGAAAACATGTTTTTGGTCAAAATGACTCTATTTTTGGTCTCCAAGTGTCTAAAAAGCCTATTTTTGTCTAAATAAATACATTTGGTCACCAAAGGTCTGAAAACCTTTTTTAGCCAAAATCAGTTTTAGAGTCTTATAACACCGCTTTTAGACAAGATAAACTACATTTGGTAACCAATGGCCTGAAAAAATGTTTTTGGTCAAAATGACTCTATTTAGGTCTCCAAAACCTGTTTTAGTCAAAATAACTGCATTTGGTCACCAAAAGTCTGAAATACTTTTTTTTAGCTAAAATTACTGTATTTTTGTCTTTTACAGTCTTAAAACGCCGGTTTTAGACACGATAATTGCATTTCGTAACAAAAGGCCTGAAAAAACTGTTTTTGGTCAAAATGACTATATTTTGGTCTCCAAGTGTCTTAAAAGCATTTTTTAGTCAAAATAACTGCATTTGGTTACCAAAGGTCTGAAACACTTTTTTTTAGCCAAGATGCCTGTATTTTTGTCTTTTAGAGTCTTAAAACACCGCTTTTAGACAAGATAAACTACATTTGGTAACCAATTGCCTGAGAACATGTTTTTGGTCAAAATTACTCTATATTTGGTCTCCAAGTGTCTAAAAAGCCTATTTTAGTCAAAATAAATGCATTTGGTCACCAAAAGTTTGAAAACCTTTTTAAGCCAAAATGACTGTATTTTTGACTTTTAGAGTCTTATAACACCGCTTTTCGACAAGATAAACTACATTTGGTAACCAATGGCCTGAAAAAATGTTTTTGGTCAAAATGACTCTATTTAGGTCTCCAAAGCCTGGTTTAGTCAAAATAACTGCATTTGGTCACCAAAGGTCTGAAAACATGTTTTTGGTCAAAATGACTCTATTTAGGTCTCCAAAGCCTGTTTTAGTCAAAATAACTGCATTTGGTCACCAAAGGTCTGAAATACTTTTTTAGCCAAAATGACTGTAATTTTGTCTTTAAGAGTCTTAAAACACCGCTTTTAGACAAGATAAACTACATTTGGTAACCAATGGCCTGAAAAAATGTTTTTGGTCAAAAAAGCCCTTTTTAGTCAAAATAACTACGGTTGGTCACCAAAGGTCTGAACAACTTTTTTAGCCAAAATGGCTGTATTTTTGTCTTTTAGAATCTCAAAACTCCGCATTTAGACAAAATAACTGCATTTGGTCACCAAAGATCTGAAATAAAAATTTAGTCAAAATGACTGTATTTTCGTCTATTAGAGTCTTAAAAAGCCGGTTTTGGACAAGATAATTGCATTTGGTAACCAACCGCCTGGGTTGTTTGGGTCAAAATGACTCTATTTTGGTCTCCAAGTGTCTAAAAAGCATTTTTTTTGCATTTGATCACCAAAGGTCTAAAATTTTTTTAAATATTTATTGAGTATAAACAGTGCATTGAATAAATAACATGAACGGTAGACATAATCAGTTACAGAACCAGTGTTCGGAAAAATATAAAAATATATAAAATATATAAACTATATAAAGGATATAACAGCAACAGTACAGGAAAACGTCATCCATAAACCATCGCATTCAGGTGAAAATTACAGCCAAGTTAACAAACCTGGGCATGTGCCCATGTGCATAAGAGGATAAATAAAAACATTCAGTTAATCCCTCCCAATAGTAATAGGACCATGAACATTTAGCACACACCTCCGTAAAGTAGCAAAAACCCACCTGAAGTACTAAGTGCAAAGGAGAAGGGAAGGGAAGGGAAAAAAGGAAAACAGTGGCAGAAAACTTAAAGGGAGGGGGGGAGTGGGGAAAGGAAGGGAAAGGATGGGAGGACTCTGCACGCTAGACCTTCTCAAGAAATGCTACCCTATCCAATGAGCAGCCGATCCATAACCAACTGGGGGGAGCCAAGGCCGGGTCATCCAACCAAGGTTGCCATAACGAGGCAAATTTTTTTGTGAGCATTTTGATGCTGGTATGTCAGCTTTTTCCTGATTAAAGAGGCATTGACCTGTGTTATCCACTGGCCCCTGCTCGGCACCCTGGAGGCGATCCAAAATCTAGCAATTAATTTGCGAGCAATATACAACAATCGCAACACGGCAACGTGAGCATTTGGGGTCAGAGTGTCCACCTCCAGAGCACCAAGCAGACAGACCACAGGCTCCTATAGTAGCTGAAAATTATACACTTTAGAGATCGTGTCAATTACCTTCACCCAGTAGCGAAACAGCTTGGGACATCTCCATATCATGTGTATAAGTGTACCCTGGTCACTCTCACATTTGGGGCACAAGGGAGTAGATCCCCAACGGTACAGCTGCATCGGTGTTCTGTATGCTCTGTGAAACAGAAATAAGTGACACCAAAGGGATCGATGAGAGCCGACACCAAAGGGATCGATGAGAGGCAAAGATCCCACGTCTCCCCATCTATGGGTCCAAGATCCCCCCTCCCACCCCGCACGAGCAGGGAGGGAAGAGGGGTCCTGCACGGATCCCAACAGAAGGACATAAACCTGTGAGATCATACCCTTCTTGTCCGAGACCCGAAACACCTCACCCAACAGGCAGCGAGTGTCGGGTGTCAAAGAAGCCAAGCCTAACGTCCTGAAGAAGCGTGCTGCGTCACGTGAAACGCGTTGACGTCACACGCACCAAAGGCCTCACGACGATAGCTCCACCCACCATACCCGGAAGGCACGCCGCTACTATCCACGAGCGAGGGAGACCAAACCAGCCTTACAGCCTCATAGCTGACAAATGCTACATCCAACCACGGGGAGTTCTCCAGCCTCTCTGGCGAAGACATGTATCTAATTATTGAGCACACATACTAAGGATTATCGGACAATCTGGCACAAGAGACAGAGACATATGGAAGGACTCACCACGTACACATCCATCTAGACACGTGAGTTAAGGATACTTATATCCAACTAACCAGTCCTGTCAGCCGCTTGCAAAGTTTGTTTGCTATATTAGACTGCTTCTGATATATCCATCAAACATATGTGCAGCCTCCTCTCCATGGCTCTAAACTAAACTGAGGGTCCTCTTATCTTCAAAATGTCCGTGGAATAATACCTCTCTACAGACTATCTTCAAACCGGGAGAGTAGTAAGGCAACACAGAGTTTGAATAGCTACTCGCTTATTATATGTGCTTCATGTGCTGCTGCATTCATGTTGTCAGTTTGTCCTGCAAATCACCTGTTAATTGCTGCATTTCAACTTTGGTGAACTTCCTATGAATGGTCCATATACGGAGGGTCCACACTCATATATGTCTCTATAGTTTGGTGGAATAATTCCTCCCAATGAACTACTTGGGAACACCAAGTTTACTCTCAAACTGCATACTAATATAAAATATGTGATATCAATGCTGCTACAAACATGCCATGAGTCAGCTTAATATATGGAAAAATTCCCTGACATAATCTGCTGCATATATCTTCCATACTTTTCTTTGAACTTTTATACCCGGAATGTATTATGATACTATGCTATAGCCAGCTGGTGATACGGTTGAGGAATACAGCCAATTATATCAATCCTATGGATGGAAGAATCTACTTCTAAAAATTAATCACTTCCCATTGTCTTCTCTTGATTCCCCCTCCCCATCCTGTCTTATGCCAATTGATGCTTTCAAGTATCACCATAATATATCAAGATTCCAAGTTAATCATATGTGATTTAACTTATGAATATACCCAAGCATTAGGCGGTCATCACATGTAAGGATGGGCATTATTAGTATTCAATAACACCAAGGGAATTCTGGTAGGTGAGTGGAGTTTCAGTGAGGTACTTTGTTGTCATCAAGGCGGACCTCTTACATACATGTATGTGTTTTATCTCATGTCACATGTCCTTTTGAAAGTGTTTTTGTATTGTGTTGAATTTTATCTTTATCTTCTTCAATAAAGTAATTCCTTTTAACCATTTACCAGTGTTTGAGCCATACATGCAACTCCTTTTTTTCTATTTTTCTTCACATGTTCAACAGTTGCTTGGCTCACCGGCAACACGCCGTTTGGTAATTCTGGTATTGTTTGGAATCAATGTCACATCCCACCATACCCTCGATATATTGAGGAATTATAGGGGATTTTCTATGGTCCTTTCTTATTCCCCCCCCCTCTTTCCCCTCCATTTTGATTTTCAAAGAAGCCAAGCCTGCCTGGGCCATCATCGCGTGTCTCAATTGTAGGTAGCAAAAGAAACAGTGCCTAGGTACATCAAACTCCCTCTGTAAGTCTTGAAAATATTTCAGTACCCCAGCTCTGAACAATTGTGCTATAAAATATACACATCTCAGCGCCCTCTAGACGAAACAGTTCCGAAAAGTTGCGATTATGCCAAATCGGAGTCTGAGGAAGGTAACCCGTGATCTGCAACATCCCCTTGACACAGTGCCACACCATGCGAATCAAGGCGAGTGTGGATAACCGAGTCCCCATATTGGAGAACCCCGCTTCAAGGTGTACAAGGACAGGGTGAGGCAAGTCAGGAGGGACCAATAAGGACCCAATAGGATCGAATGGATCCAAAAGACCCCAGCCCCCCATAAGCTGAACCTGGAAGGCTAGAAAATATACTCTGGGGTTGGGGACTGCCAAGCCACCACTATCCTTGCCCATCTGAAGGGTAGCCAATTTAATCCTAGCCACTTTTTTGCACCAGATCAGTTCTCGGAACTGGGAGTCAATCCTATAGAACCATTTCCTGGGTATCCAGATTGGGGAGTTGTGCAAGACATAAAGAAGTTGAGGAGCCCACACCATCTTAATTAGATTGACTCTCCCAGCCACCGACAAGGGAACTTTGCAGCAGAGGTACGAGGTTCAGTGTGATATACTGGGTAGGATCAGGAGACACCTGGATCCCCAAATATTTGAAGGAGTGAACCACTCGCACTGTGGATGCACAGTCCGGAAAAGGGCTGAGTTATCAAGGGGCATTAAAACTGATTTATCCCAACTTATGGAAAATCCAGACAGGGACCCAAAATAGTCAATAAGGGACATTACCGCCCGCAAGGATTCCCCTGTATCACCTAGGTAGAGCAGTGTGTCATCCGCATAGAGTGAGATAATGTCTGCATTGGAGCCCCTTCTGAACCCAACTATGTTATTGGAGGACCGAATTCGCGCCGCTAAGGTCTCCAGTGCCATGGCAAACAGCAATGGAGATAGCGGGCAGCCCTGTCTAGTCCCCCTGTGCAAACAGTAGGGTCCAGAAAGCTCCCCGTTCACCCTCAGTCTGGCCGCGGGGGCAGCGTACAGTACCCGCACCCAGTTCAGAAAGTTCTCTCCCACACCAAAGCGCTTGAGAACTTCCCATAGGTACACCCATTCAACACTATTGAATGCCTTAGCGGCATCTAGCGAAAAGACTGCCCGGTTCCCAGGGTTGTCTACTGGGATCTGAAGGTTCAGAAATAGTCGGCGGAGATTAAGTGCCGTTGATCTGGTCAGGATAAACCCCGATTGATCCCTATGGACAACCCCCTGGACAACAAAGGACAGCCTAGTGGCCAGTATCTTAGCTAGAATTTTAACATCCGTTGTGAGTAGAGATATGGGCCTTTAGGAATCCGCCAAAAGCAGATCCTTGCCGGGCTTCAGCAGGAAAACAACTATAGCTTCGGACATAGAGGCAGGAAGGCGGCTGTTAGGGATACAAGTGGTAGCCTGATGGCAGAGGAAGGCCCCACGTGTGCTAGACGGCGGTACTTAGACGGGAACCCCCAAGGTAAGTGACACAGACTAACCTGAGGTGCGGAATCTAAGTATCCACCGGTTTTCACCAGATACTCTAGTGGTGAGGATGGATTTTGATGCGTGTGGATACCAGGTCGCAGTCCTCAGGGTCACCCCACCAAGGGAGAAGCCAGTCAAGATCCGAAGGCAGATAAGCAGACAAGGGAGATCAGAGAGAATGGCCAAACAAGCCGGGGGTCAGGACGGGCAGCAGGTCAACAAGGTCAGGAACAAGCCAAAGGTCAAAACGGATATCAAACAGGTAACAGGAAGCAGGCTTCAGGAACACAGGAAGAGCTGCAGACAAGTCAGCAAAGACACAGTGCTTCTGAGCTGTTTAAATAAGGCAGCCTCTTTGCCAATTACTGCAATTAATCTGCTCTAGGTTAACCTTTTAGATTGCAGAATCTTGACAGCACATCAGTGTGCTCAGGAAGCATTCTTAACATTGCCCCCCCCCCTTAAGGGCAACCTCCGGGTGCCCAACAAACTGCTTTTCTGAGGATGGGCAGGAAAAAATGCCTGGATCAGGTCTGTGGCATGAATGTTACTCTCAGGTTCCCAGGAATTCTCTTCCGGCTCATAACCCTTCCATTTAATAAGGAACTGAAGCTGGTTACCTCTTTTCCGGCAATCAAGTACAGCCTCAACTTCGTACTCCATGTCGCCATCCACCATCACTGGTTCCGGAGGTCCAGGGCTTCTGCCGGGGAAGGCGTCAGGAACCGCAGGTTTTAAAAAAAAAGTGACATGGAACACAGGATGGATCCGTAGGGTATCAGGTAAGGATAACTCATAGGACACGGCATTGAGTCTTATTTTAACGGGGAATGGGCCGATAAACCTGGAAGCCAACTTCTTGGATGGGCAGGCCAAGCACAGGTTAGCTGTGGATAAAAAGACCTGGTCACCTGGTTGGAGAATCAGTTCTCTCCTCTTTTTCCCATCAAAGATTCTTTTGGACGCTATCTGAGCCTTGGCCAAGGTGTCCTGCAGAAGTTTGTTGTTACTCGTGAAGAAGTCAATGGTGACCTGAACTGCGGGCACTCCGGAATCAGATGGGACGTCGGGCAGAAAGGAAGGATGAAAACCATAATTGGCAAAGAAGGGAGATTACCCGGTAACGGAATGTCGTGAATTATTAAAGGCAAATTCCGCAAATGGTAGTAATGCTACCCAGTCGTCCTGGACGAAGGTGGTAAAGCACCGGAGATATTGTTCCAGGGTCTGGTTTGTCCTCTCTGTTTGCCCTTTCGTCTGCGGGTGGTAAGCTGAGGACATAGATAATTCAATTTTTAGTAGCTTACACAAGGCCCTCCAAAAGCGGGACGTGAACTGTACCCCTCTGTCCGAGATAATGTTTGTGGGTACCCCGTGGAGTCGCACAATCTCCCTAATGAAGACTTCTGCAGTTTCCTTTGCAGAGGGGGTACCTTTGAGGGGTATAAAGTGGGCCATCTTAGTAAGCCGGTCTACAACCACAAAAATGGCGGAGCACCCGGCCGAAGGTGGAAGTTCCACGATAAAGTCCATGGCGATAGTTTGCCAGGGCCGGTCAGGGATTGGGAGTGGTCTGAATAGACCCCACGCCCTACTTCTGGTGGTTTTACTCCTGGAGCAAGACACATAACTTCTGCAGTCTTTTCCCATCTCAGGCCACCAGAAGGTGCGTTGCATGAGGTCAAGGGTCCTATGAACACCAAAATGGCCAGGCAGAGGGTGGTCATGGCAGGCAGCTAGAACCGAAACTCTGACTCCCTCCGGGACAAATATTTTGTCCTTAGCCCACAACAAACCATCCTTGCGTGACAGGGGTATCCCAGGTGGACCGGAAATTTTGGCAGAGGCTTGCTCAAGATGGGATTTCAGGCTAGTGAGCAGGAAGTTTTTCTCTGACAGGATAGGGTCAGGTACCAACTCTTCTTTAGTATTATCAAACATCCAGGACAGGGCATCCGGTTTGACATTTTTCGACCCGGGCCGATAGGTGATATGGAACGAGAATCTGGAGAAGAAGAGTGCCCATCGGGCCTTGCGGGGTCTAAGTCGCTTTTCAGATCTTTAGTACTCAAGGTTCTTATGATCGGTAAATATAAGAATCGGGCGTGATGCTCCTTCTAGTAGATATCCCCCCCCTCGAGAGCGGCTTTGATAGCCAGGAGTTCCCGGTCCCCGACATCATAGTTTTTCTCAGCGGGAGAGAGTTTCCGGGAAAAGAAGGCTATTGGGTGAGTTAAGTCTCTAGTTCCCTGTCTTTGGGAGATGACTGCCCCGACCACAACGTCCGATGCGTCTACCTCCAGGAGATAGGGTAAGGCAGGATCCGGGTGACTTAGGATAGGGGCAGAGGTAAAATGTTTTTTAAGAACCGAGAAGGCGGACTGAGCTTCTGGGGTCCACTGGAAGCGGACGTTCTTCTTAGTAATGTGAGTAATAGGGGCTATGATGTTAGAGAACCCCTTAATGAACCTCCTATAAAAATTGGCGAAGCCAACGAAGCGCTGTACTCCCTTTTTGTCTGATGGAGGTGGCCAGTCCAGAATGGCAGAGACCTTCTGAGGATCCATCTCTATTCCTTCTGTGGAAATTATTAACCCCAGAAACGGGATACTGTTCTGCTCAAAAACGCACTTCTCGGCCTTGGCGTAGAGACCATGCTGGCGAAGGCGACCGAGGACATTTCCAACGTGCTCACGATGCTGCTCTAGGGATGTTGAGAAGATTAGGATGTCATCCAAGTATACGATGATGAAGATATCCAACCATTCCCTGAAGATGTAGTTCACAAAGTGTTGGAATGTGGCAGGAGCATTACAAAGGCCAAATGGCATTACCAGGTATTCGAAATGTCCAAATCTAGTGCGGAAAGCAGTCTTCCATTTGTCGCCCTCTCGGATGCGCACCAAGTGGTACGCCCCACTAAGATCCAGCTTAGTAAACAGGATGGCAGATCTGAGTCTCTGAAAGAGTTCGGGGACTAGAGGAAGGGGATAACGGTTTTTAAAAGTAACTTTATTTAAATCCCTATAATCTATGCAGGGTCGGAGGGTGTGATCCTTCTTCTCTACGAAGAAGATACCTGCCCCTGCTGGAGAGGTAGAGGGACGGATGAACCCCTTCTTCAGACTTTCGTCTACATAGTCCTTTAAGACGTCCAGCTCACGTTCAGAAAGTGGGTAAATCCGGCCGAACGGGATTTCGGCTCCTGGGAGCAAGTCGATGGGGCAGTCATATGGACGGTGGGGGGGCAAGGTCTCTGCTCCCCGTTTGCTGAATACGTCCAGGAAATCATGGTATGCTTTGGGCACCACAGAACACACATCAGGTTCGGATTCAAGACAGAACAGAGTCTTGGGGAATTCAGGAGAAGTGGGTAGACAGGAATTCTTGCAGTAAAGAGATGGGAACTGGATGGTGCCTGTGATCCAATTGACTTGCGGGTTATGTGCTTGCAACCACGGTAATCCCAGGATAATGGGAAATAAGGAGGATGTGATAACATCCAGGCTAATCAGTTCCTTATGGCCGGAGGAGGAGACCATAGGAAGGGGAAAAGTTTCTTGGGTCACGGGCCCGGATTTGATGTGGGAGCCATCAGCCAGGAAGATGGTGAGGTCCTGAGTCTTGAGACGGAGAGGTACGCCATGTTGCAGGGCGAATGAGCGATCAATGAAACAACTGCAGGCTCCCAAGTCAATGATTGCAGTAACTGGGACGAGTCCTTCCGGAAGCTGTAATGACACAGGAAAGGCTAGGTGGGAGGAACTGGCAACAGATGGTGAGGCCGGCATGAACTTATGGTATTTTGCCGGACAGGAGCGCACATAGTGGCCAGCTTCACCTCAATACAGGCACAGGTTACCCAACTGGCGACGGCGTCTCTCCTTCGGGGACAAAGCAGGCCGTATGATCCCAGGTTGTATAGGTTCAGGCGTATCTGAGGCGACTCCAGCGGGAGCGGGGTTGGTAAGAGCTGACCCAGCAGAAGAAAAGTATGCAGGATGAGCAACTCGTGGTAGCGTCCAGGCTGGTCTGAACTGCTGCGGAGATCGTTCTGCTCTGCGCTCCCGTAGCCACCGGTCGATTTGAATGGCCTGGGAAATCAAATCTTCCAAGGCGTTGGGGACACCTACCCGCGCCAGCTCGTCCTTCAGTCCTTCTGACAAGCCGAGACGGAACTGATACCGGAGTGCTGCTTCGTTCCAGGACGTATCGGAACTGATGGGGCGGAAGTTAGTGACGTAGTGTTCTACGGGCCTGCGACCCTGCTGAAGAACATGAAGCGCAGCTTCTGCGGTGGAGGATCGCTGCGGGTCATCATAGAGCTGTGCCATGGCCTCAAAAAATGACTGTAAGGAGTTTAATGGGGGCTGCCCTCTTCAAGGAGCCGATGAACCCAGGACTGGGGTTCGCCTAGGAGCAGGGAGATAACAAACCCCACCTTGGTGGTCTCCAAAGAAAAGGTTCGAGGTTGCAGGGAGAAATACAGCTGCCAGGCGTTGCGAAAGGCGCAGAATTTACCGCAATCCCCGGAATATTTTTCGGGAGCAGGAACTCGAGGTTCTGGTGGCAGCATCACTACGGTAGGGCCAGAAGCAGGTGCAGAGAGTGCTGCAGCAGGAGAGGAAGCAGATAATACAGGAGGATCCCCCTGAAGTGTCGTAGAGCGCATCCGTTCCTCTAGCTGTGTGTAGCCGTCTTGAAGCGACTTTACGGTTTGAGACAGGGCTGCGAGGTGTTGGCAGATCTCTTCCAACGGTGAGGCTTCTCTTGCAGGCTCCGTCATGGCTGATTTGTACTGTTAGGGATACAAGTGGTAGCCTGATGGCAGAGGAAGGCCCCACGTGTGCCAGAGGGCGGAGCTTAGACGGGAACCCCCAAGGTAAGTGACACAGGCTAACCTGAGGTGCGGAATCTAAGTATCCACCGGTTTTCGCCAGAGCCTCTAGTGGGGAGGATGGATTTTGCTGCGTGTGGATACCAGGTCGCAGTCCTCAGGGTCGCCCCACCAAGGGAGAAGCCGGTCATGATCTGAAGGCAGATAAGCAGACAAGTGAGATCCGAGAGAATGGTCAAACAAGCCGGGGGTCAGGACGGGCAGCAGGTCAACAAGGTCAGGAACAAGCCAAAGGTCAAAACGGATATCAAACAGGTAACAGGAAGCAGGCTTCGGGAACACAGGAAGAGCTGCAGACAAGTCAGCAAAGACACAGTGCTTCTGAGCTGTTTAAATAAGGCAGCCTGTTTGCCAATTACTGCAATTAGTCTGCTCTAGGTTAACCCTTTAGATTGCAGATTCATGACAGCACATCAGTGTGCTCAGGAAGCATTCCTAACAGCGGCCAATACGGAAGGCTTCGTTATATACCCGCAGCAGCATGGGCACCAACTGTTCAGCGTATCGGCTGTAAACCTCCGACGGGATACCATCAGCCCCCGGAGATTTACCAGGCTTAGTAGATTTCAAGGCCGCATAAAGTTCGTTTTCCGTAAGGGGGGCCCCAAGCACAGCCACTTCCCTGGCATACAGAGAAGGCAAATCGCAGGAAGCCAAAAAAATCGGCAATTTCTCGTGAGTCAGCCGAGATCTTAGAGGAGTAAAGATCAGCATAAAACTTCCCAAGTACTCTCCGTATGTCAGCCGTGGCGTGCCAGAGCACCCCCTGAGGATCCTTAATCTATGGTATAAATGCCGCAGGCTGCTGCGAGCGAACCAGCATGGCCAACATATGACCCGTGTTTTCTCCCTTCTCAAAATACCTCTGCTGCAAGAAGAAGCGCTTGTTTTCAGCCTTTTGAATCGAGACCGACTTAGCCATAGATTGGGCAGCCAGCCACGACCTCTGAGTATCATCTGACGGGTCCCTAACATACGTTTCCTCCGCTCTAGTCACTGCGTCCAACGCAGTATTCTCCCATTGCCTGGTGTCCATTTTAATGACATTAACCGTACGTATAAACTGACCTCCCATGAATGCCTTAGCCGCATCCCAGGCAGAGTCAAGTACAGCAGTAAAGTCCCCCAACATCAGCACATCAGGAAGTTGAGCAATATGTGGCACGATAAGTTTAAGTACCCCTGCAGAATACGGGGGGGGGGCTTGTACACACCTAAGGCTTGCTAGTTGGCAGGATAAAACAAACCGGCCCTCAGGGTCAATCACAGACTTTGAGAATAGAAACCGTACCCCCTTCTTAATCAAAATACACACCCCTCTCGAATAAGTGGAGTAAACAGAGTGGAACTGGTGACTAAATACGCTAGGAGCTAGACACGGGAAAGTGGAAGGAGACATATGGGTCTCCTGCAGGCAAACCACATCTGCCTAAAGGCGTTTGATGGTGCGGAGCACTGCCGTCCTCTTTACCGGGTTGCAGAGGCCCCGCACATTCCAGGACATCACACAAATATTATCAGCCATAGTCAAAATGTAGCCATACACGGAGCGTCAGGCAACCCGGCCAGGGAGGCGAAAGAGGGCACCCAGAAAGGGTGAACCCACTACACCCCATCAGCACAGCCCAGCTATATAGAGAGAGCAACAGGAGTAGTCGCCCAGCCCACACAGTACCGGTGCAGCCCCAGCATAGAGAACAGTCAATAGGAACATCCACAGCATAGGGTAAAATAATAGCAGTAGAGCGACAAAGTACATGCAGGAAAAGCAAAAATCGAACCAAAGTCCAGGACCAGAAAAAAGGCAAAAAGGGGGGGAACAAAAAGGCAATACACGTCTGCCACGTGTGGGGGAAGGGACGAGTCAATAGGGCATGTCCAGTCACGACCAAGGGGGGGAACCGGAGAGGGACCACCGATGCCAGTGTAGTCTCCTCAAAATTAGCAACCATGTGAGAGGTAGCAACCATTAGTGCAGCAGAAGAGCTCCCATCATAACAGGAAAAGTGTGTGTAACATCAAGTGCCAAGTATAGGCAGGAGAACCGAAAGGATCCATGACCGGCCGAAAAGAGTACAAAAGTTCCAAAAAGTAGAAACGATCCTCAAAGGTCTTCTCGCCTGGGGGAAGTGGCCGCCCGCAGGGCCCCACCATTAGCATCCAGCCATTGAACAGCAGCAGAAGGCTTGTCAAAGAACAGCACCTCATCCCGGACCACCACCCAGAGCCTGGAAGGGTACAGCATAGCGTATTGAACATTCAAGTCCTGCAATCTCCTCTTGACCTCTACGAATTTCGCACGCTGTTTCTGCACCACCGCAGAGTAATCGGGAAACAGGGAGATCCTTGAGTTGTCAATCTTGAGCCTCCCCTGCATTCCCCTGGCTTTAGTAATTGAGGAATTTGAAGATGAAAGTGCGCGGGGGGGGCTCCAGGAGGAAGAGGTCGCATAGGCACCCTTTGAGCAAGTTCCACCGAAAACATGGAAGTAAAGGATTCTTGCCCAAAAGTAGAGAGCAGCCATTGTTCAATGAAAGCCACAGGATCTTTACCTTCCGCCCGCTCAGGGATCCCAATTGCTCTGATATTACTCCGTCTCATTCTATTCTCTAAGTCATCCAGACGTGCAGCTTGCTGGGCTGAGAGCAGGGCAGTATGTTTCACTCCCTTTGCAAAGGCGCCATGTCATCCTCCAGGGAGCTGACCCTGCCTTCCACTGCCACTGTCCTCTCCCTCAATTTCTGCATATCATGTCTCATGAACGATATCTCAGCCTTGACCCCCTTTAACTCCACTGTCAGGGCTGTATTTGGCGGTGGTACAGGTGGTAACCGCAGCCATAATGTCCCACAACGTGGGTTCTGTGTCCGGGGTAGGAGATGATTGCCTCGGGGCCTGGTCTGCATCTGCTGCCTCCCAATCAGCAATCTGGCAGGAGAGATCACCTAAGGGAACAGTGTCATCCGTGTCTGAATGCGACCCCGGTGAGCCGGATCGATGGTCCTCAGAGTTTGGGGGTCCTGGGCAGCAGGCTTAGCAAAAAGCTTTTGAGCAGCCTCCAGATATGTGGCCTCCTGTGCTGCGCGCTGTGAGGCGCCGCCATCTTGGATCGGGCCGGCCTGTGCGGATTTCCCTCTTTACCCTTCTTAGACATCACGGAGAGAAGATGGAGGACTTCACCTGGTGATCACCGCACTCCAGGGAACACAGGGCACCGACTGACGGTAGAAATCGGAGCAGGATAAGGAGTTACACAGGATAACTAGCAGGATCAACAGCGGAGCTCACAGCATGCACGTCCGCTCACACCCGCAGCTCGGCCACGCCCCCTGAAAAAAAATTTAGTCAAAATGACTGTATTTTTGTCTTTTAGAGTCTTAAAAGGCTTGTAGGCTTTTTAGACACTTGAACACCAAAATAGAGTCATTTTGACCAAAAAAAATTTTTTTCAGGCTATTGGTTACCACATGCAGTTATCTTGTCTAAAAAGCGGCTGTTTAAGACTCTAAAAGACGAAAAGACAAAAAGTTTGACAAAAAAAATGTCAGACCTTTGGTGACCAAATGTAGTTATTTTGACTAAAAAAGGCTTTTTAGACACTTGGAGACCAAAATAATGTAATTTTGACCAAAAAATTTTTTCAGGCCATTGGTTTACCAAATGCAGTTATCTGGTCTAAAACCGGCGTTTTAAGACTCTAAAAGCCGAAAATACAGTCATTTTGACTAAAACATTTTTTTCCAGATCTTTGGTGATCAAATGCAGTTATTCTGACTAAAAAAGGCTTTTTTGACATTTGGAGACCAAAACAGAGTCATTTTGATCAAAAAAATATTTTTCAGGCCATTGGAGACCAAATGCAATTATCTTGTCTAAAACAAGCGTTTTAAGACTATAAAGACAAAAATAGTCATTTTGACTAAATTTTTTTCATACCTTTGGTGATCAAATGCAGTTATTTTGACTAAAAACGGCTTTTTAGACACTTGGAGACAAAAATAGAGAAATTTTGACCAAAACATTTTTCTTTCAGGCCATTGGTTTACCAAATGCAGTTTTCTTGTCTAAAACAAGCGTTTTCAGACTCTAAAAGACAAAAATACAGTCATTTTGACTAAATTATTTTTCAGACCTTTGGTTATTAGTAGTGTTGAGCGAACACGGACTGTATTATTCGTGTTCGTACCGAATAATTGGATTTTTTGTACCCGAACACGGACACGGACACTTTACTGTATGTTCGGGTAAAAATCCGTGTTCGGTCGTTTTATTTCCGGGTTTTGCATGCTTTGGCGCTCTTTTCATGGCGGGCTTTCAACAGCCAATCAACAATCGTTTAACTGGTGTGCCTTAAGCCATCCCAGCCATGCCTGCAAATGTCTCAGTAGCTGTGATTGGCCGTCTGAAGCATGTGACCAAGTCTTTATAAGTTCGAGGCAGCCGCAGCGGCGTCATTATGCTGCTTAGATTCAGGGACAGAGCACACATCAACGTGCTGGCTGCTGATTAGGGAAAGATAGGCAGGAAAAAACCATTTGTGTCCGGATAGAATTGAGGGACAGGTCGGAGTGTTTAGGCAGGGCGAGTTGTAGGCATTTTAGGGATAGAGTCTGCTGAATTATAGGGTCAGTGTCTTCTACAAACTACAATCGATATTGCTGTGTGGGGGGTGGGGTCTGCACTCAATCCTGATCTACGATCTCTTCTCAATCCTGTTAGGGACAGAGTCTGCTGAATTTTAGGGAAACTGTGTTCTACAAACTACAATCGATATTGCTGTGTGGTGTGGGATTGGAGATAGGCAGGTGTCAGTGATCCACATCCATTTTTCTGTGTGTGAGCTGCAGTGAACACAATCTTTTTGGGCTGCAGTGAACACAATCTTTTTGGGCTGCAGTGAACACAATCTTTTTGGGCTGCAGTGAACACAATCTTTTTGGGCTGCAGTGAACACAATCTTTTTGGGGTGCAGTGAACAAAATCTTTTTGGGGTGCAGTGAACACAATCCTTTTTGGTGTGCAGTGAACACAATCTTTGTGGGGTGCAGTGAACAAAATCCTTTGTGGGGTGCAGTGAACACAATCTTTTTGGGGTGCAGTGAACAAAATCCTTTTTGGGGTGCAGTGAACAACATCCTTTTTGGGGTGCAGTGAACACAATCTTTTTGGGGTGCAGTGAACAAAATCCTTTGTGGGGTGCAGTGAACACAATCTTTTTGGGGTGCAGTGAACACAATCTTTTTGGGGTGGAGTGAACAACATCCTTTTTGGGGTGCAGTGAACAACATCCTTTTTGGGGTGCAGTGAACAAAATCATTTTTGGGGTGCAGTGAACACAATCTTTTTGGGGTGCAGTGAACACAATCTTTGTGGGGTGCAGTGAACACAATCTTTTTGGGGTGGAGTGAACAACATCCTTTTTGGGGTGCAGTGAACAACATCCTTTTTGGGGTGCAGTGAACACAATATTTTTGGGGTGCAGTGAACACAATCTTTGTGGGGTACAGTGAACAGAATCTTTGTGGGGTGCAGTGAACACAATCTTTGGGGGGTACAGTGAACACAATCTTTGTGAGGTGCAGTGAACACAATCTTTGTGGGGTGCAGTGAACACAATCATTGTGGGGTGCAGTGAACTCAATCTTTGTGGGGTACAGTGAACACAATCTCATACTTCTGAAGGTTTGAGGGTGCTGCCTGTTCCATACTCCCCCTACTCCTCATCTAGCCTTTTAGGGGTACAAACAATAGTAATTGGGGCCTAGTGTGGTTGTGTACGTGTGATATACATACACTTTTTTGGGATCATATTTTCTATTCCGCTATTTAATCAAAAACCTTTGGGGATCAGTTAAATTGGGGGATAGTCTGTGTTGGTACGTGTGAGAGAGATCCACCTTTCCAAGTTGTTGGGGTTCATCTCATACTTCTGAAGGTTTGAGGGTGCTGCCTGTTCCATACTCCCCCCTACTCCTAGCCTTTTAGGGGTACAAACAATAGTAATTGGGGCCTAGTGTGGTTGTGTACGTGTGATATACATACACTTTTTTGGGATCATATTTTCTATTCCGCTATTTAATCAAAAACCTTTGGGGATCAGTTAAATTGGGGGATAGTCTGTGTTGGTACGTGTGAGAGAGATCCACCTTTCCAAGTTGTTGGGGTTCATCTCATACTTCTGAAGGTTTGAGGGTGCTGCCTGTTCCATACTCCCCCTACTCCTAGCCTTTTAGGGGTACAAACAATAGTAATTGGGGCCTAGTGTGGTTGTGTACGTGTGATATACATACACTTTTTTGGGATCATATTTTCTATTCCGCTATTTAATCAAAAACCTTTGGGGATCAGTTAAATTGGGGGATAGTCTGTGTTGGTACGTGTGAGAGAGATCCACCTTTCCAAGTTGTTGGGGTTCATCTCATACTTCTGAAGGTTTGAGGGTGCTGCCTGTTCCATACTCCCCCTACTCCTAGCCTTTTAGGGGTACAAACAATAGTAATTGGGGCCTAGTGTGGTTGTGTACGTGTGATATACATACACTTTTTTGGGATCATATTTTCTATTCCGCTATTTAATCAAAAACCTTTGGGGATCAGTTAAATTGGGGGATAGTCTGTGTTGGTACGTGTGAGAGAGATCCACCTTTCCAAGTTGTTGGGGTTCATCTCATACTTCTGAAGGTTTGAGGGTGCTGCCTGTTCCATACTCCCCCTACTCCTAGCCTTTTAGGGGTACAAACAATAGTAATTGGGGCCTAGTGTGGTTGTGTACGTGTGATATACATACACTTTTTTGGGATCATATTTTCTATTCCGCTATTTAATCAAAAACCTTTGGGGATCAGTTAAATTGGGGGATAGTCTGTGTTGGTACGTGTGAGAGAGATCCACCTTTCCAAGTTGTTGGGGTTCATCTCATACTTCTGAAGGTTTGAGGGTGCTGCCTGTTCCATACTCCCCCTACTCCTAGCCTTTTAGGGGTACAAACAATAGTAATTGGGGCCTAGTGTGGTTGTGTACGTGTGATATACATACACTTTTTTGGGATCATATTTTCTATTCCGCTATTTAATCAAAAACCTTTGGGGATCAGTTAAATTGGGGGATAGTCTGTGTTGGTACGTGTGAGAGAGATCCACCTTTCCAAGTTGTTGGGGTTCATCTCATACTTCTGAAGGTTTGAGGGTGCTGCCTGTTCCATACTCCCCCTACTCCTAGCCTTTTAGGGGTACAAACAATAGTAATTGGGGCCTAGTGTGGTTGTGTACGTGTGATATACATACACTTTTTTGGGATCATATTTTCTATTCCGCTATTTAATCAAAAACCTTTGGGGATCAGTTAAATTGGGGGATAGTCTGTGTTGGTACGTGTGAGAGAGATCCACCTTTCCAAGTTGTTGGGGTTCATCTCATACTTCTGAAGGTTTGAGGGTGCTGCCTGTTCCATACTCCCCCTACTCCTCATCTAGCCTTTTAGGGGTACAAACAATAGTAATTGGGGCCTAGTGTGGTTGTGTACGTGTGATATACATACACTTTTTTTGGATCATATTTTCTATTCCGCTATTTAATCAAAAACCTTTGGGGATCAGTTAAATTGGGGGATAGTCTGTGTTGGTACGTGTGAGAGAGATCCACCTTTCCAAGTTGTTGGGGTTCATCTCATACTTCTGAAGGTTTGAGGGTGCTGCCTGTTCCATACTCACCCTACTCCTCATCTAGCCTTTTAGGGGTACAAACAATAGTAATTGGGGCCCAGTGTGGTTGTGTACGTGTGATATACATACACTTTTTTGGGATCATATTTTCTATTCCGCTATTTAATCAAAAACCTTTGGGGATCAGTTAAATTGGGGGATAGTCTGTGTCGGTACGTGTGAGAGAGATCCACCTTTCCAAGTTGTTGGGGTTCATCTCATACTTCTGAAGGTTTGAGGGTGCTGCCTGTTCCATACCCCCCCTACTCCTCATCTAGCCTTTTAGGGGTACAAACAATAGTAATTGGGGCCTAGTGTGGTTGTGTACGTGCGAGATACATACACTTTTTTTGATCATATTTCCTATTCCGCTATTCAATAAAAACCTTTGAGGATCAATTGAATTGCGGGATAGTCTGTGTCGGTACGTGTGAGAGAGATTCACCTTTCCAAGTTGTTGGGGTTCATCTCATACTTCTGAAGGTTTGAGGGTGCTGCCTGTTCCATACTCCCCCTACTCCTCATCTAGCCTTTTAGGGGTACAAACAATAGTAATTGGGGCCCAGTGTGGTTGTGTACGTGTGATATACATACACTTTTTTGGGATCATATTTTCTATTCCGCTATTTAATCAAAAACCTTTGGGGATCAGTTAAATTGGGGGATAGTCTGTGTCGGTACGTGTGAGAGAGATCCACCTTTCCAAGTTGTTGGGGTTCATCTCATACTTCTGAAGGTTTGAGGGTGCTGCCTGTTCCATACCCCCCCTACTCCTCATCTAGCCTTTTAGGGGTACAAACAATAGTAATTGGGGCCTAGTGTGGTTGTGTACGTGCGAGATACATACACTTTTTTTGATCATATTTCCTATTCCGCTATTCAATAAAAACCTTTGAGGATCAATTGAATTGCGGGATAGTCTGTGTCGGTACGTGTGAGAGAGATCCACCTTTCCAAGTTGTTGGGGTTCATCTCATACTTCTGAAGGTTTGAGGGTGCTGCCTGTTCCATACTCCCCCTACTCCTCATCTAGCCTTTTAGGGGTACAAACAATAGTAATTGGGGCCTAGTGTGGTTGTGTACGTGTGATATACATACACTTTTTTTGGATCATATTTTCTATTCCGCTATTTAATCAAAAACCTTTGGGGATCAGTTAAATTGGGGGATAGTCTGTGTTGGTACGTGTGAGAGAGATCCACCTTTCCAAGTTGTTGGGGTTCATCTCATACTTCTGAAGGTTTGAGGGTGCTGCCTGTTCCATACTCCCCCTACTCCTCATCTAGCCTTTTAGGGGTACAAACAATAGTAATTGGGGCCCAGTGTGGTTGTGTACGTGTGATATACATACACTTTTTTGGGATCATATTTTCTATTCCGCTATTTAATCAAAAACCTTTGGGGATCAGTTAAATTGGGGGATAGTCTGTGTCGGTACGTGTGAGAGAGATCCACCTTTCCAAGTTGTTGGGGTTCATCTCATACTTCTGAAGGTTTGAGGGTGCTGCCTGTTCCATACCCCCCCTACTCCTCATCTAGCCTTTTAGGGGTACAAACAATAGTAATTGGGGCCTAGTGTGGTTGTGTACGTGTGATATACATACACTTTTTTTGGATCATATTTTCTATTCCGCTATTTAATCAAAAACCTTTGGGGATCAGTTAAATTGGGGGATAGTCTGTGTCGGTACGTGTGAGAGAGATCCACCTTTCCAAGTTGTTGGGGTTCATCTCATACTTCTGAAGGTTTGAGGGTGCTGCCTGTTCCATACCCCCCCTACTCCTCATCTAGCCTTTTAGGGGTACAAACAATAGTAATTGGGGCCTAGTGTGGTTGTGTACGTGCGAGATACATACACTTTTTTTGATCATATTTCCTATTCCGCTATTCAATAAAAACCTTTGAGGATCAATTGAATTGCGGGATAGTCTGTGTCGGTACGTGTGAGAGAGATCCACCTTTCCAAGTTGTTGGGGTTCATCTCATACTTCTGAAGGTTTGAGGGTGCTGCCTGTTCCATACTCCCCCTACTCCTCATCTAGCCTTTTAGGGGTACAAACAATAGTAATTGGGGCCCAGTGTGGTTGTGTACGTGTGATATACATACACTTTTTTTGGATCATATTTTCTATTCCGCTATTTAATTTAACTGGGCCTCCATGCGAGACCTGTGTGCCTTGTTGCGCTGTTTTGAGTACTCCACCAACATGGCCAGTGGCAATGACGCCGTTCTCAGCTTAACTATCCCACTTCTATGCCTCCTTGAAAAAACAATTCGGGCGATGATGGAAGAGGATGTGGCACAGGATGAGGAGGAGGAGGAGGATGAAGAGGTAACATTTCCAAGGCTTTCAGGGCAGTCATTCGCAAGGGGCTCCGAGGGTGGGTTCCTGCACACGCAAACGCCAGGGACGCAATTGTCCAGCAGGGGCACAGTTCTGGAGGATGAGGAGGATGAGGAGGAGGAGGAGCTGGAGGAGGAGATGGAACCATGTTCACAGCAGGGTGGCACCCAGGCCAGCTCATGGCCATCACTGGTGCGTGGCTGGGGGGATACAGAGGACACGGACGATACACCTCCCACAGAGGACAGCCTTTCGTTGCCTCTGGGCAGCCTGGCACACATGAGCGATTACATGCTGCAGTGTCTCCACAACGACCGCCGAGTTGCCCACATTCTAACTTGTGCTGATTACTGGGTGGCCACGCTGCTGGATCCCAGTTACAAGGACAACGTACCGTCCTTAATTCACTCACTGGAGCGTGATCGCAAGATGCGCGAGTACAAGCGCACGCTGGTAGACGCCATGCTGCTGGCATTCCCATCTGACAGCGGGGCCACAGTGGAAGCACAAGGCAGAGGAGGAGGAGGAGGAGGTCGCCAACGCAACCAGGGCACCGCCAGCACCTCAGAAGGCAGGGTTAGCATGGCCGAAATGTGGAAAAGCTTTGTCAGCACGCCACAACAAACAGCAGCACCAGCAGCTCAGATGGAACGTCTTAGCAGGAGGCAGCATTTTACCAACATGGTGGAGCAGTATGTGTGCACACGCCTACATGTAGTGAATGACGGGTCTGCCCCCTTCAACTTCTGGGTCTCCAAATTGGGCACATGGCTTGAGCTTGCCCTTTACGCCTTGGAGGTGCTGGCGTGCCCTGCAGCCAGTGTATTATCTGAACGGGTATTTAGCACGGCTGGGGGCGTTATAACAGACAAGCGCAGCCGCCTGTCCAGAGACAATGTGGACAAGCTCACGTTCATTAAAATGAACCAGGCATGGATCCCACGGGACTTTTCCGTACCTTATGCAGAATAGCAATGGATACCGACCTTACCCACCCATTGTTCCATTTTTGCTCTTTCTCACTCTTTTGGGGTGTACCCTCATTTAAAATTTTTGAAAAGAAGCAGTGTTGGCTACCTCGTCCTCCTCCTCAGGGCCAGATTAATGTAGGGGCTATTGGAGCTGCAGCTCCAGGCCCCTACCTTTTATATAGGCCCCGGGTTGGCCATATTCACTGTTACCGCTCTTCTGTCACTTGTAAACACAGAAGTCTGGCTTCTATGCTCGCTTCCCCAGGCAGCACCCTCAGAACCTCCCCACACAGCGTGAAGGCCGGACAAGGAGGGACAGTTGGCGATGCATGGATGTGTTTATGGGCTTCAGAGACAGCATCCCATGTTGAATTAGGCATGCATGGCTGCACCCTTCCTCCTCTGGGTGCATGGCAAGGCACGGCCCTTAAGGCCCTTCAAAATCCTCAGCACCAAGCCCATGATGCTGTTAATCCGGCCCTGGTCCTCCTCCACCGCCGCTTCCACCTACACCGCCCATAGGTGTGCGCAGCCTATTGCATTAAGGTGTGCACCCCAAAGTTGAAATACACATGCATGTGTTTGCCAGCAGGGAGAGTAATGTATCGGGGCCATGTACCTGTAGGCAAGGAGAAATAGAGCAGAGCAGGTCCCAGGGAGATCTTTCCCATCTCCTCACTGGCAATGCTATGTGCCCTAGGTGATTAGGGTGTGCCCAGGCACACCCAGCACACCCTGTGCGCACGCCTATGTCACCGCCACATCCACCACCACCTCAACCTCCCTCCTACTCCATATGGGCCTCGTCCTTCAGAGATGAAGAAGAACATTGTTTTATTTTTCTGTTTTTTTTTTGTTGTTTTAAGTTATTTCCCTATCCACATTTGTTTGCAGAGCACTTGCCATGCTCTTAATTACCTTTTGCTGCCATTTGCAGCACTCTAGCCCTTTCCTTTGGTGTTTTAGAGCCATTTTAGTGCCTTAAAGTTCGGGTCCCCATTGACTTCAATGGGGTTCGGTGTCCGGGAAAAGTTCGGTAAAAGTCCGGGACACGGACCCGGACTTTTTTTTAAAGTTCGGCCGAACCCGTCGAACACGGACATCTAGGTGTTCGCTCAACCCTAGTTATTAGTGTTGAGCGAACACGGACTGTATTATTCGTGTTCGTACCGAATAATTGGATTTTTTGTACCCGAACACGGACACGGACACTTTACTGTATGTTCGGGTAAAAATCCGTGTTCGGTCGTTTTATTTCCGGGTTTTGCATGCTTTGGCGCTCTTTTCATGGCGGGCTTTCAACAGCCAATCAACAATCGTTTAACTGGTGTGCCTTAAGCCATCCCAGCCATGCCTGCAAATGTCTCAGTAGCTGTGATTGGCCGTCTGAAGCATGTGACCAAGTCTTTATAAGTTCGAGGCAGCCGCAGCGGCGTCATTATGCTGCTTAGATTCAGGGACAGAGCACACATCAACGTGCTGGCTGCTGATTAGGGAAAGATAGGCAGGAAAAAACCATTTGTGTCCGGATAGAATTGAGGGACAGGTCGGAGTGTTTAGGCAGGGCGAGTTGTAGGCATTTTAGGGATAGAGTCTGCTGAATTATAGGGTCAGTGTCTTCTACAAACTACAATCGATATTGCTGTGTGGGGGGTGGGGTCTGCACTCAATCCTGATCTACGATCTCTTCTCAATCCTGTTAGGGACAGAGTCTGCTGAATTTTAGGGAAACTGTGTTCTACAAACTACAATCGATATTGCTGTGTGGTGTGGGATTGGAGATAGGCAGGTGTCAGTGATCCACATCCATTTTTCTGTGTGTGAGCTGCAGTGAACACAATCTTTTTGGGCTGCAGTGAACACAATCTTTTTGGGCTGCAGTGAACACAATCTTTTTGGGCTGCAGTGAACACAATCTTTTTGGGCTGCAGTGAACACAATCTTTTTGGGGTGCAGTGAACAAAATCTTTTTGGGGTGCAGTGAACACAATCCTTTTTGGTGTGCAGTGAACACAATCTTTGTGGGGTGCAGTGAACAAAATCCTTTGTGGGGTGCAGTGAACACAATCTTTTTGGGGTGCAGTGAACAAAATCCTTTTTGGGGTGCAGTGAACAACATCCTTTTTGGGGTGCAGTGAACACAATCTTTTTGGGGTGCAGTGAACAAAATCCTTTGTGGGGTGCAGTGAACACAATCTTTTTGGGGTGCAGTGAACACAATCTTTTTGGGGTGGAGTGAACAACATCCTTTTTGGGGTGCAGTGAACAACATCCTTTTTGGGGTGCAGTGAACACAATCTTTTTGGGGTGCAGTGAACACAATCTTTGTGGGGTGCAGTGAACACAATCTTTTTGGGGTGGAGTGAACAACATCCTTTTTGGGGTGCAGTGAACAACATCCTTTTTGGGGTGCAGTGAACACAATATTTTTGGGGTGCAGTGAACACAATCTTTGTGGGGTACAGTGAACAGAATCTTTGTGGGGTGCAGTGAACACAATCTTTGGGGGGTACAGTGAACACAATCTTTGTGAGGTGCAGTGAACACAATCTTTGTGGGGTGCAGTGAACACAATCATTGTGGGGTGCAGTGAACTCAATCTTTGTGGGGTACAGTGAACACAATCTCATACTTCTGAAGGTTTGAGGGTGCTGCCTGTTCCATACTCCCCCTACTCCTCATCTAGCCTTTTAGGGGTACAAACAATAGTAATTGGGGCCTAGTGTGGTTGTGTACGTGTGATATACATACACTTTTTTGGGATCATATTTTCTATTCCGCTATTTAATCAAAAACCTTTGGGGATCAGTTAAATTGGGGGATAGTCTGTGTTGGTACGTGTGAGAGAGATCCACCTTTCCAAGTTGTTGGGGTTCATCTCATACTTCTGAAGGTTTGAGGGTGCTGCCTGTTCCATACTCCCCCCTACTCCTAGCCTTTTAGGGGTACAAACAATAGTAATTGGGGCCTAGTGTGGTTGTGTACGTGTGATATACATACACTTTTTTGGGATCATATTTTCTATTCCGCTATTTAATCAAAAACCTTTGGGGATCAGTTAAATTGGGGGATAGTCTGTGTTGGTACGTGTGAGAGAGATCCACCTTTCCAAGTTGTTGGGGTTCATCTCATACTTCTGAAGGTTTGAGGGTGCTGCCTGTTCCATACTCCCCCTACTCCTAGCCTTTTAGGGGTACAAACAATAGTAATTGGGGCCTAGTGTGGTTGTGTACGTGTGATATACATACACTTTTTTGGGATCATATTTTCTATTCCGCTATTTAATCAAAAACCTTTGGGGATCAGTTAAATTGGGGGATAGTCTGTGTTGGTACGTGTGAGAGAGATCCACCTTTCCAAGTTGTTGGGGTTCATCTCATACTTCTGAAGGTTTGAGGGTGCTGCCTGTTCCATACTCCCCCTACTCCTAGCCTTTTAGGGGTACAAACAATAGTAATTGGGGCCTAGTGTGGTTGTGTACGTGTGATATACATACACTTTTTTGGGATCATATTTTCTATTCCGCTATTTAATCAAAAACCTTTGGGGATCAGTTAAATTGGGGGATAGTCTGTGTTGGTACGTGTGAGAGAGATCCACCTTTCCAAGTTGTTGGGGTTCATCTCATACTTCTGAAGGTTTGAGGGTGCTGCCTGTTCCATACTCCCCCTACTCCTAGCCTTTTAGGGGTACAAACAATAGTAATTGGGGCCTAGTGTGGTTGTGTACGTGTGATATACATACACTTTTTTGGGATCATATTTTCTATTCCGCTATTTAATCAAAAACCTTTGGGGATCAGTTAAATTGGGGGATAGTCTGTGTTGGTACGTGTGAGAGAGATCCACCTTTCCAAGTTGTTGGGGTTCATCTCATACTTCTGAAGGTTTGAGGGTGCTGCCTGTTCCATACTCCCCCTACTCCTAGCCTTTTAGGGGTACAAACAATAGTAATTGGGGCCTAGTGTGGTTGTGTACGTGTGATATACATACACTTTTTTGGGATCATATTTTCTATTCCGCTATTTAATCAAAAACCTTTGGGGATCAGTTAAATTGGGGGATAGTCTGTGTTGGTACGTGTGAGAGAGATCCACCTTTCCAAGTTGTTGGGGTTCATCTCATACTTCTGAAGGTTTGAGGGTGCTGCCTGTTCCATACTCCCCCTACTCCTAGCCTTTTAGGGGTACAAACAATAGTAATTGGGGCCTAGTGTGGTTGTGTACGTGTGATATACATACACTTTTTTGGGATCATATTTTCTATTCCGCTATTTAATCAAAAACCTTTGGGGATCAGTTAAATTGGGGGATAGTCTGTGTTGGTACGTGTGAGAGAGATCCACCTTTCCAAGTTGTTGGGGTTCATCTCATACTTCTGAAGGTTTGAGGGTGCTGCCTGTTCCATACTCCCCCTACTCCTCATCTAGCCTTTTAGGGGTACAAACAATAGTAATTGGGGCCTAGTGTGGTTGTGTACGTGTGATATACATACACTTTTTTTGGATCATATTTTCTATTCCGCTATTTAATCAAAAACCTTTGGGGATCAGTTAAATTGGGGGATAGTCTGTGTTGGTACGTGTGAGAGAGATCCACCTTTCCAAGTTGTTGGGGTTCATCTCATACTTCTGAAGGTTTGAGGGTGCTGCCTGTTCCATACTCCCCCTACTCCTCATCTAGCCTTTTAGGGGTACAAACAATAGTAATTGGGGCCCAGTGTGGTTGTGTACGTGTGATATACATACACTTTTTTGGGATCATATTTTCTATTCCGCTATTTAATCAAAAACCTTTGGGGATCAGTTAAATTGGGGGATAGTCTGTGTCGGTACGTGTGAGAGAGATCCACCTTTCCAAGTTGTTGGGGTTCATCTCATACTTCTGAAGGTTTGAGGGTGCTGCCTGTTCCATACCCCCCCTACTCCTCATCTAGCCTTTTAGGGGTACAAACAATAGTAATTGGGGCCTAGTGTGGTTGTGTACGTGCGAGATACATACACTTTTTTTGATCATATTTCCTATTCCGCTATTCAATAAAAACCTTTGAGGATCAATTGAATTGCGGGATAGTCTGTGTCGGTACGTGTGAGAGAGATTCACCTTTCCAAGTTGTTGGGGTTCATCTCATACTTCTGAAGGTTTGAGGGTGCTGCCTGTTCCATACTCCCCCTACTCCTCATCTAGCCTTTTAGGGGTACAAACAATAGTAATTGGGGCCCAGTGTGGTTGTGTACGTGTGATATACATACACTTTTTTGGGATCATATTTTCTATTCCGCTATTTAATCAAAAACCTTTGGGGATCAGTTAAATTGGGGGATAGTCTGTGTCGGTACGTGTGAGAGAGATCCACCTTTCCAAGTTGTTGGGGTTCATCTCATACTTCTGAAGGTTTGAGGGTGCTGCCTGTTCCATACCCCCCCTACTCCTCATCTAGCCTTTTAGGGGTACAAACAATAGTAATTGGGGCCTAGTGTGGTTGTGTACGTGCGAGATACATACACTTTTTTTGATCATATTTCCTATTCCGCTATTCAATAAAAACCTTTGAGGATCAATTGAATTGCGGGATAGTCTGTGTCGGTACGTGTGAGAGAGATCCACCTTTCCAAGTTGTTGGGGTTCATCTCATACTTCTGAAGGTTTGAGGGTGCTGCCTGTTCCATACTCCCCCTACTCCTCATCTAGCCTTTTAGGGGTACAAACAATAGTAATTGGGGCCTAGTGTGGTTGTGTACGTGTGATATACATACACTTTTTTTGGATCATATTTTCTATTCCGCTATTTAATCAAAAACCTTTGGGGATCAGTTAAATTGGGGGATAGTCTGTGTTGGTACGTGTGAGAGAGATCCACCTTTCCAAGTTGTTGGGGTTCATCTCATACTTCTGAAGGTTTGAGGGTGCTGCCTGTTCCATACTCCCCCTACTCCTCATCTAGCCTTTTAGGGGTACAAACAATAGTAATTGGGGCCCAGTGTGGTTGTGTACGTGTGATATACATACACTTTTTTGGGATCATATTTTCTATTCCGCTATTTAATCAAAAACCTTTGGGGATCAGTTAAATTGGGGGATAGTCTGTGTCGGTACGTGTGAGAGAGATCCACCTTTCCAAGTTGTTGGGGTTCATCTCATACTTCTGAAGGTTTGAGGGTGCTGCCTGTTCCATACCCCCCCTACTCCTCATCTAGCCTTTTAGGGGTACAAACAATAGTAATTGGGGCCTAGTGTGGTTGTGTACGTGTGATATACATACACTTTTTTTGGATCATATTTTCTATTCCGCTATTTAATCAAAAACCTTTGGGGATCAGTTAAATTGGGGGATAGTCTGTGTCGGTACGTGTGAGAGAGATCCACCTTTCCAAGTTGTTGGGGTTCATCTCATACTTCTGAAGGTTTGAGGGTGCTGCCTGTTCCATACCCCCCTACTCCTCATCTAGCCTTTTAGGGGTACAAACAATAGTAATTGGGGCCTAGTGTGGTTGTGTACGTGCGAGATACATACACTTTTTTTGATCATATTTCCTATTCCGCTATTCAATAAAAACCTTTGAGGATCAATTGAATTGCGGGATAGTCTGTGTCGGTACGTGTGAGAGAGATCCACCTTTCCAAGTTGTTGGGGTTCATCTCATACTTCTGAAGGTTTGAGGGTGCTGCCTGTTCCATACTCCCCCTACTCCTCATCTAGCCTTTTAGGGGTACAAACAATAGTAATTGGGGCCCAGTGTGGTTGTGTACGTGTGATATACATACACTTTTTTTGGATCATATTTTCTATTCCGCTATTTAATTTAACTGGGCCTCCATGCGAGACCTGTGTGCCTTGTTGCGCTGTTTTGAGTACTCCACCAACATGGCCAGTGGCAATGACGCCGTTCTCAGCTTAACTATCCCACTTCTATGCCTCCTTGAAAAAACAATTCGGGCGATGATGGAAGAGGATGTGGCACAGGATGAGGAGGAGGAGGAGGATGAAGAGGTAACATTTCCAAGGCTTTCAGGGCAGTCATTCGCAAGGGGCTCCGAGGGTGGGTTCCTGCACACGCAAACGCCAGGGACGCAATTGTCCAGCAGGGGCACAGTTCTGGAGGATGAGGAGGATGAGGAGGAGGAGGAGCTGGAGGAGGAGATGGAACCATGTTCACAGCAGGGTGGCACCCAGGCCAGCTCATGGCCATCACTGGTGCGTGGCTGGGGGGATACAGAGGACACGGACGATACACCTCCCACAGAGGACAGCCTTTCGTTGCCTCTGGGCAGCCTGGCACACATGAGCGATTACATGCTGCAGTGTCTCCACAACGACCGCCGAGTTGCCCACATTCTAACTTGTGCTGATTACTGGGTGGCCACGCTGCTGGATCCCCGTTACAAGGACAACGTACCATCCTTAATTCACTCACTGGAGCGCGATCGCAAGATGCGCGAGTACAAGCGCACGCTGGTAGACGCCATGCTGCTGGCATTCCCATCTGACAGCGGGGCCACAGTGGAAGCACAAGGCAGAGGAGGAGGAGGAGGAGGTCGCCAACGCAACCAGGGCACCGCCAGCACCTCAGAAGGCAGGGTTAGCATGGCCGAAATGTGGAAAAGCTTTGTCAGCACGCCACAACAAACAGCAGCACCAGCAGCTCAGATGGAACGTCTTAGCAGGAGGCAGCATTTTACCAACATGGTGGAGCAGTATGTGTGCACACGCCTACATGTAGTGAATGACGGGTCTGCCCCCTTCAACTTCTGGGTCTCCAAATTGGGCACATGGCTTGAGCTTGCCCTTTACGCCTTGGAGGTGCTGGCGTGCCCTGCAGCCAGTGTATTATCTGAACGGGTATTTAGCACGGCTGGGGGCGTTATAACAGACAAGCGCAGCCGCCTGTCCAGAGACAATGTGGACAAGCTCACGTTCATTAAAATGAACCAGGCATGGATCCCACGGGACTTTTCCGTACCTTATGCAGAATAGCAATGGATACCGACCTTACCCACCCATTGTTCCATTTTTGCTCTTTCTCACTCTTTTGGGGTGTACCCTCATTTAAAATTTTTGAAAAGAAGCAGTGTTGGCTACCTCGTCCTCCTCCTCAGGGCCAGATTAATGTAGGGGCTATTGGAGCTGCAGCTCCAGGCCCCTACCTTTTATATAGGCCCCGGGTTGGCCATATTCACTGTTACCGCTCTTCTGTCACTTGTAAACACAGAAGTCTGGCTTCTATGCTCGCTTCCCCAGGCAGCACCCTCAGAACCTCCCCACACAGCGTGAAGGCCGGACAAGGAGGGACAGTTGGCGATGCATGGATGTGTTTATGGGCTTCAGAGACAGCATCCCATGTTGAATTAGGCATGCATGGCTGCACCCTTCCTCCTCTGGGTGCATGGCAAGGCACGGCCCTTAAGGCCCTTCAAAATCCTCAGCACCAAGCCCATGATGCTGTTAATCCGGCCCTGGTCCTCCTCCACCGCCGCTTCCACCTACACCGCCCATAGGTGTGCGCAGCCTATTGCATTAAGGTGTGCACCCCAAAGTTGAAATACACATGCATGTGTTTGCCAGCAGGGAGAGTAATGTATCGGGGCCATGTACCTGTAGGCAAGGAGAAATAGAGCAGAGCAGGTCCCAGGGAGATCTTTCCCATCTCCTCACTGGCAATGCTATGTGCCCTAGGTGATTAGGGTGTGCCCAGGCACACCCAGCACACCCTGTGCGCACGCCTATGTCACCGCCACATCCACCACCACCTCAACCTCCCTCCTACTCCATATGGGCCTCGTCCTTCAGAGATGAAGAAGAACATTGTTTTATTTTTCTGTTTTTTTTTTGTTGTTTTAAGTTATTTCCCTATCCACATTTGTTTGCAGAGCACTTGCCATGCTCTTAATTACCTTTTGCTGCCATTTGCAGCACTCTAGCCCTTTCCTTTGGTGTTTTAGAGCCATTTTAGTGCCTTAAAGTTCGGGTCCCCATTGACTTCAATGGGGTTCGGTGTCCGGGAAAAGTTCGGTAAAAGTCCGGGACACGGACCCGGACTTTTTTTTAAAGTTCGGCCGAACCCGTCGAACACGGACATCTAGGTGTTCGCTCAACCCTATTGGTTATCAAATGCAGTTATATTGACTAAAAAAGGCTTTTTAGACACTTGGAAACCAAAATAGAGTCATTTTGACCAAAAAGATTTTTCAGGCCATTGGTTACGAAATGCAATTATCTTGTCTAAAATCGACTTTTTAAGACTCTAAAAGGCGAAAATACAGTCATTTTGACTAAAAACAATTTTCAGACCTTTGGTGACCAAATGCAGTTATTTTGACGAATAAAGGCTTTTTAGACACTTGGAGACCAAATTAGAGTCATTTTGACCAAAATTTTTTTTCAGGCCATTGGAGACCAAATGCAGTAATCTTGTCTAAAACAAGCGTTTTAAGACTCTAAAAGACGAAAATAGTCATTTTGACCAAAAACATTTTTTTAGGCTATTGGTTACCACATGCAGTTATCTTGAAAGCCAACGAATAAAGGAAAAGCCAAAAGCCTACAGCACCTGGTATTCCCAGCTGGTCTCCCATCCAGGTACTAACCATGCCCGACCCTGCTTAGCTTCCGAGATTAGACAGGATCGGGCGTGTTCAGGGTGATGTGGCCGTAGGCGATCACCACTGCCACCCTCGACCCCTTTGAACTTGGCCATGGCAAGATGGCACCTCAGGAGAAACAAAAAAAAAGCCAACGAATAAAGGAAAAGCCAAAAGCCTACAGCACCTGGTATTCCCAGGTGGTCTCCCATCCGAGTACTAACCCGTAGAGATGATCGAACGGTTCGGGTCGACCATCGGTTCGACCCGAACATTGGGTGTTCGAAATTCGGCCGAATTCCGAACTTTTTGCGGTAAAAGTTCGGAATTCAGCCACCAGAACCGCCCAAAATGCACTGGTACAGGAACTGGGCTTTAAAAGCCTGTGATTGGCCCAGAAACATCAGCAAAAGCCAATGAGGGGGCAGGAGTCTTCTGGGAACGTGATTGGAGTGACTACGGAGACCAGGTTCCAATCAGAAGTGAATACGCCCCACAGTATATAAGATAGCCCCGCCTAACCCCTAGCACAGTGATACAGAGTCTGTTGAAGAGAGTGGAAGCATTTCTCTTACTCCTGCTTTGCTACACTATGTTTTCTGCATAGGCGAGTGCTTCTAAAGCTCCATATAGCAGAATTGCATTCAGCTTACAGCCAGTCAGTGTAGTTAGAAATACAGCGATTGTGCTGGTTTTTTGAGTTAGAAAAAAAAAAATTAAAGGGACAGTGTCAGTCTTCTGCTGTATGGAGCTGTTCTTTTAGTGTGAGGAAAGGGATATCTAGTGTAGTTAGGGAACTTTGTACCACAGTAGTTAGATGTAATAATCTAGTTTCTGTAGGGAAAGTGAAAGTGTGAGGGTTCTGTGTAGTGAGCACGTTCCACAGTGCTGATATATCTACAGCAGGTATACGTGCTTGCTAGTCAGCAAAATACATTGCCTCAGTGACAACTTAACGCCTGTTCTTGAAAGCGTTAGGTCCACTGTGCAAAAGGCTTTGCAACTGTGCGTGACACGCATCTGCTGTGCTGTATTCAGCGACAACTGTGGGTCGCATAGCAGTGTGCGTTTTTCACTGCACAGAGTTGCCAACGCCTCAGTGACAAATATGCCAGGTAGACCAAGAAAAGGCATACGTGGCCCTGCTGCGGAAAGGGGCACAGCTTCTAGGGTGTCTAGAGGCAGGGGTGGACGTGGTGGTCAGTCCTCAGCCAGGCCACCATTTGCATTGTTCTCTGGCAGTGGCCAAGCTATACGTCCACAGTACGTACAGGAGGTGGTGGACTATATTACCAAACCCTCATCATCGGCATCATCTGCAACTACAGTGACCCAGGCAGAGAAAAGTGGTCAGTCTTCTGCAGTTGGCAGAACAAATAGAGATGAGTCCATGTCCACCTCACGTCCTCCCTTAGACCCAACTTCAGACATGGCAGAGGAGTCAGCTGAGCTGTTTGACCACAGTGTCGGCCATCTACTCCAGCCTGATGCTCAGTCCTTTATGGAGTCTGATGTTGGGTCTGAGGTTGAGGAGGAGGCAGAACAAGCAAGAGGGGAGAGCAGACAGCCAGCTCCATCTAAGGCCGCACCTGTTGTCTCCCGGGCCACGCCTGATGCTCAGTCCTTTATAGAGTCTGATGTTGGGTCTGAGGTTGAGGAGGAGGCAGAGCAAGCAAGAGGGGAGAGCAGACGGCCCGCTCCATCTAAGGCCGCACCTGTTGTCTCCCGGGCCACTATACACACCTCTTCTTGATGGGCCTTTTTTGAGACATCCCATGCAGACCGAACAGTTGCGATCTGCAAGATTTGTCAGAAGGGTATAAAACGTGGCAAAAATGTCAACCACCTGGGTACAAGCTGCCTAAACAGGCATTTGACAACCCACCACTTGGCCTGTTGGCAGGAGCATTTGAAGAACCCACAAAAGGGCCAAAGATCGGTCAGTCGGCCTCCTAGTCCTCCTCGCACTGCTCCTCGTGCTCCACCTGCACATCAGTCTATTCCTGGCCCTGCTATAGTCACTCGTCACCTGTTGGCAGCCTCCATTGACAGGGATGATGATATAGCAGGCAGTGTCGCATCTACCTCCAGCACACCACCAGCTGTAACATCTAGACGCCAAATTTCGATTCCACACATGCTGGAACGAAAAAAAAATGTATACTCCCCGCCACCCACATACCCAGCATCTAAACAGTAGTTTGGCAAAACTACTGGCTCTGCAACTGTTACCATTTAACCTGGTAGAGTCTGCTCCCTTCCGTGACTTTGCAAAATGTGCAGTTCCACAGTGGCAGGTGCCAAGTCGGCATTACTTTGCCCGTAAGGCCCTGCCATGCCACATCAGTCAGCCGTAAGATACACCTGACGGCTGACACTTGGTCAAGCAAACATGGGCAGGGACGGTACATTTCTGTCACTGCTCATTGGGTGACACTGCTTGCCAGCGGAAGGGATTGTAGCCAGAGCTCGGTGCTGCAGCCAGGTTGCCCCCACGTCTGCAAACAGCTGGTGGTGTCGCTGATCCGGGTAGATCGATCACTTCTACCCCCTTCTGCTCCTCCTCCTACTCATCCTCCTCCATGCCCTCCTCTGCAGAATGGTCCTTTGAATATGATGAGGTACTACGTAAGCGTTCAAAGGGCTATTCTATGTCTCAGGCCAAAAGGTGTCACGCAGTGCTGCAGCTTGTGTGTCTAGGGGACAGGCAGCATACTGCCCCTGAGATTCTTGGGGCTCTGCAGGCACAGGCCCAGAGGTGGTTGACACCACGCCAGCTGCAGCCAGGGATTGTGGTTACTGATAATGGGTCAAACCTCCTGGCCGCCCTTCGTCAGGGAAAGTTGACCCATGTGCTATGCCTGGCGCATGTCCTAAATCGTGGTACAGCGGTTTTTGAACTCATACCCGGGAATGCAGGATGTGCTAAGGATGGCAAGAAGGGTGTGCAATCACTTCAGGCGGTCGTACAGTGCCACTGCACGTTTGGCTGAAGTGCAGCACGAGTTTCACCTGCCGGTACACCGCCTTGTCTGTGACATGCCCACCCGCTGGAACTCCACCTTGGCTATGCTGCAGCGCCTGTACATGCAGCAGAGGGCCCTCAATGAATATCTCTGCGAGTACAGCACCAGCACTGGCTCAGCGCGCCTGGGCTTCTTTTCACCACGGCAGTGGCTTTTAAATAAGGATGCATGTGCTGTCCTCTCGGCATTTGAGGAGTCCACAAGGATGGTCAGCCGGGACAGCGCATGCATCAGTGACACCCTACCGGTACTGTTTTTGTTGGAGCACACTCTGCGTGGCATTATGGACAGGGCACTGGAGGCAGAGCAGCAGGAGGAAGAGGAGGACTTCCTTGCCTCTCAAGGCCCCCTTTATCCTGAGAATCCTGACCCCATTATGCCTAGCTCCCAGAGGCCCGAGCAGGATCCAGGGGTGGAAGAGGAGGAGGACGATTCTTCGGGAACTTTTGCAGGCTTTGAGGAGGAGGAGGAGGAAGACATGCGGCAATCTGCAAGGCCTAGTTTGACTCCCTCGATGGTGGAGATGGATTTTGCTGCGTGTTAGTACCAGGTCGCGGTCCTCAGGATCGCCCCACCAGGAGGTGAGCAAGCCAGGGTCCAGTAGCAGATACAGCAGGTCAGGATCAAGCAGAAGCGTAGTCTAGGAATAGCCAAAGGTCGGTAACAAGTAGTTGCAAGTCGGGATTAGGCAAAAGCATAGTCGAGGAACAAGCCAAGTGTCGATAATGGATGGTAGCAAAGATACGGATGGCAGCAGGAGAGACAAGCGAGATATCGGCTCTTGAAGGCACAATATTCTGCCAACCAGGAAGTGCAAAGACATGGCTTAAAACAGGAAGTTCATGGGAGGAGCAAAGGGTTCAAAGTTCAAGGCAATAAAGATTCACAGCAGGGTCATTCAAGGATTTGTCCAAGGAGCTGTCCAGCATTCCAGGTGGCTCAGCAAGTAGAGTCATTGGCAGACACACTGGAGGTCCCAGGTTCAAGTCTGGTCCCTGACATTGTGAAAATACACCTGTTAATTATATGCACATTTTAAGAGACAGCACCTTTTAAAAAAAAATCTCTAATCTTGTTCCCAGTGCACTGCATTATGTCCCCATCATACACATTGGCTGTACAGTTGATTAGGAGCAAAAGAAAGGCATGGTGTAGGGGGAGGAGCAGAAGGGGGTAGAAGTGATCGATCTACCCGGATCAGCGACACCACCAGCTGTTTGCAGACGTGGGGGCAACCTGGCTGCAGCACCGAGCTCTGGCTACAATCCCTTCCGCTGGCAAGCAGTGTCACCCAATGAGCAGTGACAGAAATGTACCGTCCCTGCCCATGTTTGCTTGACCAAGTGTCAGCCGTCAGGTGTATCTTACGGCTGACTGACATGGCCAGGGACGACACTACATTGCCTTCCACATGTTGGTATAGGGATGGCAGGGCCTTACGGGCAAAGTAATGCCGACTTGGCACCTGCCACTGTGGAACTGCACATTTTGCAAAGTCACGGAAGGGAGCAGACTCTACCCAGGTTAAATGGTAACAGTTGCAGAGCCAGTAGTTTTGCCAAACTACTGTTTAGATGCTGGGTATGTGGGTCGCGGGGAGTATACATTTTTTTTTCGTTCCAGCATGTGTGGAATCGAAATTTGGCGTCTAGATGTTACAGCTGGTGGTGTGCTGGAGGTAGATGCGACACTGCCTGCTATATCATCATCCCTGTCAATGGAGGCTGCCAACAGGTGACGAGTGACTATAGCAGGGCCAGGAATAGACTGATGTGCAGGTGGAGCACGAGGAGCAGCGCGAGGAGGACTAGGAGGCCGACTGACCGATCTTTGGCCCTTTTGTGGGTTCTTCAAATGCTCCTGCCAACAGGCCAAGTGGTGGGTTGTCAAATGCCTGTTTAGGCAGCTTGTACCCAGGTGGTTTACATTTTTGCCACTTTTTATACCCTTCTGACAAATCTTGCAGATCGCAACTGTTCGGTCTGCATGGGATGTCTCAAAAAAGGCCCATCAAGAAGAAGTGCCATCTTGCCATGGCCAAGTTCAAAGGAGTCGAGGGTGGCAGTGGTGATCGCCTATGGCCACATCACCCTTAACACGTCTGATCTCATCTGATCTCAGAAGCTAAGCAGGGTCGGGCCTGGTTTGTACCTGGATGCGAGACTGCCTGGGAATACAGGGTGCTGTAGCATTTTGGCTTTTCCTTTATTCGTTGGCTTTCTTTTTGTTTCTCCTGAGGTGTCATCTTGCCATTGCCAAGTTCAAAGGGGTTGAGGGTGGCAGTGGTGATCGCCTATGGCCACATCACCCTGAACACGCCTGATCTCATCTGATCTCGGAAGCTAAGCAGGGTCGGGCCTGGTTAGTACCTGGACGGGAGACCACCTGGGAATACCACTTCGAGAGCGGCTTTGATAGCCAAGAGTTCCCGGTCCCCGACATCATAGTTTTTCTCCGCGGGAGAGAGTTTCTGGGAATAGAAGGCTATTGGGTGAGTTAAGTCTCTAGTTCCCTGTCTTTGGGAGATGACTGCCCCGACCGCAACGTCCGATGCGTCTACCTCCAGGAGATAGGGTAAGGCAGGATCCGGGTGACTTAGGATAGGGGCAGAGGTAAAATGTTTTTTAAGAACCGAGAAGGCGGACTGAGCTTCTGGGGTCCACTGGAAGCGGACGTTCTTCTTAGTAAGGTGAGTAATAGGGGCTATGATGTTAGAGAACCCCTTAATGAACCTCCTATAAAAATTGGCGAAGCCAACGAAGCGCTGTACTCCCTTTTTGTCTGATGGAGGTGGCCAGTCCAGAATGGCAGAGACCTTCTGAGGATCCATCTCTATTCCTTCTGTGGAAATTATTAACCCCAGAAATGGGATACTGTTCTGCTCAAAAACGCACTTCTCGGCCTTGGCCATGCTGGCGAAGGCGACCGAGGACATTTCGAACATGCTCGCGATGCTGCTCTAGGGATGTTGAGAAGATTAGGATGTCATTTGGATGATAAGGATATCCAACCAATCCCTGAAGATGTCGTTCACAAAGTGTTGGAACGTGGCAGGAGCATTACAAAGGCCAAATGGCATTACCAGGTATTCGAAATGTCCGAATCTAGTGTGGAAAGCAGTCTTCCATTCGTCGCCCTCTCGGATGCGCACCAAGTAGTACGCCCCACGAAGATCCAGCTTAGTAAACAGGATGGCAGATCTGAGTCTCTGAAAGAGTTCGGGGACTAGAGGAAGGGGATAACGGTTTTTAATAGTAACTTTATTTAAATCCCTATAATCTATGCAGGGTCGGAGGGTGTGATCCTTCTTCTCTACGAAGAAGATACCTGCCCCTGCTGGAGAGGTAGAGGGACGGATGAACCCCTTCTTCAGACTTTCGTCTACATAGTCCTTTAAGACGTCCAGCTCACGTTCAGAAAGTGGGTAAATCCGGCCGAACGGGATTTCGGCTCCTGGGAGCAAGTCGATGGGGCAGTCATATGGACGGTGGGGGGGCAAGGTCTCTGCTCCCCGTTTGCTGAATATGTCCAGGAAATCATGGTATTCTTTAGGCACCACAGAACACACATCAGGTTGGATTAAAGACAGAACAGAGTCTTGGGGAATTCAGGAGGAGCGGGTAGACAGGAATTCTTGCAGTAAAGAGATGGGAACTGGATGGTGCCTGTGATCCAATTGACTTGCGGGTTATGTGCTTGCAACCACGGTAATCCCAGGATAATGGGAAATAAGGAGGATATGATAACATCCAGGCTAATCAGTTCCTTATGGCCGGAGGAGGAGACCATAGGAAGGGGAAAAGTTTCTTGGGTCACGGGCCCGGATTTGATGTGGGAACCATCAGCCAGGAAGATGGTGAGGTCCTGAGTCTTGAGCCGGAGAGATACGCCATGTTGCAGGGCGAACGAGCGATCAATGAAACAATGGCAGGCTCCCAAGTCAATGATTGCAGTAACTGGGACGAGTCCTTCCGGAAGCTGTAATGACACAGGAAAGGCTAGGTGGGAGGAACTGGCAACAGATGGTGAGGCCGGCATGAACTTATGGTATTTTGCCGGGCAGGAGCGCACATAGTGGCCAGCTTCACCGCAATACAGGCACATGTTACCCAACTGGCGACGGCGTCTCTCCTCCGGGGACAAAGCAGGCCGTATGATCCCAAGTTCTATAGGTTCAGGCGTATCTGAGGCGACTCCAGCGGGAGCGGGGTTGGTAAGAGCTGACCCAGCAGAAGAAAAGTATGCAGGATGAGCAACTCATGGTAGCGTCCAGGCTGGTCTGAACTGCTGCGGAGATCGTTCTGCTCTGCGCTCCCGTAGCCACCGGTCGATTTGAATGGCCTGGGAAATCAAATCTTCCAAGGCGTTGGGGACACCTACCCGCGCCAGCTCGTCCTTCAGTCCTTCGTACAAGCCGAGATGGAACTGATACCGGAGTGCTGCTTCGTTCCAGGACGTATCGGAACTGATGCGGCGGAAGTTAGTGACGTAGTGTTCTACGGGCCTGCGACCCTGCTGAAGAACATGAAGCGCAGCTTCTGCGGTGGAGGATCGCTGCGGGTCATCATAGAGCTGTGTCATGGCCTCAAAAAATGACCGTAAGGAGTTTAATGGGGGCTGCCCTCTTCAAGGAGCCGATGAACCCAGGACTGGGGTTTGCCTAGGAGCAGGGAGATAACAAACCCCACCTTGGTGGTCTCCAAAGAAAAGGTTAGAGGTTGCAGGGAGAAATACAGCTGGCAGGCGTTGCGAAAGGCGTGGAATTTACCGCGATCCCCGGAATATTTTTCGGGAGCAGGAACTCGAGGTTCTGGTGGCAGCATCACTACGGTAGGGCCAGAAGCAGGTGCAGAGAGTGCTGCAGCAGGATAGGAAGCAGATAATACAGGAGGATCCCCCTGAAGTGTCGTAGAGCGCAGCCGTTCCTCTAGCTGTGTGTAGCCGCCTTGAAGCGACTTTACGGTTTGAGACAGGGCTGCGAGGTGTTGGCAGATCTCTCCAACCGTGAGGCTTCTCTTGCAGGCTCCGTCATGGCTGATTTGTACTGTTAGGGATACAAGTGGTAGCCTGATGGCAGAGGAAGGCCCCACGTCTGCCAGAGGGCGGAGCTTAGACGGGAACCCCCAAGGTAAGTGACACAGGCTAACCTGAGTTGCGGAATCTAAGTATCCACCGGTTTTCGCAAGAGCCTCTAGTGGGGAGGATGGATTTTGCTGCGTGTGGATACCAGGTCGCAGTCCTCAGGGTCGCCCCACCAAGGGAGAAGCCGGTCATGATCCGAAGGCAGATAAGCAGACAAGGGAGATCTGAGAGAATGGTCAAACAAGCCGGGGGTCAGGACGGGCAGCAGGTCAACAAGGTCAGGAACAAGCCAAAGGTCAAAACGGATATCAAACAGGTAACAGGAAGCAGGCTTCAGGAACACAGGAAAAGTCAGCAAAGACACAGTGCTTCTGAGCTGTTTAAATAAGGCAGCCTCTTTGCCAATTACTGCAATTAGTCTGCTCTAGGTTAACCCTTGCAGATTCATGACAGCACATCAGTGTGCTCAGGAAGCATTCCTAACAGCGGCCAATACGGAAGGCTTCGTTATATACCCGCAGCAGCACGGGCACCAACTGTTCAGCGTATCGGCTGTAAACCTCCGACGGGATACCATCAGCCCCCGGAGATTTACCAGGCTTAGTAGATTTCAAGGCCGCATAAAGTTCGTTTTCCGTAAGGGGGGCCCCAAGCACAGCCACGTCCCAGGCAGACAGAGAAGGCAAATCGCAGGAAGCCAAAAAAATCGGCAATTTCTCGTGAGTCAGCCGAGATCTTAGAGGAGTAAAGATCAGCATAAAACTTCCCAAGTACTCTCCGTATGTCAGCCGTGGCATGCCAGAGCACCCCCTGAGGATCCTTAATCTGGGGTATAAATGCCGCAGGCTGCTGCGAGCGAACCAGCATGGCCAACATATGACCCGTGTTTTCTCCCTTCTCAAAATACCTCTGCTGCAAGAAGAAGTGCTTGTTTTCAGCCTTTTGAATCGAGACCGACTTGGCCATAGATTGGGCAGCCAGCCACGACCTCTGAGTATCATCTGACGGGTCCCTATCATAAGTTTCCTCCGCTCTAGTCACTGCGTCCAACACAGTATTCTCCCATTGCCTGGTGTCCGTTTTAATGACATTAACCGTACGTATAAACTGACCTCCCATGAATGCCTTAGCCGCATCCCACACCACCCCCACCTCTGCGGATTCCAAATTGTCAGCAAAAAAGGACGTTAGTTTGGGTGGCAGGGGATCAGGACTAGGAAAGAGCGTCAGCCAGAATGCATTGAGTTTCCAAAGGGATTTTCCCGCCACGACCACCAGAGGCAGTAGCGAACCATTACCCAGCCCCAGATCTATCCTAGACAATCCCGAGTGTGACGCCGAGAAGCAGGAAAATTTTCATACCTCAGGGTGGCCCATCCTCCAGACATCTGTCAGTCCGAGTTCACCCACCAACCGAGCAAGGGGCATAGCCCCCCCGGCCAGCATAGGTCCACCGGAGTGAGAGGAAAACCTATCCCAGGCAGAGTCAAGTACAGCAGTAAAGTCCCCCAACATCAGCAGGGGCACATCAGGAAGTTGAGCAATATGTGGCACGATAAGTTTAAGTACCCCTGCAGAATACGGGGGGGGGGCACAAGTACACACCTAAGGCTTGCTAGTTGGCAGGATAAAACAAACCGGCCCTCAGGGTCAATCACAGACTTTGAGCATAGAAACCGTACCCCCTTCTTAATCAAAATACACACCCTCTCGAATAAGTGGAGTAAACAGACTGGAACTGGTGACTAAATACGCTAGGAGCTAGACACGTGGAAGTGGAAGGAGACATATGGGTCTCCTGCAGGCAAACCACATCTGCCTGCAGGCGTTTGATGGTGCGGAGCACCGCCGTCCTCTTTACCGGGTTGCCGAGGCCCCGCACATTCCAGGACATCACACAAATATTATCAGCCATAGTCAAAATGTAGCCATACACGGAGCGTCAGGCAACCCGGCCAGGGAGGCGAAAGAGGGCACCCAGAAAGGGTGAACCCACTACACCCCGTCAGCACAGCCCAGCTATATAGAGAAAGCAACAGGAGTAGTCGCCCAGCCCACACAGTACCGGTGCAGCCCCAGCATAGAGAACAGTCAATAGGAACATCCACAGCATAGGGTAAAATAATAGCAGTAGAGCGACAAAGTACATGCAGGAAAAGCAAAAATCGAACCAAAGTCCAGGACCAGAAAAAAGACAAAAAGGGGGGAACAAAAAGGCAATACACGTCTGCCACGTGTGGGGGAAGGGACGAGTCAATAGGGCATGTCCAGTCACGACCAAGGGGGGGAAACCGGAGAGGGACCACCGATACCAGTCTCCACAAAATTAGCAACCATGTGAGAGGTAGCAACCATTAGTGCAGCAGAAGAGCTCCCATCATAACGGGAAAAGTGTGTGTAACATCAAGTGCCAAGTATAGGCAGGAGAACCGAAAGGATCCATGACCGGCCGAAAAGAGTACAAAAGTTCCAAAAAGTAGAAACGATCCTCAAAGGTCTTCTCGCCTGGGGGAAGTGGCCGCCCGCAGGGCCCCACCATTAGCATCCAGCCATTGAACAGCAGCAGAAGGCTTATCAAAGAACAACACCTCATCCCGGGCCACCACCCGGAGCCTGGAAGGGTACAGCATAGCGTATTGAACATTCAAGTCCCGCAATCTCCTCTTGACCTCTACGAATTTCGCACGCTGTTTCTGCACCACCGCAGAGTAATCGGGAAACAGGGAGATCCTTGAGTTGTCAATCTTGAGCCTCCCCTGCATTCCCCTGGCTTTAGTAATTGAGGAATTTGAAGGTGAAAGTGCGCGGGGGGGGGGCTCCAGGAGGAAGAGGTCGCATAGGCACCCTATGAGCACGTTCCACCGAAAACATGGAAGTAAAGGATTCTTGCCCAAAAGTAGAGAGCAGCCATTGTTCAATGAAAGCCACAGGATCTTCACCTTCCGCCCGCTCAGGGATCCCAATTGCTCTGATATTACTCCGTCTCATCCTATTCTCCAAGTCATCCAGACGTGCAGCTTGCTGGGCTGAGAGCAGGGCAGTATGTTTCACTTCCCTTTGCAAAGGCGCCATGTCATCCTCCAGGGAGCTGACCCTGCCTTCCACTGCCACTGTCCTCTCCCTCAATTTCTGCATATCATGCCTCATGAACGATATCTCAGACTTGACCCCCTTTAACTCCGCTGTCAGGGCCGTAATTGAGGTGGTACAGGTGGTAACCGCAGCCATAATGTCCCGCATAAGGCAGCCTGTTTGCCAATTACTGCAATTAGTCTGCTCTAGGTTAACCCTTTAGATTGCAGATTCATGACAGCACATCAGTGTGCTCAGGAAGCATTCCTAACAGTGGCCAATACGGAAGGCTTCATTATATACCCGCAGCAGCAGGGGCACCAACTGTTCAGCGTATCGGCTGTAAACCTCCGACGGGATGCCATCAGCCCCCGGAGATTTACCAGGCTTAGTAGATTTCAAGGCCGCATAAAGTTCGTTTTCCGTAAGGGGGGCCCCAAGCACAGCCACGTCCCAGGCAGACAGAGAAGGCAAATCGCAGGAAGCCAAAAAAATCAGCAATTTCTCGTGAGTCAGCCGAGATCTTAGAGGAGTAAAGATCAGCATAAAACTTCCCAAGTACTCTCCGTATGTCAGCCGTGGCATGCCAGAGCACCCCCTGAGGATCCTTAATCTGGGGTATAAATGCCGCAGGCTGCCGCGAGCGAACCAGCATGGCCAACATATGACCCGTGTTTTCTCCCTTCTCAAAATACCTCTGCTGCAAGAAGAAGCGCTTGTTTTCAGCCTTTTGAATCGAGACCGACTTGGCCATAGATTGGGCAGCCAGCCACGACCTCTGAGTATCATCTGACGGGTCCCTAACATAAGTTTCCTCCGCTCTAGTCACTGCGTCCAACACAGTATTCTCCCATTGCCTGGTGTCCGTTTTAATGGCATTAACCGTACGTATAAACTGACCTCCCATGAATGCCTTAGCCGCATCCCACACCACCCCCACCTCTGCGGATTCCAAATTGTCAGCAAAAAAGGACATTAGTTTTGGTGGCAGGGGATCAGGACTAGGAAAGAGCGTCAGCCAGAATGCATTGAGTTTCCAAAGGGATTTCCCCGCCACGACCACCAGAGGCAGTAGCGAACCATTACCCAGCCCCAGATCTATCCTAGACAATCCCGAGTGTGACGCCGAGTAGCACGAAAACTTTCGTACCTCAGGGTGGCCCATCCTCCAGACATCTGTCAGTCCGAGTTCACCCACCAACTGAGCAAGGGGCGTAGCCCCCCCGGCCAGCATAGGTCCACCGGAGTGAGAGGAAAACCTATCCCAGGCAGAGTCAAGTACAGCAGTAAAGTCCCCCAACATCAGCAGGGGCACATCAGGAAGTTGAGCAATATGTGGCACGATAAGTTTAAGTACCCCTGCAGAATACGGGGGGGGCACAAGTACACACCTAAGGCTTGCTAGTTGGCAGTGTTACCAAAAATATATCTGAGAGTTAATCTCAGACAATATTTGGGTTAATAATGAGAGTTCTATGACTGTGTGAAAACTTTAACACAACAATTATTTATTTGTATAAGGTTTGCCAATTCTACATAATTTACATCAATCATAACTATTGTACATACTACAAAATGTAAAATATTCCTGGGTTCAACTAAACAAATACAATGCATAGAGTATAGACTCATATACACACACTATGACACACAAATAAAATATACAATGTAAACTTACTCCTTAATCCATAATTACCTCTAGCGATGGCTCTAGCTCTCCCATGCCAAAACAGGAAGTCACCCTGTCTCACCGAACCTAATATAGACCCATATCCCATAGCCTTGTATAGGGCCATTCTCATTGGTTCAGCTATCTTGCTTGTCACTTCCTGTGGGCCTATCTCTTCCCAGATTGGACCATTTCCCCCTCCCATAGTTACGCCTCTTTCTAACCACTCCTCTATGTTGGTGGGGGCCATTATTCATAACCTGCGGAGTGGCTCTGGCTCCACAAAGTCTCGCTTCCAAAAATGTAATCACAGGTAATACTATCCGTAGTTGTTTATATGTAAACAGCAGTTGCCTGCATTTTAAATGGACTGGTTAAACCGGTTCCTTTAACTGAGTGCCAACTGGAAGTCACACCACTTTATATAAGTGACAATCATCTCTCAACTAAATGTAAAATCCAAAACTCAATATATCATACCTGTATATATTTACATAAATATTTACAATCTCTACAATAGAGATTTATACATAATCTCCTCATCCTCACAACACGGTAAGAGATTACGCCTAAACCCATATGGCAACAGATGCCCGCTTGGGGCCTGCAGAAAGCAAAGGCCCCACATAACATGATGGTTTAGGTGTAATCTCCTTTTGAGCGTTTGTCACTCTATCTGAAATAAAACTAGTTGGAAAAAACTATAAACTCTCCGTCTCTACAGCCCCACATTCCTGGATCTCAGTGTCATCAGTTCATTACTTGTTCTGGATGTAATACCTCCATAATGATGGGAGGAAAAAAATAAATAAAAAAAATACTAAGAGTCCAAACCACACAAAAAAAACAAAATGAGGATAAGAGTTCTCAATAGTCCAATAATAATAGTATGAAAGTCCATAATGCAAATCTGGTCCTGTTGCTCTTGCTTCTGGGACGGCCTTCCATGGAGATTCCAAATGGAGAAAGCATATTCCGTATAAGGCTATGGACCAGCTTTCCTGGCTTTCTGTGATTATACTTTATTATTGTGGACACAGGTAGGGAGAGAAACACGTGTACTTTTCAGACATATGCATTCAACTGACTGCTTATCTGGTAATTATGAGTAGTAAGGACCTTTGTTTAGCCTTGCTATAGATTTACTGTGACCTAATAGTGAGACCCTTTTTCCTTGAAATGTTTTTTTATCAATTTGAATGGTTACCCCCTTCAGCCAGGTGCTTCTAGATTTTCATCACCCCCTTTATTCATCCATTGTCATATGCCTGCAGATAACTCTGCCCTGCCTTCTGCTGGTTACCACTGTGTGGTGTGTGACCCTTCAAGTCTCCAGGGGGGTTCTGTTGCTACCGGCAACTCACCACTGACTCTGTTTACTGAAACTGTGTTCAGTTATCCAAACCCCGATGGGCTCTTCGCTGGTGCCACACAATTGTGGCCGTAGTTTTGTCCTTTGCTAGCGTATGTAGCTACAGTAGGAGTCATGCCTTTTGGCAGGCTGTGAGACAGAGGTCATTCCTTTAGCAGGCTCCGAACAGAGTAGGCAGTGTCAACCAAGCAGACAAAATGACGTAATGTCAAAATGCAGATAAGTGTGATGTCACCAGTTACTCGTGGCTTCGGGAATCACTAAACTAAATTACATTACTTTTAAGTACAATTGTACTATGCCGGGTCAGCTATTTGCCAATCACTATGAGTCTCATAAGTCCCAGTATATCTATATGATATGCAAGCGATGCTCTTTGAACTTCATCATGGCACCCAAAAAAATTGACAAATGATTTTACTTTGGAGAGAAAGAGAAACAAAAAAACTGACTACATGTGATGACTGCCACATATTTGAGCTGTAGAGCGGACTTTGTGTACCATGTACAAAAAAAAAACAATTGTTGAGTGACTGTTGCCCAAAACCTGGTGTTATCGTTCCTATTGCCATAGTTGGTAATAGCTAAATGACAAGAGGGAGCTTCAATAAATGTATACAACACAATTATTCCATGGTGGAAGGGATACAAAACTGTTGTGAACTGGCCCATAAACACAATGCTCTATGGAAGCTTTAATATGCTATACCAATATTTCACTGTTCTCACTATAATGTTCCCCATACTCCCCTCTTTTTTTTTTTTTTTTTTAGCAAAAACCAAAAATATGGAATCACCCTACCAATTAAGGGGATAAAGGAAAGAAAGAGAAATAGTTACCAAAAAAAATTAGAATAAAAAAATTAAAAATAAAATCAATAATAAACAACTATATAAAAATTAAAGATAAAAATAAAAAAAATTAAAAAAAAATAAAGATAAAAAAAAATTAAAATTAAAACCGTACAGATTTGGTGCTGGCTCAACATTACCATTGCCTTACACCATTCTCTTTTTACAGAGAAATGAAGTGGTATGTTTGTTCAAAAAACAAAAAAACAAAATGCTTGTACCCTTTGCAGTTATTGAAAAAGACACTCCCTGTATTGTAGGGAATTACCATATCAATTAGCATTCTTTTAACATGACTGTGTAAGTCAGACTTTGAAAAAACAAAACAGTCCCTGTGTAATTCAGGCTTTGAGAAACAAAAAAAAAAACGTACAGAGAGAAACTCTGGTTTATGAAATAGACTCCAAAAAAAAAAAAATATATGTATATATATTTTTGAATGTAATTACTCCAATTCAGAGGCTTCTCCTTAAAGCACGCATAAAAAAACATGCTATACGGTCCTCTGTGTTATTTTTATTACTAAACAATATTGTCATGTCTGGGACATGTCTGCCTTGTCCACCGATGTTGGTTTGTGTATTGTTCCTAAAATACAAGACTAAGAGATGATTAATAACACCTTACTCAACCTCTATGCGAGGTTCTTAATAACGGTACATCAAAAAAAAAACAGGTATAGACACCCCCACATATACTCTACAAAACACAAAATATAAGATGCCATAAGGTACAAAATAATGTGTTATGTAGTTTCTGAGTATCAGAGTGAATGAACCTTCACTCCAATCCCCCCAGAAACGACAAGAGAGACAACAACAACAAAAAATAAAAATTCCTACAGTTTCTGCATGTTCTAATGATTGAGATCGCCTATCTGTGCACAGTTTTTTTTTTTGAAAATTTTAGAAACTCTTTGGTACCAGTACTGAGCTCATTACAAAAGAAATTAAAAACGAAAGCATGCGCGTTATTGTGATCACAATTCTTATTGATGGTCATTGACCCATGGTCTGTTCAGACCCCTGGAAAAAAAATGTTAAGTTTACTCATAGACAGTTCCTACATATCCATTACATCACACAGACACACCCATTCATTGAGATTGAATGCAATACGTTATGGATAGGGAGTAGAGAAAAGAACCATACATTCGGAAATAAGACATGGAAAAAAAACTTACATGTAATTTAACTATGGCCTAAACGAAAACAGACACAGCAAGTCTGTTATGTCAAATTTTTTTTTTTAACCTTTTTGAAATAAAGAGAAACATAAAAAAGAATAATACCATGAACTCCTAGTACCTAGCCTAGGATCCATTACCTTTGTTAGGTGTGTATGTTTTTAGGTATATATATATATATATACACATCTCTATACACCCCTGAGTTGCTCAAAATAGCACAAGTTTCTGTCTAATGATTAAGATATTTTAGCATTCATAGCCATGCAAGCAGCATACATGCCTGCTATGGCTAGACTTTTGGGCTTTTTATTATTTTTGGTGGTGTTTACTTGTTCTTCAAATAACTCCTGGACATAGGCCCAAGGAGATTCTTTAATTTTAGCATCACAGACAAAATCATTGCTCTTATGTTTAAGAGTATACGTTGCTACAAAACTTTCTAAACTGGACATGGCCGCCATCACCCCTAGAAAGTATGCACAATTGGTATGCTAAAAATAAAGTCACATTTCCCCTGTACTATACAGTCACTTAGAGTAAAGGCAAGTAGGAGAAAGAAGAAGAAAGAAAGGGAGCAGGAAAATAATATTCTTAAGAAGAGAGAAAAACAAAAATAAATAGATAGAAACCCAAACCGAGAAAAACAGGTTTGAAAATTTAAAATGTAACTTCTAGAATCTTGGAGACATACAGATAATTAGCACAATAATCTATAGCCTCTTGTCTGAGTCTCCACCCGGAACACAATAGGTCACATACAATAGAGCACGTAGCCAGTAGGGAGTTCCCCAGAAACCAGCCTCTAGGTAGACAATAGAAAGGTAAACAGACCACCGTGATGAACAAAGCCTACCAAAACTTGTTGAACTTTTTCATCAACTTACCCAAACACAAGACAAGACCAGCTTATCAAGTTTGTTTGTTATTAAAAACACAAACAACAAAAAAAAAAATAATGATACAAAGATTAAAAAAAAAAATAATAAAAGATTAAAACCGACTAAGACTTGTTGAAACTTGTCAACAAAGAACACAAGAGAACGCCTGGATCAAGCTAGTCCTTTGTGTCTTGAAAACAAAAACCAAAATAGTTCAAAGACAAATAACAAAAGACCAAAATATTTAAAAAAATTGAATAAAAACTATTAAAACCAAGAACACCAATTTGTTGAACTTTTTCCTCAACAACAGCACACCAGAGGAAGCCTGCAACAAGCTACCTTTGTGTCTTTAAAAACAAAAACCAAAATATTAAAAATTGCAGAAAAAACTTTTAAAAACAACCGATTTGTTGAACCTTTTTCCAACAAAAGACCACAGAGGAAGCCTGCAACAAGCTACCTTTGTGTCTTTAAAAATAAAAACCAAAATATTAAAAATTGCAGAAAAAACTTTTAAAAACAACCGATTTGTTGAACCTTTTTCCAACAAAAGACCACAGAGGAAGCCTGCAACAAGCTACCTTTGTGTCTTTAAAAATAAAAACCAGAAATTGTGAGATTTTTCAAAACTCAACAATAAAAACGACACCCTTTCGGTGGTTTTCAAATAACAACTTAATTCATGTAGACACCGCAAGAAATGCTTGGTAAGCTTACACAGAACAAAACAAACAATAAAAACAAAATGTTCCCGTTAAAGATATATCCTCCCAATTACATTGACCGGTATGTAAAAAGTTCATCTGATATATATAAACACACTCATGGGAATTTTTTCCTTAAAAAAAACTCTGTGGTGTATCCTTTTCTAATACCCACTAAAACAATTTTTCATTGTTTTTCCTAGATTAATTGTTGTGGCTTTCAGACTACTGGGAAACTGCCTCAGTTTAAACCCAGCTCTATAACCTTACACAAATCTTGGACTATCGGGAAACTGTCTCAGTTTAAACCCAGCTCTATAACCTTACACAAATCTTAGTATTTGCTGTATCAAATATTTTCAGACTGATCAATGCTTCATGGTTGCCAATTATGTTACCAAAAATATATCTGAGAGTTAATCTCAGACAATATTTGGGTTAATAATGAGAGTTCTATGACTGTGTGAAAACTTTAACACAACAATTATTTATTTGTATAAGGTTTGCCAATTCTACATAATTTACATCAATCATAACTATTGTACATACTACAAAATGTAAAATATTCCTGGGTTCAACTAAACAAATACAATGCATAGAGTATAGACTCATATACACACACTATGACACACAAATAAAATATACAATGTAAACTTACTCCTTAATCCATAATTACCTCTAGCGATGGCTCTAGCTCTCCCATGCCAAAACAGGAAGTCACCCTGTCTCACCGAACCTAATATAGACCCATATCCCATAGCCTTGTATAGGGCCATTCTCATTGGTTCAGCTATCTTGCTTGTCACTTCCTGTGGGCCTATCTCTTCCCAGATTGGACCATTTCCCCCTCCCATAGTTACGCCTCTTTCTAACCACTCCTCTATGTTGGTGGGGGCCATTATTCATAACCTGCGGAGTGGCTCTGGCTCCACAAAGTCTCGCTTCCAAAAATGTAATCACAGGTAATACTATCCGTAGTTGTTTATATGTAAACAGCAGTTGCCTGCATTTTAAATGGACTGGTTAAACCGGTTCCTTTAACTGAGTGCCAACTGGAAGTCACACCACTTTATATAAGTGACAATCATCTCTCAACTAAATGTAAAATCCAAAACTCAATATATCATACCTGTATATATTTACATAAATATTTACAATCTCTACAATAGAGATTTATACATAATCTCCTCATCCTCACAACACGGTAAGAGATTACGCCTAAACCCATATGGCAACAGCAGGATAAAACAAACCGGCCCTCAGGGTCAATCACAGACTTTGAGCATAGAAACCGTACCCCCTTCTTAATCAAAATACACACCCCTCTCGAATAAGTGGAGTAAACAGAGTGGAACTGGTGACTAAATACGCTAGGAGCTAGACACAGGGAAGTGGAAGGAGACATATGGGTCTCCTGCAGGCAAACCACATCTGCCTGCAGGTGTTTGATAGTGCGGAGCACCGCCGTCCTCTTTACCGGGTTGCCGAGGCCCCGCACATTCCAGGACATCACACAAATATTATCAGCCATAGTCAAAATGTAGCCATACACGGAGCGTCAGGCAACCCGGCCAGGGAGGCGAAAGAGGGCACCCAGAAAGGGTGAACCCACTACACCCCATCAGCACAGCCCAGCTATATAGAGAGAGCAACAGGAGTAGTCGCCCAGCCCACACAGTACCGGTGCAGCCCCAGCATAGAGAACAGTCAATAGGAACATCCACAGCATAGGGTAAAATAATAGCAGTAGAGCGACAAAGTACATGCAGGAAAAGCAAAAATCGAACCAAAGTCCAGGACCAGAAAAAAGGCAAAAAGGGGGGGAACAAAAAGGCAATACACGTCTGCCACGTGTGGGGGAAGGGACGAGTCAATAGGGCATGTCCAGTCATGACCAAGGGGGGGAAACCGGAGAGGGACCACCGATGCCAGTGTAGTCTCCTCAAAATTAGCAACCATGTGAGAGGTAGCAACCATTAGTGCAGCAGAAGAGCTCCCATCATAACAGGAAAAGTGTGTGTAACATCAAGTGCCAGGTATAGGCAGGAGAACCGAAAGGATCCATGACCGGCCGAAAAGAGTACAAAAGTTCCAAAAAGTAGAAACGATCCTCAAAGGTCTTCTCGCCTGGGGGAAGTGGCCGCCCGCAGGGCCCCACCATTAGCATCCAGCCATTGAACAGCAGCAGAAGGCTTGTCAAAGAACAACACCTCATCCCGGACCACCACCCGGAGCCTGGAAGGGTACAGCATAGCGTATTGAACATTCAAGTCCCGCAATCTCCTCTTGACCTCTACGAATTTCGCACGCTGTTTCTGCACCACCGCAGAGTAATCTGGGAACAGGGAGATCCTTGAGTTGTCAATCTTGAGCCTCCCCTGCATTCCCCTGGAATTGAGGAATTTGAAGATGAAAGTGCGCGGGGGGGGGGAGAGATCCCCTAAGGGAACAGTGTCATCCGTGTCTGAATGCGACCCCGGTGAGCCGGATCAATGGTCCTCAGATAGAGTTTGGGGGTCCCGGGCAGCAGGCTTAGCAAAAAGCTTTTGAGCAGCCTCCAGATATGTTGCCTTCTGTGCTGCGCGCTGCGAGGCGCCGCCATCTTGGATCGGGCCGGCCTGTGCGGATTTCCCTCTTTACCCTTCTTAGACATCACGGAGAGAAGATGGAGGACTCACAGGGTGATCACCGCACTCCAGGGAACACAGGGCTAAGGAGTTACACAGGATAACTACCAGGATCAACAGCGGAGCTCACAGCATGCACGTCCGCTCACACCAGCAGCTCGGCCACGCCCCCCTGAAAAAAATTTAGTCAAAATGACTGTATTTTTGTCTTTTAGAGTCTTAAAAGGCTTGTAGGCTTTTTAGACACTTGAAAACCAAAATAGAGTAATTTTGACCAAAAAAAAATGTTTTCAGGCTATTGGTTACCACATGCAGTTATCTTGTCTAAAAAGCGGCTGTTTAAGACTCTAAAAGACGAAAAGACGAAAATTTTGACAAAAAAAATCAGACCTTTGGTGACCAAATGTAGTTATTTTGACTAAAAAAGGCTTTTTAGACACTTGGAGACCAAAATAATGTAATTTTGACCAAAATTTTTTTTTCAGGCCATTGGTTTACCAAATGCAGTTATCTGGTCTAAAACCGGCGTTTTAAGACTCTAAAAGCTGAAAATACAGTCATTTTGACTAAAACATTTTTTCCAGATCTTTGGTGATCAAATGCAGTTATTCTGACTAAAAAAGGCTTTTTTGACACTTGAAAAACCAAAATAGAGTCATTTTGACCAAAAAGATTTATCAGGCCATTGGTTACGAAATGCAATTATCTTGTCTAAAACCGGCTTTTTAAGACTCTAAAAGGCGAAAATACAGTCATTTTGACTAAAAACAATTTTCAGACCTTTGGTGACCAAATGCAGTTATTTTGACGAATAAAGGCTTTTTAGACACTTGGAGACCAAATTAGAGTCATTTTGACCAAACAATTTTTTCAGGCCATTGTAGACCAAATGCAGTTATCTTGGGAACGATATCTCAGACTTGACCCCCTTTAACTCCGCTGTCAGGGCCGTAATTGAGGTGGTACAGGTGGTAACCGCAGCCATAATGTCCCGCAACGTGGGTTCTGTGTCCGGGGTAGGAGATGATTGCCTCGGGGCCTGGTCTGCATCTGCTGCAATCAGCAATCTGGCGGGAGAGATCCCCTAAGGGAACAGTGTCATCCGTGTCTGAATGCGACCTCGGTGAGCCGGATCGATGGTCCTCAGATAGAGTTTGGGGGTCCCGGGCAGAAGGCTTAGCAAAAAGCTTTTGAGCAGTCTCCAGATATGTGGCCTTCTGTGCTGCGCGCTGCTCTTGGATCGGGCCGGCCTGTGCGGATTCCCTTCTTAGACATCACGGAGAGAAGATGGAGGACTCACCGGGTGATCACCGCACTCCAGGGAACACAGGGCACCGACTGACGGTAGAAATCGGAGCAGGATAAGGAGTTACACAGGATAACTACCAGGATCAACAGCGGAGCTCACAGCATGCACGTCCACTCACACCCGCAGCTCAGCCACGCCCCCCTGAAAAAAAATTTAGTCAAAATGACTGTATTTTTGTCTTTTAGAGTCTTAAAAGGCTTGTAGGCTTTTTAGACACTTGAACACCAAAATAGAGTCATTTTGACCAAATTTTTTTTTTCAGGCTATTGGTTACCACAATCTTGTCTAAAAAGCGGCTGTTTAAGACTTTAAAAGACGAAAAGATGAAAGTTTTGACAGAAAAAAAAGTCAGACCTTTGGTGACCAAATGTAGTTATTTTGACTAAAAAAGGCTTTTTAGACACTTGGAGACCAAAATAATGTAATTTTGACCAAAAATTTTTTTTCAGGCCATTGGTTTACCAAATGCAGTTATCTGGTCTAAAACCAGCGTTTTAAGACTCTGAAAGCCGAAAATACAGTCATTTTGACTAAAACATTTTTTCCAGATCTTTGGTGATCAAATGCAGTTATTCTCACTAAAAAAGGCTTTTTTGACACTTGGAGACCAAAACAGAGTCATTTTGATCAAAAAAATATTTTTCAGGCCATTGGAGACCAAATGCAATTATCTTGTCTAAAACAAGCGTTTTAAGACTATAAAGACAAAAATAGTCATAAAGGAAACGAATAAAGGAAAAGCCAAAAGCCTACAGCACCTGGTATTCCCAGATGGTCTCCCATCCGAGTACTAACCCGTAGGGATGATCGAACGGTTTGGGTCGACCATCGGTTCGACCCGAACATTGGGTGTTAGAAATTCGGCCGAATTCCGAACTTTTTACGGTCAAAGTTCGGAATTCGACCACCAGAACCGCCCAAAATGCACTGGTACAGGAAATGGGCTTTAAAAGCCTGTGATTGGCCCAGAAACATCAGCAAAAGCCAATGAGGGGGCAGGAGTCTTCTGGGAACGTGATTGGACTGACTACGGAGACCAGGTTCCAATCAGAAGTGAATACGCCCCACAGTATATAAGATAGCCCCGCCTAACCCATAGCACAGTGATACAGAGTCTGTTGAAGAGAGTGGAAACATTTCTCTTACTCCTGCTTTGCTACACTATGTTTTCTGCATAGGCGAGTGCTTCTAAAGCTCCATATAGCAGAATTGCATTCAGCTTACAGCCAGTCAGTGTAGTTAGAAATACAGCGATTGTGCTGGTTTTTTGAGTTAGAAAAAAAAATAAAAATAAAGGGACAGTGTCAGTCTTCTGCTGTATGGAGCTGTTCTTTTAGTGTGAGGAAAGGGATATCTAGTGTAGTTAGGGAACTTTGTACCACAGTAGTTAGATGTAATAATCTAGTTTCTGTAGGGAAAGTGAAAGTGAAAGTGTGAGGGTTCTGTGTAGTGAGCACGTTCCACAGTGCTGATATATCTACAGCAGGTATACGTGTTTGCTAGTCAGCAAAATACATTGCCTCAGTGACAACTTAATGCCTGTTCTTGAAAGCGTTAGGTCCACTGTGCAAAAGGCTTTGCAACTGTGCGTGACACGCATCTGCTGTGCTGTATTCAGCGACAACTGTGGGTCGCATAGCAGTGTGCGTTTTTCACTGCACAGAGTTGCCAACGCCTCAGTGACAAATATGCCAGGTAGACCAAGAAAAGGCATACGTGGCCCTGCTGCGGAAAGGGGCACAGCTTCTAGGGTGTCTAGAGGCAGGGGTGGACGTGGTGGTCAGTCCTCAGCCAGGCCACCATTTGCATTGTTCTCCAGCAGTGGCCAAGCTATACGTCCACAGTACGTACAGGAGGGGGTGGACTATATTACCAAACCCTCATCATCGGCATCATCTACAACTACAGTGACCCAGGCAGAGAAAAGTGGTCAGTCTTCTGCAGTTGGCAGAACAAATAGAGATGAGTCCATGTCCACCTCACGTCCTCCCTTAGACCCAACTTCAGACATGGCAGAGGAGTCAGCTGAGCTGTTTGACCACAGTGTCGGCCATCTACTCCAGCCTGATGCTCAGTCCTTTATGGAGTCTGATGTTGGGTCTGAGGTTGAGGAGGAGGCAGAGCAAGCAAGAGGGGAGAGCATATGGCCCGCTCCATCTAAGGCCGCACCTGTTGTCTCCCGGGCCACTATACACACCTCTTCTTGATGGGCCTTTTTTGAGACATCCCATGCAGACCGAACAGTTGCGATCTGCAAGATTTGTCAGAAGGGTATAAACGTGGCAAAAATTTCAACCACCTGGGTACAAGCTGCCTAAACAGGCATTTGACAACCCACCACTTGGCCTGTTGGCAGGAGCATTTGAAGAACCCACAAAAGGGCCAAAGATCGGTCAGTCGGCCTCCTAGTCCTCCTCGCGCTGCTCCTCGTGCTCCACCTGCACATCAGTCTATTCCTGGCCCTGCTATAGTCACTCGTCACCTGTTGGCAGCCTCCATTGACAGGGATGATGATATAGCAGGCAGTGTCGCATCTACCTCCAGCACACCACCAGCTGTAACATCTAGACGCCAAATTTCGATTCCACACATGCTGGAACGAAAAAAAATGTATACTCCCCGCCACCCACATACCCAGCATCTAAACAGTAGTTTGGCAAAACTAATGGCTCTGCAACTGTTACCATTTAACCTGGTAGAGTCTGCTCCCTTCCGTGACTTTGCAAAATGTGCAGTTCCACAGTGGCAGGCGCCAAGTCGGCATTACTTTGCCCGTAAGGCCCTGCCATCCCTATACCAACATGTGGAAGGCAATGTAGTGTCGTCCCTGGCCACGTCAGTCAGCCGTAAGATACACCTGACGGCTGACACTTGGTCAAGCAAACATGGGCAGGGACGGTACATTTCTGTCACTGGTCATTAGGTGACACTGCTTGCCAGCGGAAGGGATTGTAGCCAGAGCTCAGTGCTGCAGCCAGGTTGCCCCCACGTCTGCAAACAGCTGGTGGTGTCGCTGATCTGGGTAGATCGATCACTTCTATCCCCTTCTGCTCCTCCTCCTCCTACTCATCCTCCTCCATGCCCTCCTCTGCAGAATGGTCCTTTGAATATGATGAGGTACTACTTAAGAGTTCAAAGGGCTATTCTATGTCTCAGGCCAAAAGGTGTCACGCAGTGCTGCAGCTTGTGTGTCTAGGGGACAGGCAGCATACTGCCCCTGAGATTCTTGGGGCTCTGCAGGCACAGTCCCAGAGGTGGTTGACACCACACCAGCTGCAGCCAGGGATGGTGGTTACCGATAATGGGTCAAACCTCCTGGCCGCCCTTCATCAGGGAAAGTTGACCCATGTGCTATGCCTGGCACATGTCCTGAATCTCGTGGTACAGCGGTTTTTGAACCGGGAATGCAGGATGTGCTAAGGATGGCAAGAAGGGTGTGCAATCACTTCAGGCGGTCGTACAGTGCCACTGCACGTTTGGCCGAAGTGCAGCAGGAGTTTCACCTGCCGGTACACCGCCTTGTCTGTGACATGCCCACCCGCTGGAACTCCACCTTGGCTATGCTGCAGCGCCTGTACATGCTTACGAATTTCAATGAATATCAATGAATATGAATGAATATCAATGAATATCTCAATGAATATCTCTGCGAGTACAGCACCAGCACTGGCTCAGCGCGCCTGGGCTTCTTTTCACCACGGCAGTGGCTTTTGATTAAGGATGCATGTGCTGTCCTCTCGGGATTTGAGGAGTTCACAAGGATGGTAAGCTGGGACAGCGCATGCATCAGTGACACCCTACCGGTACTGTTTTTGTTGGAGCACACTCTGCATGGCATTATGGACAGGGCACTGGAGGCAGAGCAGCAGGAGGAAGAGGAGGACTTCCTTGCCTCTCAAGGCCCCTTTTATCCTGAGAATCCTGTCCCCATTATGCCTAGCTCCCAGAGGCCCGAGCAGGATCCAGGGGTGGAAGAGGAGGAGGACGATTCTTCGGGAACTTTTGCAGGCTTTGAGGAGGAGGAGGAGGAAGACATGCGGCAATCTGCAAGGCCTAGTTTGACTCCCTCGATGGTGGAGATGGATTTTGCTGCGTGTTAGTACCAGGTCGCGGTCCTCAGGATCGCCCCACCAGGAGGTGAGCAAGCCGGGGTCCAGTAGCAGATACAGCAGGTCAGGATCAAGCAAAAGCATAGTCTAGGAATAGCCAAAGGTCGGTAACAAGTAGTTGCAAGTCGGGATTAGGCAAAAGCATAGTCGAGGAACAAGCCAAGTGTCGATAATGGATGGTAGCAAAGATACGGATGGCAGCAGGAGAGACAAGCGAGATATCGGCTGTTGAAGGCACAATATTCTGCCAACCAGGAAGTGCAAAGACATGGCTTAAAACCGGAAGTTCATGGGAGGAGCAAAGGGTTTAAAGTTCAAGGTTCAAGGCATTAAAGATTCACAGCAGGGTCATTCAAGGATTTGTCCAAGGAGCTGTCCAGCATTCCAGGTGGCTCAGCAAGTAGAGTCATTGGCAGACACACTGGAGGTCCCAGGTTCAAGTCGGGGTCCTGACATTGTGAAAATACACCTGTTAATTATATGCACATTTTAAGAGACAGCACCTTTTTAAAAAAAAAACTCTAATCTTGTTCCCAGTGCACTGCATTATGTCCCCATCATACACATTGGCTGTGCAGTTGATTAGGAGCAAAAGAAAGGCATGGTTGAGCAAAAAAGTCATTTTTGAAGATTTGGCATGCTATAATTCTGGTTCCGGACATGCTACAGAGCTGAAACATCACAGGTACACCTTTTAGACCCCACAGACACAAAATCCAAAGAAATCTTTTTTTTTCCCAATAATTTTTTCAATAATTGGCTCTCTATCAAAAACGACAATTTTTAAGAACTTTTTTTGTGTGATTAATAGTCCCTGGGGCATGACCCAGAACCCTAGGCACTTTTTAGGGGCATTTATTGGGTTTTAGGGCTTCAAAATTGTGTTTTTTAATTACCGAAGTTCGGGTCCCATTGATTTCAATGGGGTTCTGGAATCTGAACCGAACTTTCGGGAAATTCGGGTCTTCTGGTTGAACCAAACTTTTCAAAAGTTCGATCATCCCTACTAACCAGGCCCGACCCTGCTTATCTTCCGAGATCAGATGAGATCAGGCGCATTCAGGGTGATGTGGCCATAGGCGATTATCACTGCCACCCTCGACCACTTTGAACTTGCCCATGGCAAGATGGCACCTCAGGAGAAACAAAAAGAAAGCCAACGAATAAAGGAAAAGCCAAAAGCCTACAGCACCTGATATTCCCAGGAGGTCTCCCATCCAGGTACTAACCAGGCCCGACCCTGCTTAGCTTCCAAAATCAGACGAGATCGGGCGCGTTGAGGGTGATGTGGCCATAGGCAAGTGTCACTGTCACCTTCGACCCCTTTGAACTTGCTCATGGCAAGATGGCACCTCAGGAGAAACAAAAAGAAAGCCAACGAATAAAGGAAAAGCCAAAATGCTACAGCACCCTGTATTCCCAGGCGGTCTCGCATCCAGGTACAAACCAGGCCCGACCCTGCTTAGCTTCTGAGATCAGATGAGATCGGGCGTGTTAAGGGTGATGTGGCCATAGGCGATCACCACTGCCACCCTCGACTCCTTTGAACTTGGCCATGGCAAGATGGCACCTCAGGAGAAACAAAAATAAAGCCAACAAATAAAGGAAAAGCCAAAAGCCAAAAGCCTAAAGCACCTGGTTTTCCCAAGCGGTCTCCCATCCAGGTACTAACCAGGCCCAACCCTGCTTAGCTTCCAAGATCAGACACGTTCAGGGTGATGTGGTCGTAGGCTATCACCACTGCCACTTTCGACCCCTTTGAACTTGGCAATGGCAAGATGGCACCTCAGGAGAAACAAAAATAAAGCCAACGAATAAAGGAAAAGCCAAAATCCTACAGCACCTGGTAATCCCAGGCGGTCTCCCATCCAGAAGTAAGTGTTGGCCTGTATAGGCCCCAAAAATTAGCCCACATGGGTTTAACTGACAGCTAAGAATGAAGTATTCTGTGGCTGAAGGTAAGTGTCAGGTATACCCATGTGGGCTAATTTCTGGTGCCTTTTATGGCCGACACTTACTTCTGTATCCTGTGAATGCCTAATGTACCTTTAGCCACAGAATACTACGTTCTTAGCAGTCAGGTAAACCCATGTGAGCTAATTTTTGGGGCCTATAGAGGCCAACACTTACTTCTGTATACTGTGTGAATGCCTAATGTACCTCCAGGCATCAAATACTACGTTCTCTGCTGTCAGTTAAACCCATGTGAGCTAATTTTTTTGGGCCTATACAGGCTGACACCTACTTCTGTATACGGTGTGAATGCCTGATTTACCTCTAGCCATCCAATAATACGTTCTTTGCTATCAGTGAAACCCATGTGAGCTAATTTTTGGTTCTAAACAGGCTGACACTTACTTCTGTATAATGGAAATGCCTAATGTACCTCCAGCCATCAAATACACTAGGTTCTTTGCTGTCAGTTAAAACCATGTGAGCTAATTTTTGGGGCCTATACAGGCCGACACTTCTGTATACTGTGAATGCCTAATGTACTTCCAGCCATATAATACAGTACGTTCTTTGCTGTCAGTTAAACCCATGTGAGCTAATTTTTGGGGCCTATACAGGCTGACACTTACTTCTGTATCCTGTGAATGCCTAATGTACCTTCAGCCACAGAATACTACGATCTTAGCTGTCAGTTAAACCCATGTGGGCTAGTTTTTGGGGACTATACAGGCCGACACATACTTCTGTATCCTGTGAATACCTAATGTACCTTCAGCCTCCAAATACTACATACTTAGCTGTCAGGTAAACCCATGTGAGCTAATTTTTGGGGCCTATACATTTTGACACTTACTTCTGTATACTGTGTGAATGCCTAATGTACCTTCAGCCACAGAATACTACATTCTTAGCTGTCAGTAAAACCCATGTGGGCTAATTTTTGGGGACTATACAGGCCGACAGATACTTCTGTATCCTGTGAATGCCTAATGTACCTTTAGCCACCAAATAATACATTATTAACTGTCAGGTAAACCCATGTGAGCTAATTTCTGGGGCCTATACATGCCGACACTTACTTCTGTATACTGTGTGAATGCCTAATGTACCTCTAGCCATCAAATGCTATGTTCTTTGCTGTCAGTTAAACCCATGTGAGCTATTTTTTGGGGCCTATACAGGCCGACACTTACTTCTGTATACTGTGTGAATGCCTAATGTAACTCTAGCCACCAAATACTACGTTCTTAGTTGTCAGGTAAACTGATGTGGGCTAATTTTTGTGGCCTTTTACGGCCGACACTTACTTCTGTATCCCGTGAATGCCTAATGTACCTTCAGCCACAGAATACTACATTCTTAACTATCAATTAAACCCACGTGGGCTAATTTTTGGGGCCTATACAGACACTTACTTCTGTACCCTGTGAATGCCTAATATACCTTCAGCCACCAAGTACTACGTTCTTAGCTGTTAGGTAAACCCATGTGGGCTAATTTTTAGGGCCTTTTATGGCCGACACTTACTTCTGTATCCTGTGAATGCCTAATGTACCTTCAGCCACCAAATACTACGTTCTTAGCTGTTAGGTAAACCCATGTGGGCTAATTTTTGGGGCCTTTTACGGCCGACACATATTCTTTGCACTGGCACTTTATTTTGCACATATCTTAAAAGTTACCCCACGGTCTGGATACACTGTTGGTTTTACTTTATATATAAAAGGTAGCGCCGTTTACAACTACCTTCCCCCCCATATGATACTTGACCCCTAATGTTTTAGGGGTTGGTTGGCGGCTGCAACCTATTTTTATGCAATAAAGTCTCTGAGAATGTATCCATAGCGCTGGTCTTTCTCCTCACCTGCATTTCATTTTACGGCCGACACTTACTTCTGTATTCTGTGAATGAAAAAAAACTTTTAGTCAAAATGACCCAATTTTTGTATTTTAGAGTCTTAAAAATCCAGTTTTAGACAAGATTACTGCATTTTGTCTCCAATAGTCTGAAAAATTTTTGGGGTCAAAATGACTGTATTTTTGTCTTTTAGAGCCTTAAAAAGCCGGGTTTAGACATGATTTGTCTAAAACCGGCCATTTGGACTCCAATGGCCTGAAAAAAATGTTTTGGTCAAAATGACTCTATTTTTGTCTCTAAGTGTCTAAAAAGCCTTTTTAAGTCAAAATAACTGCATTTGGTCACCAAAGGTCTGAAATTATTTTTTAGTCAAAATAACTGTATTTTTGTCTTTTAGAGCCTTAAAAAGCCGGTTTTAGGCAAGAGTTGTGTAAAACCGGCCATTTGGGCTCCAATGGCCTGAAAATTTTTTTGGGTCAAAATGACTCAATTTTGGTCTCCAAGTGTCTAAAAAGCCTTTTTTTAGTCAAAATAACTGAATTTCGTCACCAAAGGTCTAAAAAAATTTTAGTCAAAATGACTGTATTTTTGTCTTTTAGAGCCTTAACCACTTGCCAACTGCCGCACGACTATTTACTTTCGGCAGTCAGCCCCTCACAGGCAAAGTGACGTTGATCTACGTCACTAACCGCGTGGTCACGGACCCCCCGGCGCATGTGACCGGCGGACCCGATGTCCGCCGGTCACTCGGCGATCATCGCAAAAGAATAAACAACAAGTGGGACACAATCATGAAGTGGAACGAAATTTATTGGATCTTTCAAACTTTTTTAACAAATAAAAAAAAGAAAAATTGGGCGTGCAAAATTATTCAGCCCCCTTAAGTTAATACTTTGTAGCGCCACCTTTTGCTGCGATTACAGCTGTAAGTCACTTGGGGTATGTCTCTATCAGTTTTGCACATCGAGAGACTGAAATTTTTGCCCATTCCTCCTTGCAAAACAGCTCAAGCTCAGTGAGGTTGGATGGAGAGAGTTTGTGAACAGCAGTTTTCAGTTCTTTCCACAGATTCTCAATTGGATTCAGGTCTGGACTTTGACTTGGCCATTCTAACACCTGGATATGTTTATTTGTGAACCATTCCATTGTAGATTTTGCTTTAAGTTTTGGATCATTGTCTTGTTGGAAGACAAATCTCTGTCCCAGTCTCAGGTCTTTTGCAGACTCAATCAGGTTTTCTTCCAGAATGGTCCTGTATTTGGCTCCATCCATCTTCCCATCAATTTTAACCATCTTCCTGGTCCCTGCTGAAAAAAAGCAGGCCCAAACCATGATGCTGCCACCACCATGTTTGACAGTGGGGATGGTGTATTCGGGGTGATTGGCTGTGTTGCTTTTACGCCAAACATAACGTTTTGCATTGTTGCCAAAAAGTTCGATTTTGGTTTCATCTGACCAGAGCACCTTCTTCCACATGTTTGGTGTGTCTCCCAGGTGCCTTGTGGCAAACTTTAAACAACACTTTTTATGGATATCTTTAAGAAATGGCTTTCTTCTTGCCACTCTTCCATAAAGGCCAGATTTGTGCAGTATACGACTGATTGTTGTCCTATGGACAGAGCCTCCCACCTCAGCTGTAGATCTCTGCAGTTCATCCAGAGTGATCATGGGCCTCTTGGCTGCATCTCTGATCAGTCTTCTCCTTGTATTAGCTGAAAGTTTAGAGGGACGACCAGGTCTTCGTAGATTTGCAGTGGTCTTCCATTTCAATATTATCGCTTGCACAGTGCTCCTTGGGATGTTTAAAGCTTGGGAAATCTTTTTGTATCCAAATCCGGCTTTAAACTTCTCCACAACAGTATCTCGGACCTGCCTGGTGTGTTCCTTGTTCTTCATGATGCTCTCTGCGCTTTAAACGGACCTCTGAGACTATTACAGTGCAGGTGCATTTATACGGAGACTTGATTACACACAGGTGGATTCTTTTTATTATCATTAGTCATTTAGGTCAACATTGGATCATTCAGAGATTCTCACTGAACTTCTGGAGAGAGTTTGCTGCACTGAAAGTAAAGGGGCTGAATAATTTTGCACGCCCAATTTTTCATTTTTTTATTTGTTAAAAAGGTTTGAAATATCCAATAAATTTCGTTCCACTTAAAGATTGTGTCCCACTTGTTGTTGCTTCACAAAAAAATTACAGTTTTATATTTGAAGCCTGAAATGTGGCAAAAGGTCGCAAAGTTCAGGGGCCGAATACTTTCGCAAGGCACTGTACATTGCGATATTTTTGTGCAGCGGATCCTCTTCGTCGTGCATTTTTAGTAGTGCAGAGTTACTACAGCGTGCCCCCATTCAATGCAGAGTTACTACAGCATGCCCCCATTCAGTGCAGTGACCAGCGTGCCCCCCATCAATGCAGTGACCAGCGTGCCCCCCATCAATGCAGTGACCAGCGTGCCATGTCCCCTTCAATGCAATGACCAGCGTGCCGTGTCCCCTTCAATTTAGTGACCAGCGTGCCCCCCATCAATGCAGTGACCAGCATACCCCCATCAATGCAGTGACCAGCATGCCCCCCCATCAACCAGCATGCCCCCCATCAATGCAGTGACCAGCATGCTCCCCATCAATGCAGTGACCAGCATGCCCCCCATCAACGTAGTGACCAGCATGCCCCCCCCATTAATATAGTGACCAGCATGCCGTGTCCCCTTCTCATATACAGAAACATGTTGAAACATTTTGTAAAAATAAGGATTTCTTCTGCAAATAGGTTGGCATCAGATCAGACAATTACCAAAACCAATATCATCAGACACATGATCAAAAAATTCGGAAAAATAAGGTTTTCTTCTGCAAATAGGCCTGACAGTGGCATCAGAGCAGACAATTAACAAAAACCAATCTATATTATTCTACTTGTGACTCACACCCCCCTGAGCAGAAGGCTGATAAGCTGCAGAGCCGGCCGCAGTGAGGGAAGTCAAGTCCACAGTCAAGTAAGTGTTCCCCGCTCCTTCACGCGTCACGTCACGATATCAGGCAGAAGGGGGTCCCTCTGCTCTGCTCCACCCTCTTTGTTACCAGTACCACCCCCTGAGGCCTGGCTGTGCAGCATTGATTGGCCGCGCCGCAGAGCTGGGCTCAGCATCAGCCCGCTGCACGGCTGACAGTGCCGTGTCTCAGTGACAGAATATATATATATATATATATATATATATATATATATATACACACCCAAAAAAGATGCCTGCATTTAAAGTGTATATATGTTTTTTTTTTGTTTTTTTAACACCGCACTTACCCATCCAGTACACCGCAATTACAAACACACACAAAAAAAAAAAAAAAATATATATATATATATATATATATATATTTAGTATGTGTGTGTTTGTAATTGTGGTACATTTAATACTGGCTTGGTAAGTGCAGTGTTAAAAAAATCCTATATATATATATATGTATATATATATATATATACACACACCTTTAGGTTAGGGCCCAAGAACTGTCCCTCTCTCACACAGTCTGATGCCATCACTCACTGTGTAAAAGAGAGACACTTACCAATCTCATACAGACACATCAAAAATTGTGTCAAAATAAGGATTACTTTTGCAGTCAGGCTGGCATAGTCACTTACCTTGCAGGCAGGCCTTGGGTGGTGTCTGCGGTGCGACTGCAATCAATAACCTAGGAGCCACAGAGAAATATATATTTACTGCCTGCACACGTAGTAAAATTTCAAGCTGCCGGGCCCCCATGTCCAATTGATAGGGCCCCGGCCCCCTCCCAGCGGTGTTGTCGTGTTTGTTTTTGTGCCCTTTCCTTACATGTAGGGATGCACCGAAATGAAAATTCTGGGCCGAAACAGAAACCGAAAATGCAGGATGCCCTTTGCCAAAAACCGAAAATTACTTTTTTCCCCCAAATGATTTTAAAATAGTAGGCAAGGTTAATTACCAGTGGTATTTGTTTAATGAAGCATGAGGAGGTTAATGTATTGCCACTGATGCATTAGTGACAGACCAGTGGCAGTTAATTAACCCCTTTGTGCTGCATTAGTGGCACCAGTGTCAGTGTTTGCACTGATACTGGTTGCACTTATGCAGCACAAAGGGGTTAATTAACTGCCACTGGTCCGTCACTAATGCATCAGTAGCAATACCTTAACCCCCTCATGCTGCATAATACAAATACCACTGGTAATTAACCTCACCCCCCCCCCCCCACAAAGAGTTAATGATGGCAATCTGCTTACTTGTGGGACAACCTTTTGTTATGTATATAATTGATGGGTAGTGTCAAGGCATGCTGGGATGTGTAGTTCTTGCGCAGCTAGAGGAGCAGCAGCTTATCCCCCATCATGCTGGTAGTAGACTGAATGAGATGGCTTTTACCTATGGGAACTTATGCTCTGCTATCTGTATAAAAACTTTGGAGTAGTGATGGGACCTGCTGGTATTTGTAGTTCTTCTGGAGCAGCCCTATGTACTTCCTTATTAGAGGATGCAGGTTGTAGACTAGAGAGAGAGAGAGAGATGCTTTTGACTTGGATCTAAAAGCAGGTTGCGCTGCTGCAATTAAACGGGGGTGAGCACCAATCCAAGCTGCACTGGCTGTGATTGGAAATTTAATCTTTTTTTTTTTTTTGAAGGAAAAAAAAAAGGGGACAAAGTTTTTTATTTTTTTTATTTATTCATACTGGGGATAGGGGTGCTTTATTTATTGCAGCCTTTACATTTAATACCAGTGCTTCTCTGTTATTTGTAGCCTTTGAGGGTTAACCCTTGCTGCCTCCTATACACCTGTATGTGACTGCACAAGTACATGTATGGCAGAGAGAGAGAGAGAGAAGAAAAACAACACAGCAGACAGCCACATGCCACATTATTTTCCTCCGCAGCGTACAGCGCATGAAGGAAGGAGGTGGGTGGAGGGATTGAGTAAAAGGCGCAGAGGACGAGATCCTGCTCTGCTGTGCATGCTGGGTCTTCTCTCCGGGATGTCACTGGTTGCTAGATGCCATTCGGCCGGCAATCCTAGCAACCAGTGTAGCTCACAATGAAGCGCCCAGCGCCGGCAGAGGATCAGATCAGATCGGTCAGCAAAGATACCCAGAGATGACAGGGAAGTGAAGGGCTCAGTTTTTACACATAGTAGCGGCCATACATTTTCGGCATCTTTAACTTCTTATCGGCCGAAATGGGATAGGCTCATTTTCGGCCGAAAATATCGGTTGCCAAAATTTCGGTGCATCTCTACTTACATGGCACATGTTCTAGCAGTGACAGTGTGTAGCTGTTTTGAAAACAGCTAAACACACACTGTCACTAGCTGCTGCTAGAAAACATGTGCCATGCGGCATGCCAGTTTGCTTGTTACATGTGATGTGACAGCCAGGTGCACATTTTCAAGTTGAAAATGTGCACCTGGCTGTCACATCACATGTAACAAGCAAACTGGCATGCCGCATGGCACATGTTTTCTAGCAGCAGCCAGTGACAGTGTGTGTGTAGCGGTTTTGAAAACCGCTACACGGTCACTGCTAGAACATGTGCCATGTAAGGAAAGGGTACAAAAACAAACACGACAACACCGCTGGGATTTGTGGTTCTGGCATCCGGCAGAGCATGGTTCACTTCTGGCTTAGCAGCAGGCAGGCAGGCCGCAAGTGTAAAAAACAGATAACAGTCAGCTACAACACTGTCACTGCTAGAAAACATGTGCCATGCCAGTTTGCTTGTTACATGTGATGTGACAGCCAGGTGCACATTTTCAACTTGAAAATGTGCACCTGGCTGTCACATCACATGTAACAAGCAAACTGGCATGGCACATGTTTTCTAGCAGTGCTGTGACAGTATGTAGCTTTTATCTGTTTTTTACACATGTGGCCTGCCTGCTGCTAAGCCAGAAGTTCCAGACCAGAACACTGCTCTGCCGGAGGCCACCCAGAACCACAAATCCCAGCGGTGACAGTGGTGTGTGGTCTGTGGTGTTGTCACTGTGTTTGTAAATTGTGCTGCTGGCCTGCTGCCATTCTTTCCTTACCTGTTGTTGAGGCCTTGGCTCCTGTCCTGGTCGTGGGTGGTGGTGTTAATGCAGCTCCAGGGCAGGCACTAACTTGACTTGACACTCTGATCTCTGACGACTCCTCCACACTCTGACTCACTGTCTCAGACTCAGACACACTGTAAGTGTCTGTCTGCGGTGTGCGGCGCCGGCGACTTCTCACTTCCCGCTTCTTCCTGTGACAAGGCAGCATGGGGTCCCTGCCGGCCTCTAGCTCCACTCCCGGCCTTAGTCACATGACGGTTCACTTCACAGTCACACGGTCCACCCACCGACTCCACCCCCTCCTGAGCTACGCTGGAGCCTGGATGCCGCTGCGGAGCCGGCTGCAAGCTGAGCAAAGTTAGCAAGGAGTGGGGAGTCGGGGATAGCGGCCGGTGGGCGGCCAGATTGCCATAATGCGGGGTCCGGGCAGTCGGGGACAGTGGCGGGGCGGGAGGCCAGGTTGCGGTAATGCGGCGGCCGTGGCCCTCAGACTCCGCGGAATCGGCCGCGGAGAGGCAAGCAACGGCCGGACACTGTCTTCCATTATAATGCGCCCGGATTCGGAGCGGAGGCCTCGGCGGCCCACCGGGCATATGCCCGCTGTGCCCTATGGTCAGTCCGGCCCTGGTGTGAATGCCTAATGTACCTCTAGCCATCAAATACTACGTTCTTTGCTGTCAGTTAAACCCATGTGAGCTATTTTCTGGGGCCTATACAGGCCGACACAAACTTCTCAAAAAGAAAGCCAACGAATAAATGAAAAGCCAAAAGCCTACAGTACCTTGTATTCCCAGGCGGACTCCCATCCAGGTACTAACCAGGCCCGACCCTGCTTAGCTTCCGACATCAGGCACGTACAGAATCATGTGGCCGTAGGCGATCACCATTGCCACCCTTGACCTCTTTGAACTTGGCCATGGCAAGATGGCACCTCAGGAGAAAAAAAAGAAAGCCAACAAATAAAGGAAAAGCCAAAAGCCTACAGCACCTGGTATTCCCAGGCGGTCTCCCATCCAGGTACTAACCAGGCCCGACCCTGCTTAGCTTCTGAGATCAGACGAGATCGGCCATTTTCAGGGGATGTGGCCGTAGGCAATCACCCCTGCCAATAACAACAAAGAGCAGAGCCGCTCAGGTGTCAGTTCAATGGCTGGTGCTGGTCAGATCCGCCGTCCAAGCAATAGAAAATTCAAGAAAGTAGACCGCACTCAGGAAATGTAAGATGAAAACAATCAAAACTCCTTTATTCTTCTTCGGTACAGCAGACAGACAATACAATGCACATAACAGACATGTCGGGTTGACGCGTTTCACGATGTAGATCGCTTACTCATAACCACACACTATGGAACCGTGGAAGCCGACATACATTTGTAGGTAAACCAAAAAAGGGAGGTGACCGAAGAATGTAATTGCATGCACCTTGAATTGATTGATAAGAAACAGGTGTAGGTTCAGCAAGTCCACAGTTCCACAGTGAAAGACAATTAGATACAAAACTCCTTCACCACATAGGGGAATGGAGATATACATACAAACAATATAAAACCATATGTGTGACTAATACAAAGATATAATGCAATAGCTGAAAAAATAGGAACCAATAAATAAATGAGTCATACATGAGTGAATAAAAAACCCCATCGTTGAATGCTTTAAACTCTGGTGGCAAGGACTTATTATAATAAGAAACAAATATATGTAAAAAGTGGTTGTCCAATGTATGGAAAGGATCTCTCAGATGTAGTCAGTGGCTATATAAAAAATCATATATATGAAAAAGATAATTTATTGAAGCAACGTACCAGATCTTACACTGATATTAATCTAAAATAGGCTTTTTAGACACTTGGAGACCAAAAATAGAGTCATTTTGACCAAAAACATGTTTTCAGGCCATTGGTTACCTAATGCAGTTATCGTGTCTAAAAGCGGCGTTTTGAGACTCTAAAAGACAAAAATACAGTCATTTTGGCTAATAAAAAGTTTTTCAGACCTTTGGTGACCAAATGCAGTTATTTTGACTAAAAAAGGCTTTTTAGACACTTTGAGACCAAAATAGTCATTTTGACCCAAACAAATGTTTCAGGCGATTGGTTACCAAATGCAATTATCTTGTCCAAAACTTGCTTTTTAAAACTCTAAAAGACGAAAATGCAGTCATTTTGACTAAATTGTTTTTTACAGACCATTGGTGACCAAATGCAGTTATATTGACTAAAAAATTGCTTTTAAGACACTTGGAGACCAAAATAGAGTCATTTTGACCAAAAACATTTTTTCAGGCCATTGGTTACCAATTGCAGTTATCTTGTCTAAATGCGGAGTTTTGAGACTCTAAAAGACAAAAATACAGTCATTTTTGCTAAAAAAGTTTTTCAGACCTTTGGTGACCAAATGCAGTTATTTTGACTAAAAAAGGCTTTTTAGACACTTGGAGACCAAAATATAGTCATTTTAACCAAAAACATTTTTCTGGCCTTTTGTTACGAAATGCAATTATCTTGTCTAAAACCGGCGTTTTAAGACTCTAAAAGACAAAAATACAGTAATTTTAGCTAAAAAAGTATTTCAGACCTTTGGTGACCAAATGCAGTTATTTTGACTAAAACAGGCTTTGAAGACCTAAATAGAGTCATTTTGACCAAAGACATTTTTTTTAGGCCATTGGTTACCAAATGTAATTTATCTTGTCTAAAAGCGGCCTTTTGAGAGAAATACAGTCATTTTGGGTAAAAAAAAATGTCAGACCTTTGGTGATCAAATGCAGTTATTTTGACTAAAATAGGCTTTTAAGGCACTTGGAGAGCAAAATAGAGTCATTTTGACCAAAAAAATGTTTTCAGGCCACTGGTTACGAAATGCGCAGTTATCTTGTCTAAAACCGGATTTTTAAGACTCTAAAAGACAAAAGTACAGTCATTTTGGCAAAAAAAGTTTTTCAGACCTTTGGTGACCAAATGCAGTTATTTTGACTAAAAAAGGCTTTTTAGACACTTGAAGACCAGAATCGAGTCATTCTGACCCAAAAAAATGTTTCAGGCCATTGGTTACCAAATGCAATTATCTTGTCCGAAAGCGGCTTTTTAAGACTATAAAAGAAAAACCCTTTTTAGCCAAAATTACTGTATTTTTGTCTTTTAGAGTCTTAAAATGTCGCTTTTAAACAATATAACTGCATTTGGTAACCAATGGCCTGAAAAAATGATTTTGGTCAAAATGACTCTATTTTGGTCATACACTTGAAGACCAGAATCGAGTCATTCTGACCCAAAAAAAATGTTTCAGGCCATTGGTTACCAAATGCAATTATCTTGTCCGAAAGCGGCTTTTTAAGACTATAAAAGAAAACCCTTTTTAGCCAAAATTACTGTATTTTTGTCTTTAAGAGTCTTAAAATGCCGCTTTTAGACAAGATAACTGCATTTGGTAACCAATGGCCTGAAGAAATGTTTTTGGTCAAAAATGACTCTATTTTGGTCTCCCAAGTGTCTAAAAAGCCTTTTTTAGTCAAAATAACTGTATTTGGTCACCAAAGGTCTGAAAACCTTTTTTAGCCAAAATGACTGTATATTTGTCTTTAAGAGTCTTAAAACACCGCTTTTAGACAAGATAAACTACATTTGGTAACCAATGGCCTGAAAAATGTTTTTGGTCAAAATGACTCTATTTAGGTCTCCAAGTGTCTAAAAAGCCCTTTTAGTCAAAATAACTAGGTTTGGTCACCAAAGGTCTGAAAAACTATTTTAGCCAAAATGACTGTATTTTTGTCTTTTAGAGTCTCAAAACTCCGCATTTAGACAAGATAATTGCATTTGGTAACCAATGGCCTGAAAACATGTTTTTGGTCAAAATGACTATTTTTGGTCTCCAAGTGTCTAAAAAGCCTATTTTAGTGAAAATAAATGCATTTGGTCACAAAAGGTCTAAAATATTTTTTTTTGCTAAAATTACTCTATTTTTGTCTTTTAGAGTCTTAGAACGCTGGTTTTAGACAAGATAAACTACATTATGTAACCAATGGCCTGAAAAAATGTTTTTGGTCAAAATGACTCTATTTTGGTCTCCAAGTCTCTAAAAAGCCCTTTTTAGTCAAAATAACTACGTTTGGTCACCAAAGGTCTGAAAAGCTTTTTTAGCCAAAATGACTGTATTTTTGTCTTTTAGAGTCTTAAAAAGCCGGTTTTAGACAAGATAATTGCATTTCGTAACAAAAGGCCTGAAAAATGTTTTTGGTCAAAATGACTATATTTTGGTCTCCAAGTGTCTAAAAAGCCTTTTTAGTCAAAATAACTGCATTTGGTAACCAAAGGTCTGAAAAACTTTTCTTTAGCCAAGATGCCTGTATTTTTGTCTTTTAGAGTCTCAAAACGCCGCATTTAGAGTCTAAAAAGCCCTTTTTAGTCAAAATAACTGCATTTTGGTCACCGAAGGTCTGAAAAACTTTTTTAGCCAAAATGACTGTATTTTTGTCTTTTAGAGTCTCAAAACGCCGCTTTTAGACAAGGTAACTGCATTTGGTAACCAATGGCCTGAAAACATGTTTTTGGTCAAAATTACTCTATTTTTGGTCTCCAAGTGTCTAAAAAGCCCTTTTAGTCAAAATAACTACGTTTGGTCACCAAAGGTCTGAAAAACTATTTTAGCCAAAATGACTGTATTTTTTACTTTTAGAGTCTGAAAACACCGCTTTTTAGACATGATAAACTACATTTGGTAACCAATGGTCTGAAAAAATGTTTTTGGTCAAAATGACTCTATTTAGGTCTCCAAAGCCTGTTTTAGTCAAAATAACTGCATTTGGTCACCAAAGGTCTGAAATACTTTTTTAGCTAAAATTACTGTATTTTTGTCTTTTATAGTCTTAAAACGCCGGTTTTAGACAAGATAATTGCATTTCGTAACAAAAGGTCTGAAAAAATGTTTTTGGTCAAAATGACTATATTTTGGTCTCCAAGTCTCTAAAAAGCATTTTTTTGTCAAAATAACTTCATTTGGTCACCAAAGGTCTGAAACACTTTTTTTAAGCCAAGATGCCTGTATTTTTCTCTTTTAGAGTCTTAAAACACCGCTTTTAGACAAGATAAACTACATTTGGTAACCGATTGCCTGAAAAAATGTTTTTGGTCAAAATGACTCTATTTTGGTCTCCAAGTGTCTAAAAAGCCCTTTTTAGTCAAAATAACTATGTTTGGTCACCAAAGGTCTGAAAAAAAATTTAGTCAAAATGATTGTATTTTTGTCTATTAGAGTCTTAAAAAGCCGGTTTTGGACATGATAATTGCATTTGGTAACCAATCGCCTGAAACATTTGTTTGGGTCAAAATGACTCTATTTTGGTCTCCAAGTGTCTAAAAAGCCTTTTTAGGCCTCTTGCACACGATACTCCTGTTTGGGCATCTTGCGGCTTAAAAATGCTCAGTACAGCTTTTTGAGCTAAAATATAGCCCATTAATTGTAATGTGCCTATGCACACAGGCGCGTAAACAAGCGCTGTGTATTCTTCAGTAAGAACAAAATAGAAAAATCTGCATTTTTGGTCAGTAATTTAAGCCTCAATACTCGCAAATACACTCGAATACACGCGAATACTCTCAAATACTCGCAAATACATACAAGAAAAAAGGTCTGGAAAAAAGTAGATGCTCAAACAGGAGTATTGTGTGCAAGAGGCCAAAAGGAGATGCTCAAACAGGAGTATCGTGTGCAAGAGGCCTTAATCAAAATAACTGCATTTGGTAATCAAAGGTCTGAAAAAAAATTTAGTCAAAATGACTATATTTTTGTCTGTTAGAGCCTTAAAATGCCGGTTTTAGACAAGATTTTAGACATTTGGCTCCAATGGCCTGAAAAAAATGTTTTGGTCAAAATGACTCTATTTTAGTCTCCAAGTGTCTAAAAAGCCTTTTTAGTCGCAATAAATGCATTTGGTCACCAAAGATCTGAAAAAAATTTAGTCAAATTGACTGTATTTTTGTCTTTTAGAGCCTTAAAACACGGGTTTTAGGCACGATTTTAGACATTTGGGCTCAAATGGCCTGAAAGATTTTTTTGGTCAAAATGACTCTATTTTGGTCTCCAAGTGTCTAAAAAGCCTTTTTTAGTCAAAATATCTGCATTTGGTCACCAAAGGTCTGATAAAAAAATTAGTCAAAATGACTGCATTTTTGTCTTTTAGAGCCTTAAAAAGCCGGTTTTAGGCAAGATTTGTCTATAACTGGCCATTTGGGCTCCAATTGCCTGAAAAAAAATTCGGTCAAAATGACTCTGTTTTGGTCTCCAAGTGTCTAAAAAGCCTTTTTTAGTCACAATAAATGCATTTGGTCACCAAAGATCTGAAAAAAAACTAGTCAAAATTAATGTATTTTTGTCTTTTAGTGTCTTAACCGCCTTAGCGGTATCCCCGAGCGTGACTCGGGGTAGGAATTTTCTGCTATTAGCGGTATCCCCGAGTCACACTCGGGGTCAATGGGCAGAGCGTGCAGACAGCGCAGCGGAGCTTCTCTTACCTTATCCTGGCGATCCAGCGATGAGCTCTCATTGCTGTGACCGCCAGCCGAGATCTCCGCCGCTCGTCTGTCGGTATGATGACTTCCTAGTTCCGTTCCCTGCAGCAGCAATGCTGCATGGGAGCGGAACTAGGGAGGGAAATTCAAAAAAAAAAAAAAAACGTTGCACAAAACACATAACACATTTTATATTATATATATGCATATTTATATATATGCATATATATATATATATATGCATATATATATCTATATCTATATATATATATATCTATATATATATATATATATATATATATATGCAAATATATATATATATATATATATACACATATATATATATATGTATGTATATATGTATATATATATATATGTATATATGTATATATATACCTATATACACACACACATATATATATATACAGTGGGTACGGAAAGTATTCAGACCCCCTTAAATTTTTCACTCTTTGTTATATTGCAGCCGTTTGCTAAAATCATTTAATTTCATTCTTCTTCCTCATGAATGTACACACAGCTCCCCATATTGACAGAAAAACACAGAATTGTTGACATTGTTGCAGATTTATTAAAAAAGAAAAACTGAAATATCACATGGTCCTAAGTATTCAGACCCTTTGCTGTGACACTCATATATTTAACTCAGGTGCTTTCCATTTCTTCTGATCATCCTTGAGATGGTTCTACACCTTCATTTGAGTCCAGCTGTGTTTGATTATACTGATTGGACTTGATTAGGAAAGCCACACACCTGTCTATATAAGACCTTCCAGATCACAATGCATGTCAGAGCAAATGAGAATCATGAGGTCAAAGGAACTGCCTGAAGAGCTCAGAGACAGAATTGTGGCAAGGCACAGATCTGGCCAAGGTTACAAAAAGATTTCTGCTGCACTTAAGGTTCCTAAGAGCACAGTGGCCTCCATAATCCTCAAATGGAAGACGTTTGGGACGACTAGAACCCTTCCTAGAGCTGGCCGTCCGGCCAAACTGAGCTATCGGGGGAGAAGAGCCTTGGTGAGAGAGGTAAAGAAGAACCCAAAGATCACTGTGGCTGAGCTCCAGAGATGCAGTCAGGAGATGGGAGAAAGTTGTAGAAAGTCAACCATCACTGCAGCCCTCCACCAGTCGGGGCTTTATGGCAGAGTGGCCCAATGGAAGCCTCTCCTCAGTGTAAGACACATGAAAGCCCGCATGGAGTTTGCTAAAAAACACCTGAAGGACTCCAAGATGGTGAGAAATAAGATTCTCTGGTCTGATGAGACCAAAATAGAACTTTTTGGCCTTAATTCTAAGCGGTATGTGTGGAGAAAACCAGGCACTGCTCATCACCTGTCCAATACAGTCCCAACAGTGAAGCATGGTGGTGGCAGCATCATGCTGTGGGGGTGTTTTTCAGCTGCAGGGACAGGACGACTGGTTGCAATCGAGGGAAAGATGAATGCGGCCAAGTACAGGGGTATCCTGGACAAAAACCTTCTCCAGAGTGCTCTGGACCTCAGACTGGGCCAAAGGTTTACCTTCCAACAAGACAATGACCCTAAGCACACAGCTAAAATAATGAAGGAGTGGCTTCACAACAACTCCGTGACTGTTCTTGAATGGCCCAGCCAGAGCCCTGACTTAAACCCAATTGAGCATCTCTGGAGAGACCTAAAAATGGCTGTCCACCAATGTTTACCATCCAACCTGACAGAACTGGAGAGTATCTGCAAGGAGGAATGGCAGAGGATCCCCAAATCCAGGTGTGAAAGACTTGTTGCATCTTTCCCAAAAAGACTCCTGGCTGTATTAGATCAAAAGGGGGCTTCTACTAAATACTGAGCAAAGGGTCTGAATACTTAGGACCATGTGATATTTCAGTTTTTCTTTTTTAATAAATCTGCAACAATGTCAACAATTCTGTGTTTTTCTGTCAGTATGGGGTGCTATGTGTACATTCATGAGGAAGAAAAATGAACTTAAATGATTTTAGCAAATGGCTGCAATATAACAAAGAGTGAAAAATTTAAGGGGGTCTGAATACTTTCCGTACCCACTGTATATATATATATATATATATAAAATTATATTATTGATTCGATTATAATTCATGCGTTTTATATATATATACACACACACATATATATATATATATCTATATACACACATATATATATATGTATATGTATATATATATATATATATATATATATATATACACACATATATATATAATATATAACGCATGAATTATAATCTAATCAATAATATAATTTTATTATATATATTATATATTAAATAATAAAATAATATTATTGATTCGATTATAATTCACTTGTTTGTGTTTCAAATTTATCACATCTGGGATGTCTACTAGAGTCTTGTTTTGGTCAGGTTTAAGTCAGTAATTACTAAGAATTGTAGGCCTATAATACATAACGCCAAATTTCCATGAAAAGAATTGTACCGCTTTTGGAACAGAATTCCTGACAGAATCATACCGCCAGGGAGGTTAAAAAGCCGGTTTTAGACCAGATTTGTCTAAAACTGGCCATTTGGGCTCCAATGGCCTGAAAAAACTTTTTTGGTCAAAATGACTCTATTATGGTCTCCAAGTGTCTAAAAAGCCTTTTTTTGTCAAAATAACTGAATTTGGTCACCAAAGGTCTGAAAAATACTTTAGTCAAAATGACTGTATTTTTGTCTTTTAGAGCCTTAAAAAGGCGGTTTTAGACAAGATTTGTCTAAAACCGGCCATTTGGGCTCCAATGGCCTGAAATGAAATTTTCGGTCAAAATTACTCTGTTTTGGTCTCCAAGTGTCTAAAAATCGTTTTTTAGTCAAAATAACTGCATTTGGTCACCAAAGGTCAGAAAAAAAATTTCGTCAAAATGACTATATTTTTGTCTTTTAGAGCCTTAAAAAGCCGGTTTTAGACAAGATTTTAGACATTTGGCTCCAATGGCCTGAAAAAAATGTTTTGGTCAAAAATACTCTATTTTGGTCTCCAAGTGTCTAAAAACCTTTTGTTAGTCAAAATAACGGCATTTGGTCACCAAAGGTCTGAAAAAAAAATTAGTCAAAATTACTGTATTTTTTGTCTTTTACAGCCCTAAAAAGCCGGTTTTAGACAAGATTTGTTTAAAACCGGCAATTTGGGCTCCAATGGCCTGAAAAAAATGTTTTGGTCAAAATGACTCTATTTTGGTCTCCAAGTGTCTAAAGACCTTTTGTTAGTCAAAATAACGGCATTTGGTCACCAAAGGTCTGAAACACAATTTAGTCAAAATGACTGTATTTTTGTCTTTTAGAGCCTTAAAAAGCCGGTTTAAGACAAGATTTGTCTAAAACCGGCCATTTGGGCTCCAATGGCCTGAAAATTATTTTTTAGTTAAAATGACTCTATTTCGGTCTCCAAGTGTATAAAAAGCCTTTTTAAGTCAAAATAACTGCATTTGGTCACCAAAGGTCTGAAAAAAATTAAGTCCAAATGACTATAATTTTCTGCTATTAGCGGTATCCCCGAGTCACACTCGGGGTCAATGGGCAGAGCGTGCAGACAGCGCAGTGGAGCTTCTCTTACCTTATCCTGGCGATCCAGCGATGAGCTCTCATTGCTGTGACCGCCAGCCGAGATCTCCGCCTCTCGTCTGTCGGTATGATGACTTCCTAGTTCCGTTCCCTGCAGCAGGAATGCTGCATGGGAGCGGAACTAGGGAGGGAAATTAAAAAAAAAAAAAACGTTGCACAAAACACATAACACATTTTATATTATATATATGCATATATATATATGCATATTTATATATATGCATATATATATATATATATATATATATATATATATATATATATATATATGCATATATATATATATATATATATATGCATATATATATATATATATATATATATATATATGCATATATATATCTATATATCTATATATATGCAAATATATATATATATATATATATATATATATATATATATATATATATATATATATATATATATATATGCAAATATATATATATATATATATATAGAAATACAAATGTGGCGCTAATCTTGTAAGATTAATCAAAGAAATCTTTGATATTAGTGGATAATAAGCAACAGTTCCAATTCTTTCCCATGGATAAATAAAAACTTCCAAAAGAAGGGGAGAGATGTGAAGATCCTCAGCGAGGGAAACCACCACCAGGCACCCGCACACACTGATCCTTACCAGATCCCAATGACCCTCATTACAAAGGTCAAAAGCGCTAATGGCACAAGCCCTGGAAAGCCGGGATCCTTCACTCCTCCTCATTAGATATTATCCATCAAGCGGGCAGTCGTTAAGTCATGCAAAGCACACGATACTGCTCGATATTAACCGTTCTCCGCCAGTATACTACCGATATAAGCCGCCCAGGAATCTCTACACGTCCCACAACGACGCTCCTCCCGTTTTATATATATATATATGTATATATGTATATATATATGTATATATGTACATATATATATATACCTATATACACACACACATATATATATATATATATAAAATTATATTATTGATTCGATTATAATTCATGCGTTATATATATATATATATATATATACACACACACACATATATATATATATCTATATACACACATATATATATATATGTATATGTATATATATATATATATATATATATATATATATATATATATATACACACATATATATATATGTATATGTATATATATATATATATATATATATATACACACATATATATATAATATATAACGCATGAATTATAATCTAATCAATAATATAATTTTATTATATATATTATATATTAAATAATAAAATAATATTATTGATTCGATTATAATTCACTTGTTTGTGTTTCAAATTTATCACATCTGAGATGTCTACTAGAGTCTTCTTTTGGTCAGGTTTAAGTCAGTAATTACTAAGAATTGTAGGCCTATAATACATAACGCCAAATTTCCATGAAAAGAATTGTACCGCTTTTGGAACAGAATTCCTGACAGAATCATACCGCCAGGGAGGTTAAAAAGCCAGTTTTAGACCAGATTGGTCTAAAACTGGCCATTTGGGCTCCAATGGCCTGAAAAAACTTTTTTGGTCAAAATGACTCTATTTTGGTCTCCAAGTGTCTAAAAAGCCTTTTTTTGTCAAAATAACTGAATTTGGTCACCAAAGGTCTGAAAAATACTTTAGTCAAAATGACTGTATTTTTGTCTTTTAGAGCCTTAAAAAGGCGGTTTTAGACAAGATTTGTCTAAAACCGGCCATTTGGGCTCCAATGGCCTGAAATGAAATTTTCAGTCAAAATTACTCTGTTTTGGTCTCCAGGTGTCTAAAAATCGTTTTTTAGTCAAAATAACTGCATTTGGTCACCAAAGGTCAGAAAAAAAATTTCGTCAAAATGACTATATTTTTGTCTTTTAGAGCCTTAAAAAGCCGGTTTTAGACAAGATTTTAGGCATTTGGCTCCAATGGCCTGAAAAAAATGTTTTGGTCAAAAATACTCTATTTTGGTCTCCAAGTGTCTAAAAACCTTTTGTTAGTCAAAATAATGGCATTTGGTCACCAAAGGTCTGAAAAAAAATTAGTCAAAATTATTGTATTTTTTGTCTTTTACAGCCCTAAAAAGCCGATTTTAGACAAGATTTTTTTAAAACCAGCAATTTGGGCTCCAATGGCCTGAAAAAAATGTTTTGGTCAAAATGACTATTTTGGTCTCCAAGTGTCTAAAGACCTTTTGTTAGTCAAAATAACGGCATTTGGTCACCAAAGGTCTGAAACACAATTTAGTCAAAATGACTGTATTTTTGTCTTTTAGAGCCTTAAAAAGCCGGTTTAAGACAAGATTTGTCTAAAACCGGCCATTTGGGCTCCAATGGCCTGAAAATTATTTTTTAGTTAAAATGACTCTATTTCGGTCTCCAAGTCTATAAAAAGCCTTTTTAAGTCAAAATAACTGCATTTGGTCACCAAAGGTCTGAAAAAAATTAAGTCCAAATGACTATATTTTTTTCTTTTAGAGCCTTAAAAAGCCGGTTTTAGACAAGATTTTAGACATTTGGCTCCAATAGCCTGAAAATTTTTTTTGGGTCAAAATGACTCGATTTTGGTCTCCAAGTGTCTAAAAAGCCTTCCTTTCTTAGTCAAAATAACTGCATTTGGTCACCAAAGGTATGAAAAACAAATTTAGTCAAATTGACTGTATTTTTGTCTTTTAGAGCCTTAAAACGCTGGTTTTAGGCACGATTTTAGACATTTGGGCTCAAATGGCCTGAAAGATTATTTTGGTCAAAATGACTCTATTTTGGTCTCCAAGTGTCTAAAAAGCCTTTTTTAGTCAAAATAATTGCATTTGGTCACCAAAGGTCTGATAAAAAACAATAGTCAAAATGACTGTATTTTTGTCTTTTAGAGCCTTAAAAAGCCGGTTTTTGGCCTCTTGCACACAATACTCCTGTTTGAGCATCTACTTTTTTCCAGACCTTTTTTCTTGTATGTATTTGCGAGTATTTGAGAGTATTCGTGAGTATTGAGGCTTAAATTACTGACCAAAAATGCAGATTTTTCTATTTTGTTCTTACTGAAAAATACACAGTGCTTGTTTACGCGCCTGTGTGCATAGGCACATTACAATTAATGGGCTATATTTTAGCTCAAAAAGCTGTACTGAGCATTTTTAAGCCGCAAGATGCCCAAACAGGAGTATCGTGTGCAAGAGGCCTTAGACAAGATTTGTCTATAACTGGCCATTTGGGCTCCAATTGCCTGAAAAAAAATTTGGTCAAAATGACTCTATTTTGGTCTCCAAGTGTCTAAAAAGCCTTTTTAGGCCTCTTGCACACGATACTCCTGTTTGGGCATCTTGCGGCTTAAAAATGCTCAGTACAGCTTTTTGAGCTAAAATATAGCCCATTAATTGTAATGTGCCTATGCACACAGGCGCGTAAACAAGCGCTGTGTATTCTTCAGTAAGAACAAAATAGAAAAATCTGCATTTTTGGTCAGTAATTTAAGCCTCAATACTCGCAAATACACTCGAATACACGCGAATACTCTCAAATACTCGCAAATACATACAAGAAAAAAGGTCTGGAAAAAAGTAGATGCTCAAACAGGAGTATTGTGTGCAAGAGGCCAAAAGGAGATGCTCAAACAGGAGTATCGTGTGCAAGAGGCCTTAATCAAAATAACTGCATTTGGTAATCAAAGGTCTGAAAAAAAATTTAGTCAAAATGACTATATTTTTGTCTTTTAGAGCCTTAAAATGCCGGTTTTAGACAAGATTTTAGACATTTGGCTCCAATGGCCTGAAAAAAATGTTTTGGTCAAAAATACTCTATTTTGGTCTCCAAGTGTCTAAAAACCTTTTGTTAGTCAAAATAACGGCATTTGGTCACCAAAGGTCTGAAAAAAAAATTAGTCAAAATTACTGTATTTTTTGTCTTTTACAGCCCTAAAAAGCCGGTTTTAGACAAGATTTGTTTAAAACCGGCAATTTGGGCTCCAATGGCCTGAAAAAAATGTTTTGGTCAAAATGACTCTATTTTGGTCTCCAAGTGTCTAAAGACCTTTTGTTAGTCAAAATAACGGCATTTGGTCACCAAAGGTCTGAAACACAATTTAGTCAAAATGACTGTATTTTTGTCTTTTAGAGCCTTAAAAAGCCGGTTTAAGACAAGATTTGTCTAAAACCGGCCATTTGGGCTCCAATGGCCTGAAAATTATTTTTTAGTTAAAATGACTCTATTTCGGTCTCCAAGTGTATAAAAAGCCTTTTTAAGTCAAAATAACTGCATTTGGTCACCAAAGGTCTGAAAAAAATTAAGTCCAAATGACTATAATTTTCTGCTATTAGCGGTATCCCCGAGTCACACTCGGGGTCAATGGGCAGAGCGTGCAGACAGCGCAGCAGAGCTTCTCTTACCTTATCCTGGCGATCCAGCGATGAGCTCTCATTGCTGTGACCGCCAGCCGAGATCTCCGCCTCTCGTCTGTCGGTATGATGACTTCCTAGTTCCGTTCCCTGCAGCAGCAATGCTGCATGGGAGCGGAACTAGGGAGGGAAATTCAAAAAAAAAAAAAAAAACGTTGCACAAAACACATAACACATTTTATATTATATATATGCATATATATATATGCATATTTATATATATGCATATATATATATATATATATATATATATATATATGCATATATATATATATATATATATATATATGCATATATATATATATATATATATATATATATATATATATATATGCATATATATATCTATATATATATATATATATGCAAATATATATATATATATATATATATATATATATATATATGCAAATATATATATATATATATATAGAAATACAAATGTGGCGCTAATCTTGTAAGATTAATCAAAGAAATCTTTGATATTAGTGGATAATAAGCAACAGTTCCAATTCTTTCCCATGGATAAATAAAAACTTCCAAAAGAAGGGGAGAGATGTGAAGATCCTCAGCGAGGGAAACCACCACCAGGCACCCGCACACACTGATCCTTACCAGATCCCAATGACCCTCATTACAAAGGTCAAAAGCGCTAATGGCACAAGCCCTGGAAAGGCGGGATCCTTCACTCCTCCTCATTAGATATTATCCATCAAGCGGGCAGTCGTTAAGTCATGCAAAGCACACGATACTGCTCGATATTAACCGTTCTCCGCCAGTATACTACCGATATAAGCCGCCCAGGAATCTCTACACGTCCCACAACGACGCTCCTCCCGTTTTATATATATATATATATGTATATATGTATATATATATGTATATATGTACATATATATATATACCTATATACACACACACATATATATATATATATAAAATTATATTATTGATTCGATTATAATTCATGCGTTATATATATATATATATATATATATACACACACACATATATATATATATATCTATATACACACATATATATATATGTATATGTATATATATATATATATATATATATATATATATATATATATATATATACATACACACATATATATATATGTATATGTATATATATATATATATATATATATACACACATATATATATAATATATAACGCATGAATTATAATCTAATCAATAATATAATTTTATTATATATATTATATATTAAATAATAAAATAATATTATTGATTCGATTATAATTCACTTGTTTGTGTTTCAAATTTATCACATCTGAGATGTCTACTAGAGTCTTCTTTTGGTCAGGTTTAAGTCAGTAATTACTAAGAATTGTAGGCCTATAATACATAACGCCAAATTTCCATGAAAAGAATTGTACCGCTTTTGGAACAGAATTCCTGACAGAATCATACCGCCAGGGAGGTTAAAAAGCCAGTTTTAGACCAGATTGGTCTAAAACTGGCCATTTGGGCTCCAATGGCCTGAAAAAACATTTTTGGTCAAAATGACTCTATTTTGGTCTCCAAGTGTCTAAAAAGCCTTTTTTTGTCAAAATAACTGAATTTGGTCACCAAAGGTCTGAAAAATACTTTAGTCAAAATGACTATATTTTTGTCTTTTAGAGCCTTTGGGCTCCAATGGCCTGAAATGAAATTTTCAGTCAAAATTACTCTGTTTTGGTCTCCAGGTGTCTAAAAATCGTTTTTTAGTCAAAATAACTGCATTTGGTCACCAAAGGTCAGAAAAAAAATTTCGTCAAAATGACTATATTTTTGTCTTTTAGAGCCTTAAAAAGCCGGTTTTAGACAAGATTTTAGGCATTTGGCTCCAATGGCCTGAAAAAAATGTTTTGGTCAAAAATACTCTATTTTGGTCTCCAAGTGTCTAAAAACCTTTTGTTAGTCAAAATAACGGCATTTGGTCACCAAAGGTCTGAAAAAAAATTAGTCAAAATTATTGTATTTTTTGTCTTTTACAGCCCTAAAAAGCCGATTTTAGACAAGATTTTTTTAAAACCAGCAATTTGGGCTCCAATGGCCTGAAAAAAATGTTTTGGTCAAAATGACTATTTTGGTCTCCAAGTGTCTAAAGACCTTTTGTTAGTCAAAATAACGGCATTTGGTCACCAAAGGTCTGAAACACAATTTAGTCAAAATGACTGTATTTTTGTCTTTTAGAGCCTTAAAAAGCCGGTTTAAGACAAGATTTGTCTAAAACCGGCCATTTGGGCTCCAATGGCCTGAAAATTATTTTTTAGTTAAAATGACTCTATTTCGGTCTCCAAGTCTATAAAAAGCCTTTTTAAGTCAAAATAACTGCATTTGGTCACCAAAGGTCTGAAAAAAATTAAGTCCAAATGACTATATTTTTTTCTTTTAGAGCCTTAAAAAGCCGGTTTTAGACAAGATTTTAGACATTTGGCTCCAATAGCCTGAAAATTTTTTTTGGGTCAAAATGACTCGATTTTGGTCTCCAAGTGTCTAAAAAGCCTTCCTTTCTTAGTCAAAATAACTGCATTTGGTCACCAAAGGTATGAAAAACAAATTTAGTCAAATTGACTGTATTTTTGTCTTTTAGAGCCTTAAAACGCTGGTTTTAGGCACGATTTTAGACATTTGGGCTCAAATGGCCTGAAAGATTATTTTGGTCAAAATGACTCTATTTTGGTCTCCAAGTGTCTAAAAAGCCTTTTTTAGTCAAAATAATTGCATTTGGTCACCAAAGGTCTGATAAAAAACAATAGTCAAAATGACTGTATTTTTGTCTTTTAGAGCCTTAAAAAGCCGGTTTTTGGCCTCTTGCACACAATACTCCTGTTTGAGCATCTACTTTTTTCCAGACCTTTTTTCTTGTATGTATTTGCGAGTATTTGAGAGTATTCGCGAGTATTGAGGCTTAAATTACTGACCAAAAATGCAGATTTTTCTATTTTGTTCTTACTGAAAAATACACAGTGCTTGTTTACGCGCCTGTGTGCATAGGCACATTACAATTAATGGGCTATATTTTAGCTCAAAAAGCTGTACTGAGCATTTTTAAGCCGCAAGATGCCCAAACAGGAGTATCGTGTGCAAGAGGCCTTAGACAAGATTTGTCTATAACTGGCCATTTGGGCTCCAATTGCCTGAAAAAAAATTTGGTCAAAATGACTCTATTTTGGTCTCCAAGTGTCTAAAAAGCCTTTTTAGGCCTCTTGCACACGATACTCCTGTTTGGGCATCTTGCGGCTTAAAAATGCTCAGTACAGCTTTTTGAGCTAAAATATAGCCCATTAATTGTAATGTGCCTATGCACACAGGCGCGTAAACAAGCGCTGTGTATTCTTCAGTAAGAACAAAATAGAAAAATCTGCATTTTTGGTCAGTAATTTAAGCCTCAATACTCGCAAATACACTCGAATACACGCGAATACTCTCAAATACTCGCAAATACATACAAGAAAAAAGGTCTGGAAAAAAGTAGATGCTCAAACAGGAGTATTGTGTGCAAGAGGCCAAAAGGAGATGCTCAAACAGGAGTATCGTGTGCAAGAGGCCTTAATCAAAATAACTGCATTTGGTAATCAAAGGTCTGAAAAAAAATTTAGTCAAAATGACTATATTTTTGTCTTTTAGAGCCTTAAAATGCCGGTTTTAGACAAGATTTTAGACATTTGGCTCCAATGGCCTGAAAAAAATGTTTTGGTCAAAATGACTCTATTTTAGTCTCCAAGTGTCTAAAAAGCCTTTTTAGTCGCAATAAATGCATTTGGTCACCAAAGATCTGAAAAAAAATTTAGTCAAATTGACTGTATTTTTGTCTTTTAGAGCCTTAAAAAGCCGGTTTAAGACAAGATTTGTCTAAAACCGGCCATTTGGGCTCCAATGGCCTGAAAATTATTTTTTAGTTAAAATGACTCGATTTTGGTCTCCAAGTGTCTAAAAAGCCTTCCTTTTTTAGTCAAAATAACTGCATTTGGTCACCAAAGGTATGAAAAACAAATTTAGTCAAATTGACTGTATTTTTGTCTTTTTTGTCTTGTCAGATGACGTCATCTGTGACACAATGGGGCGTGGTCTCCCGATGACGTCACCTGGCGGCCACGCCCCCAATGGCTATATAATAAGCTGCAGAGACCAGAGGCCGGCATAATCGCTGGAGACGTCGTCGGAGGAGGACGGAGGAAGAAGGACAGCCGACAGCCGACAGCACAAGAGCAGAAGACCGGAGAGGAGAAGACAAGAAGATTGGACAGCAGAAGGGCGGACAGCAGAAGACCCTCTAGGGCGGACAGCAAAAGAGCAGAAGACCCTCGGAGAGAAGACAGCAGAAGACCCCCGGAGAGGAGAAGACAAGAAGGGCGGACAGCAAAAGAGCAGAAGACCCTCGGAGAGGAGAAGATAGCAGAAGACCCCCGGAGAGGAGAAGACAAGAAGAGAGGACAGCAGAAGGGCGGACAGCAAAAGAGCAGAAGACCCCCGGAGAGGAGAAGACCCCGAAGAGCCGGATGAAGATTTTTAATAAATTTTACAAAACGTCTCCTGTGGTTATTTCCATACACTGCATTTTATGGGGTGAATGAGTAGGGGTACAGTGTACCCCATACCCATTCACATAGGGAGGGGGTCCGGGATCTGGGGGGGCCCCCTTGTTAAAGGGGGCTTCCAGATTCCGATGAGCCCCCTGCCCGCAGACCCCCACAACCACCGGCCAGGGTTGTGGGGATAAGGCCCTTGTCCTCATCAACATGGGGGCAAGGTGCTTTGAGGTGGGGGGGTGCAGAGCCCCCCCTGCCCCAAAGCACCCACACCCCCCCATGTTGAGGGCGTGTTGCCTGGTATGATCCAGGGGGGGTGGGGCCGCTCGCTCATCCCCTCCCCCTTTCCTGGCATGCCGGACTGCATGCTCGGATAAGGTTCTGGTATGGATTTTGGGGGGACCCCACGCCGTTTTTTCGGCGTGGGGCTACCCTCAAATTCCAAACCAGACCCGAAGGGCCTGGTTTGCAACCTGGGGGGGAACCTCACGCCGTTTTTTTCCCCATTTTGGCGTGGAGTTCCCCCTCAAGATTCTCACAGTGCAGGTCGCACCGCAAGTCGGATCACCCTGATCCGACCTGCGGTGTGACTTCCATTCAAATCAATAGGCTCCCATAGGGAACCATTGATTTTGAATGGAGGCAGAAAAAACGCTGCTAACAGCTGCTGTGGCCAAACGTGCAATAACGCTAAATGAAAAAGCTACTGAAAGCACGTTTTTACAGCTGCTGTTTCCCGGCGTTAAGTAAACAGCTTTTGAGCACGTTTTTATGATGTCCTGTGTGCATGGAGCCTAAAGGCTGTAAAAGACAAAAAATACAGTAATTTTGACTAATTTTTTTTTCAGACCTTTGGTGACCAAATGCCGTTATTTTGACTAACAAAAGGTTTTTAGACACTTGGAGACCAAACTAGAGTATTTTTGACCAAAACATTTTTTTCAGGCCATTGGAGCCAAATGTCTAAAATCTTGTCTAAAACCGGCTTTTTAAGGCTCTAAAAGACAAAAATATAGTCATTTTGACGAAATTTTTTTTTCTGACCTTTGGTGACCAAATGCAGTTATTTTGACTAAAAAACGATTTTTAGACACTTGGAGACCAAAACAGAGTAATTTTGACCGAAAATTTCTTTTCAGGCCATTATGGCCGGTTTTAGACAAATCTTGTCTAAAACCGGCTTTTTAAGGCTCAAAAGACAAAAATACAGTCATTTTGACTAAAGTATTTTTCAGACCTTTGGTGACCAAATTCAGTTATTTTGACAAAAAAAGGCTTTTTAGACACTTGGAGACCAAAGTAGAGTCATTTTGACCAAAAAATGTTTTCAGGCCATTGGAGCCCAAATGGCCGGTTTTAGACAAATCTGGTCTAAAACCGGCTTTTTAAGACACTAAAAGACAACAATACATTAATTTTGACTAGTTTTTTTCAGATCTTTGGTGACCAAATGCATTTATTGTGACTAAAAAAGGCTTTTTAGACATTTGGAGACCAAAATAGTCATTTTGACCGAATTTTTTTTCAGGCAATTGGAGCCCGAATGGCCAGTTATAGACAAATCTTGTCTAAAACCGGCTTTTTAAGGCTCTAAAAGACAAAAATGCAGTCATTTTGACTAATTTTTTTATCAGACCTTTGGTGACCAAATGCAGATATTTTGACTAAAAAAGGCTTTTTAGACACTTGGAGACCAAAATAGAGTCATTTTGACCAAAAAAATCTTTCAGGCCATTTAAGCCCAAATGTTTAAAATCGTGCCTAAAACCGGCTTTTTAAGGCTCTCAAAGAAAAAAATATAGACATTTGGACTTAATTTTTTTTCAGACCTTTGGTGACCAAATGCAGTTATTTTGACTTAAAAAGGCTTTTTAGACACTTGGAGACCAAAATAGAGTCATTTTAACTAAAAAAATAATTTTCAAGCCATTGGAGCCCAAATGGCCGGTTTTAGACAAATCTTGTCTTAAACCGGCTTTTTAAGGCTCTAAAAGACAAAAATATAGTCATTTTGACCTAAATTTTTTTTCAGACCTTTGGTGACCAAATGCCGTTATTTTGACTAACAAAAGGCTTTTTAGACACGTGGAGACCAAAATAGAGTCATTTTAACCAAAACATTTTTCATTTTTCAAAAAATCTTTCAGGCCATTTGAGCCCAAATGTCTAAAATCGTGCCTAAAACCCGCGTTTTAAGGCTCTAAAAGACAAAAATACAGTCAATTTGACTAAATGTGTTTTTCATACCTTTGGTGACCAAATGCAGTTATTTTGACTAAAAAAGGAAGGCTTTTTAGACTCTTGGAGGCCAAAATCGAGTCATTTTGACCCAAAAATTTTTTTTCAGGCTATTGGAGCCAAATGTCTAAAATCTTGTCTAAAACCGGCTTTTTAAGGCTCTAAAAGAAAAAAATATAGTCATTTGGACTTAATTTTTTTCAGACCTTTAGTGACCAAATGCAGTTATTTTGACTTAAAAAGCCTTTTTAGACACTTGGAGACCAAAATACAGTCATTTTAACTAAAAAATTATTTTCAGGCCATTGAAGCCCAAAATGGCTGGTTTTAGACAAATCTTGTCTTAAACCGGCTTTTTAAGGCTCTAAAAGACAAAAATACAGTCATTTTGACTAAATTGTTTTTCAGACCTTTGGTGACCAAATGCCGTTATTTTGACTAACGAAAGGTTTTTAGACACTTGGAGACCAAAATAGAGTCATTTTAACCAAAACATTTTTTTCAGGCCAATCGAGCCCAAATGGCCGGTTTTAAACAAATCTTGTCTAAAACCGGCTTTTTAAGGCTGTAAAAGACAAAAAATACAGTAATTTTGACTAAATTTTTTTCAGACCTTTGGTGACCAAATGCCGTTATTTTGACTAACAAAAGATTTTTTAGACACTTGGAAACCAAAATAGAGTTTTTTTGACCAAAACATTTTTTTCAGGCCATTGGAGCCAAATGTCTAAAATCTTGTCTAAAACCGGCTTTTTAAGGCTTTAAAAGACAAAAATATAGTCATTTTGACTAAAGTATTTTTCAGACCTTTGGTGACCAAATGCAGTTATTTTGACTAAAAAAGGCTTTTTAGACACTTGGAGACCAAAATAGAGTCATTTTGACCAAAAAGTTTTTTTCAGGCCATTGGAGCCCAAATGGCCGGTTTTAGACAAATCTGGTCTAAAACCGGCTTTTTAAGACACTAAAAGACAAAAAAACATTAATTTTGACTAATTTTTTCAGACCTTTGCTGACCAAATGCATTTATTTATACTAAAAAATACTTTTTTAGACACTTGGAGACCAAAATAGAGTCATTTTAACAAAAAAAATTTTCAGGCCATTGGAGCCCAAAAATCTAAAATCTTGTCTAAAACCGGCTTTTCAAGGCACTAAAAGACAAAAATACAGTCAATTTGACTAAATTTTTTTTCAGATCTTTGGTGACCAAATGCAGTTATTTTGACTAAAAAGGCTTTTTAGACACTTGGAGACCAAAATAGAGTCATTTTGACCAAAACATTTTTTTCAGGCCATTGGAGCCAAATGTCTAAAATCTTGTCTAAAACCGGCTTTTTAAGGCTCTAAAAGACAAAAATATAGTAATTTTGACTACATTTTTTTCAGACCTTTGGTGACCAAATGCAGTTATTTTGACTAAAAAAGGCTTTTTAGACACTTGGAGACCAAAATAGAGTCATTTTGACCAAACATTTTTTTCAGGCCATTGAAACTCAAATGGCCGGTTTTAGACAAATCGTGTCTAAAACCGGCTATTTAACCACTTAACCCTCGGAAGATTTGACCCCCTTCCTGACCAGGGCCTATTTTGCGATTCGGCACTGCGTTGACTTTAACGGACAATTGCGCAGTCGTGCGACGCTGTACCTAAACAAATTTGACTTCCTTTTTTTCCCACAAACAGAGCTTTCTTTTGGTGGTATTTGATCACCTGTGCGATTTTTTGATCATGCGCTATAAACAAAAAAAGAGCGTCAATTTTGCAAAAATAGCAATATTTTTCACATTTTTTTATATGAAATTCCCCCAAAAAATGTGAAAATCAAAATTTTTTAACATTTTTGGCCAATTTGTTTTATGCTACATATGTTTGGTAAAAAAAGCGTATTTTGATTGGTTTACGCAAAAGTTATCGCGTTTACTAACAAAGGGAAATATTTTTGTCGTTTTTGTAGTTTTTTTTTCAACGCGTAATGGCGGCGATCTGCGATTTTTTTTGCGGTACTGCAAAATTGCGGCAGACAGATCGGACCCTTGACTGACATTTTTGACACTTTTGACATTTCTACAGTAATCAGTGCTATACATATGCACTGTTACTGTAAAATTACACTGGCAGTGAAGGGGGTTAACTTTTTTTGAGAGGGAGGGGCTGTGTGTGTCCCTCGGGGCGTGATTCTAACTGTGATTGGCTGTGGCTTGAGCTGTAGGAACAGTGATCAACGGTCCTACATAGTAGAACCGTATGATCACTGTTTCTACACAGGGGAGAATGACAGGCGGCTTGTTTATATCAGTCACCTGACTTTCTCCCTCTGCAGTGACAATCGCCGAGCGACCGGCGAACATCGGGTCCGCCGGTCACACGTGTGGGGGATCCGTGACAACCGCGGGAGCGCGCCTCCGGGGGCGCGCGCTCGCTCCCTAGACCCTCACAAGCTAGCAACGTAGATCAACATCACTTTGCCTGTGAGGGGCTTACTGCCGATGTAAATAGTCGTGCGGCAGTCGGCAAGTGGTTAAGGCTCTAAAAGACAAAAATAAAGACACTTTGACTAATTTTTTTTAGACCTTTGGTGACAAAATGCAGTTATTTTGACTAAAAAAGGCTTTTTTAGACACTTGGAGACCAAAATTGAGTCATTTTTACCAACAAATTTTTTTCAGGCCATTGGAGCCCAAATGGCCGGTTTTAGACAACTCTTATCTAAAACCGGCTTTTTAAGGCTCTAAAAGACAAAAATACAGTCATTTTGACTAAGTTTTTTCAGACCTTTGGTGACCAAATGCAGTTATTTATACTAAAAAAGGCTTTTTTAGACACTTGGAGACCAAAATAGAGTCATTTTAACAAAAAAATTTTCAGGCCATTGGAGCCCAAATATCTAAAATCTTGTCTAAAACCGGCTTTTCAAGGCTCTAAAAGACAAAAATACAGTTAATTTGACTAAATGTTTTTCAGATCTTTGGTGACCAAATGCATTTATTGTGACTAAAAAGGCTTTTTAGACACTTGGAGACCAAAATAGAGTCATTTTGACCAAAACATTTTTTTCAGGCCATTGTAGCCAAATGTCTAAAATCTTGTCTAAAACCGGCTTTTTAAGGCTCTAAAAGACAAAAATACAGTCATTTTGACTAACTTTTTCAGACCTTTGGTGACCAAATGCAGTTATTTATACTAAAAAAGGCTTTTTTAGACACTTGGAGACCAAAATAGAGTCATTTTAACAAAAAAATTTTCAGGCCATTGGAGCCCAAATATCTAAAATCTTGTCTAAAACCGGCTTTTCAAGGCTCTAAAAGACAAAAATACAGTCAATTTGACTAAATGTTTTTCAGATCTTTGGTTACCAAATGCAGTTATTTTGACTAAAAAGGCTTTTTAGACACTTTAAGACCAAAATAGAGTCATTTTGACCGAATTTTTTTCAAGCAATTGGAGCCCAAATGGCCAGTTATAGACAAATCTTGTCTAAAACCGTCTTTTTAAGGCTCTAAAAGACAAAAATACAGTCATTTTGACTAATTTTTTTTATCAGACCTTTGGTGACCAAATGCAGTTATTTTGACTAAAAAAGGCTTTTTAGACACGTGGAGACCAAAATAGAGTCATTTTGACCAAAAAAATCTTTCAGGCCATTTGAGCCCAAATGTCTAAAATCGTGCCTAAAACCCGCGTTTTAAGGCTCTAAAAGACAAAAATACAGTCAATTTGACTAAATGTGTTTTTCATACCTTTGGTGACCAAATGCAGTTATTTTGACTAAAAAGGGAAGGCTTTTTAGACCTTTGGAGGCCAAAATCGAGTCATTTTGACCCAAAAATTTTTTTTCAGGCTATTGGAGCCAAATGTCTAAAATCTTGTCTAAAACCGGCTTTTTAAGGCTCTAAAAGAAAAAAATATAGTCATTTGGACTTAATTTTTTTTCAGACCTTTAGTGACCAAATGCAGTTATTTTGACTTAAAAAGCCTTTTTAGACACTTGGAGACCAAAATACAGTCATTTTAATTAAAAAATTATTTTCAGGCCATTGGAGCCCAAAATGGCTGGTTTTAGACAAATCTTGTCTTAAACCGGCTTTTTAAGGCTCTAAAAGACAAAAATACAGTCATTTTGACTAAATTGTTTTTCAGACCTTTGGTGACCAAATGCCGTTATTTTGACTAACGAAAGGTTTTTAGACACTTGGAGACCAAAATAGAGTCATTTTGACCAAAACATTTTTTTCAGGCCAATCGAGCCCAAATGGCCGGTTTTAAACAAATCTTGTCTAAAACCGGCTTTTTAAGGCTGTAAAAGACAAAAAATACAGTAATTTTGACTAAATTTTTTTCAGACCTTTGGTGACCAAATGCCGTTATTTTGACTAACAAAAGATTTTTTAGACACTTGGAGACCAAAATAGAGTTTTTTTGACCAAAACATTTTTTTCAGGCCATTGGAGCCAAATGTCTAAAATCTTGTCTAAAACCGGCTTTTTAAGGCTTTAAAAGACAAAAATATAGTCATTTTGACTAAAGTATTTTTCAGACCTTTGGTGACCAAATGCAGTTATTTTGACTAAAAAAGGCTTTTTAGACACTTGGAGACCAAAATAGAGTCATTTTGACCAAAAAGTTTTTTCAGGCCATTGGAGCCCAAATGGCCGGTTTTAGACAAATCTGGTCTAAAACCAGCTTTTTAAGACACTAAAAGACAAAAAAACATTAATTTTGACTAATTTTTTCAGATCTTTGGTGACCAAATGCAGTTATTTTGACTAAAAAGGCTTTTTAGACACTTGGAGACCAAAATAGAGTCATTTTGACCAAAACATTTTTTTCAGGCCATTGGAGCCAAATGTCTAAAATCTTGTCTAAAACCGGCTTTTTAAGGCTCTAAAAGACAAAAATATAGTAATTTTGACTACATTTTTTTCAGACCTTTGGTGACCAAATGCAGTTATTTTGACTAAAAAAGGCTTTTTAGACACTTGGAGACCAAAATAGAGTCATTTTGACCAAAACATTTTTTTCAGGCAATTGGAGCCCAAATGGCCGGTTTTAAACAAATCTTGTCTAAAACCGTCTTTTTAAGGCTGTAAAAGACAAAAAATACAGTAATTTTGACTAAATTTTTTTCAGACCTTTGGTGACCAAGTGCCGTTATTTTGACTAACAAAAGGTTTTTAGACACTTGGAGACCAAAATAGAGTATTTTTGACCAAAACATTTTTTTCAGGCCATTGGAGCCAAATGTCTAAAATCTTGTCCAAAACCGGCTTTTTAAGGCTCTAAAAGACAAAAATACAGTCATTTTGACTAAAGTATTTTTCAGACCTTTGGTGACCAAATTCAGTTATTTTGAAAAAAAAAGGCTTTTTAGACACTTGGAGACCAAAATAGAGTCATTTTGACCAAAAAATTTTTTTCAGGCCATTGGAGACAAATCTGGTCTAAAACCGGCTTTTTAAGACACTAAAAGACTAAAATACATTAATTTTTACTAGCTTTTTTTCAGACCTTTGGTGACCAAATGCATTTATTTATACTAAAAAAGGCTTTTTTCGACACTTGGAGACCAAAATAGAGTCATTTTAACAAAAAAAATTTCAGGCCATTGGAGCCCAAAAATCTAAAATCTTGTCTAAAACCGGCTTTTCAAGGCTCTAAAAGATCACCTGTGCGATTTTTTGATCATGCGCTATAAACAAAAAAAGAGCGTCAATTTTGCAAAAATAGCAATATTTTTCACATTTTTTTATATGAAATTCACCAAAAAAATGTAAAAATCAAAGTTTTTTAACATTTTCGGCCAATTTGTTTATGCTACATGTTTGGTAAAAAAATCGCAAAAAGCGTATGTTGATTGGTGTGCGCAAAAGTTATCGCGTTTACTAACAAAGGGAAAGATTTTTTGTAATTTTTGTTGGTTTTTTTTCAACGTGTAATGGCGGCGATCTGCGATTTTTTTTTGCGGTACTGCAAAATTGCGGCAGACAGATCGGACCCTTGACTGACATTTTTGACACTTTCGGGGTTACCAGTGACATTTCTACAGTAATCAGTGCTATACATATGCACTGTTACTGTAAAATTACACTGGCAGTGAAGGGGTTAACTTTTTTTGAGAGGGAGGGGCTGTGTGTGTCCCTAGGGGCGTGATTCTAACTGTGATTGGCTGTGGCTTGAGCTGTAGGAACAGTGATCAACGGTCCTACATAGTAGAACCGTATGATCACTGTTTCTACACAGGGGAGAATGACAGGGGGCTTGTTTACATCAGTCGCCTGACTTTCTCCCTCTGTCGGATCGCCAAGTGACCGGCGGACATCGGGGGACACGTGCGGGGGATCCATGACCACGCGGGAGCTCGCCTCCGGGGTGCGCGCTCGCTCCCTAGACCCTAACAGGCTAGCAACGTAGATCAACATCACTTTGCCTGTGAGGGGCTTACTGCCGATGTATATAGTGGTTAAGGCTCTAAAAGACAAAAATAAAGTCACTTTGACTAAATTTTTTTAGACCTTTGGTGACGAAATGCCGTTATTTTGACTAACGAAAGGTTTTTATACACTTGGAGACCAAAATAGAGTCATTTTAACCAAAACATTTTTTTCAGGCCAATCGAGCCCAAATGGCCGGTTTTAAACAAATCTTGTCTAAAACCGGCTTTTTAAGGCTGTAAAAGACAAAAAATACAGTAATTTTGACTAAATTTTTTTCAGACCTTTGGTGACCAAATGCCGTTATTTTGACTAACAAAAGATTTTTTAGACACTTGGAAACCAAAATAGAGTTTTTTTGACCAAAACATTTTTTTCAGGCCATTGGAGCCAAATGTCTAAAATCTTGTCTAAAACCGGCTTTTTAAGGCTTTAAAAGACAAAAATATAGTCATTTTGACTAAAGTATTTTTCAGACCTTTGGTGACCAAATGCAGTTATTTTGACTAAAAAAGGCTTTTTAGACACTTGGAGACCAAAATAGAGTCATTTTGACCAAAAAGTTTTTTTCAGGCCATTGGAGCCCAAATGGCCGGTTTTAGACAAATCTGGTCTAAAACCGGCTTTTTAAGACACTAAAAGACAAAAAAACATTAATTTTGACTAATTTTTTCAGACCTTTGCTGACCAAATGCATTTATTTATACTAAAAAATACTTTTTTAGACACTTGGAGACCAAAATAGAGTCATTTTAACAAAAAAAATTTTCAGGCCATTGGAGCCCAAAAATCTAAAATCTTGTCTAAAACCGGCTTTTCAAGGCACTAAAAGACAAAAATACAGTCAATTTGACTAAATTTTTTTTCAGATCTTTGGTGACCAAATGCAGTTATTTTGACTAAAAAGGCTTTTTAGACACTTGGAGACCAAAATAGAGTCATTTTGACCAAAACATTTTTTTCAGGCCATTGGAGCCAAATGTCTAAAATCTTGTCTAAAACCGGCTTTTTAAGGCTCTAAAAGACAAAAATATAGTAATTTTGACTACATTTTTTTCAGACCTTTGGTGACCAAATGCAGTTATTTTGACTAAAAAAGGCTTTTTAGACACTTGGAGACCAAAATAGAGTCATTTTGACCAAACATTTTTTTCAGGCCATTGAAACTCAAATGGCCGGTTTTAGACAAATCGTGTCTAAAACCGGCTATTTAACCACTTAACCCTCGGAAGATTTGACCCCCTTCCTGACCAGGGCCTATTTTGCGATTCGGCACTGCGTTGACTTTAACGGACAATTGCGCAGTCGTGCGACGCTGTACCTAAACAAATTTGACTTCCTTTTTTTCCCACAAACAGAGCTTTCTTTTGGTGGTATTTGATCACCTGTGCGATTTTTTGATCATGCGCTATAAACAAAAAAAGAGCGTCAATTTTGCAAAAATAGCAATATTTTTCACATTTTTTTATATGAAATTCCCCCAAAAAATGTGAAAATCAAAATTTTTTAACATTTTTGGCCAATTTGTTTTATGCTACATATGTTTGGTAAAAAAAGCGTATTTTGATTGGTTTACGCAAAAGTTATCGCGTTTACTAACAAAGGGAAATATTTTTGTCGTTTTTGTAGTTTTTTTTTCAACGCGTAATGGCGGCGATCTGCGATTTTTTTTGCGGTACTGCAAAATTGCGGCAGACAGATCGGACCCTTGACTGACATTTTTGACACTTTTGACATTTCTACAGTAATCAGTGCTATACATATGCACTGTTACTGTAAAATTACACTGGCAGTGAAGGGGGTTAACTTTTTTTGAGAGGGAGGGGCTGTGTGTGTCCCTCGGGGCGTGATTCTAACTGTGATTGGCTGTGGCTTGAGCTGTAGGAACAGTGATCAACGGTCCTACATAGTAGAACCGTATGATCACTGTTTCTACACAGGGGAGAATGACAGGCGGCTTGTTTATATCAGTCACCTGACTTTCTCCCTCTGCAGTGACAATCGCCGAGTGACCGGCGAACATCGGGTCCGCCGGTCACACGTGTGGGGGATCCGTGACAACCGCGGGAGCGCGCCTCCGGGGGCGCGCGCTCGCTCCCTAGACCCTCACAAGCTAGCAACGTAGATCAACATCACTTTGCCTGTGAGGGGCTTACTGCCGATGTAAATAGTCGTGCGGCAGTCGGCAAGTGGTTAAGGCTCTAAAAGACAAAAATAAAGACACTTTGACTAATTTTTTTTAGACCTTTGGTGACAAAATGCAGTTATTTTGACTAAAAAAGGCTTTTTTAGACACTTGGAGACCAAAATTGAGTCATTTTTAACAACAAATTTTTTTCAGGCCATTGGAGCCCAAATGGCCGGTTTTAGACAACTCTTATCTAAAACCGGCTTTTTAAGGCTCTAAAAGACAAAAATACAGTCATTTTGACTAAGTTTTTTCAGACCTTTGGTGACCAAATGCAGTTATTTATACTAAAAAAGGCTTTTTTAGACACTTGGAGACCAAAATAGAGTCATTTTAACAAAAAAATTTTCAGGCCATTGGAGCCCAAATATCTAAAATCTTGTCTAAAACCGGCTTTTCAAGGCTCTAAAAGACAAAAATACAGTTAATTTGACTAAATGTTTTTCAGATCTTTGGTGACCAAATGCATTTATTGTGACTAAAAAGGCTTTTTAGACACTTGGAGACCAAAATAGAGTCATTTTGACCAAAACATTTTTTTCAGGCCATTGTAGCCAAATGTCTAAAATCTTGTCTAAAACCGGCTTTTTAAGGCTCTAAAAGACAAAAATACAGTCATTTTGACTAACTTTTTCAGACCTTTGGTGACCAAATGCAGTTATTTATACTAAAAAAGGCTTTTTTAGACACTTGGAGACCAAAATAGAGTCATTTTAACAAAAAAATTTTCAGGCCATTGGAGCCCAAATATCTAAAATCTTGTCTAAAACCGGCTTTTCAAGGCTCTAAAAGACAAAAATACAGTCAATTTGACTAAATGTTTTTCAGATCTTTGGTTACCAAATGCAGTTATTTTGACTAAAAAGGCTTTTTAGACACTTTAAGACCAAAATAGAGTCATTTTGACCGAATTTTTTTCAAGCAATTGGAGCCCAAATGGCCAGTTATAGACAAATCTTGTCTAAAACCGTCTTTTTAAGGCTCTAAAAGACAAAAATACAGTCATTTTGACTAATTTTTTTTATCAGACCTTTGGTGACCAAATGCAGTTATTTTGACTAAAAAAGGCTTTTTAGACACGTGGAGACCAAAATAGAGTCATTTTGACCAAAAAAATCTTTCAGGCCATTTGAGCCCAAATGTCTAAAATCGTGCCTAAAACCCGCGTTTTAAGGCTCTAAAAGACAAAAATACAGTCAATTTGACTAAATGTGTTTTTCATACCTTTGGTGACCAAATGCAGTTATTTTGACTAAAAAGGGAAGGCTTTTTAGACCTTTGGAGGCCAAAATCGAGTCATTTTGACCCAAAAATTTTTTTTCAGGCTATTGGAGCCAAATGTCTAAAATCTTGTCTAAAACCGGCTTTTTAAGGCTCTAAAAGAAAAAAATATAGTCATTTGGACTTAATTTTTTTTCAGACCTTTAGTGACCAAATGCAGTTATTTTGACTTAAAAAGCCTTTTTAGACACTTGGAGACCAAAATACAGTCATTTTAATTAAAAAATTATTTTCAGGCCATTGGAGCCCAAAATGGCTGGTTTTAGACAAATCTTGTCTTAAACCGGCTTTTTAAGGCTCTAAAAGACAAAAATACAGTCATTTTGACTAAATTGTTTTTCAGACCTTTGGTGACCAAATGCCGTTATTTTGACTAACGAAAGGTTTTTAGACACTTGGAGACCAAAATAGAGTCATTTTGACCAAAACATTTTTTTCAGGCCAATCGAGCCCAAATGGCCGGTTTTAAACAAATCTTGTCTAAAACCGGCTTTTTAAGGCTGTAAAAGACAAAAAATACAGTAATTTTGACTAAATTTTTTTCAGACCTTTGGTGACCAAATGCCGTTATTTTGACTAACAAAAGATTTTTTAGACACTTGGAGACCAAAATAGAGTTTTTTTGACCAAAACATTTTTTTCAGGCCATTGGAGCCAAATGTCTAAAATCTTGTCTAAAACCGGCTTTTTAAGGCTTTAAAAGACAAAAATATAGTCATTTTGACTAAAGTATTTTTCAGACCTTTGGTGACCAAATGCAGTTATTTTGACTAAAAAAGGCTTTTTAGACACTTGGAGACCAAAATAGAGTCATTTTGACCAAAAAGTTTTTTCAGGCCATTGGAGCCCAAATGGCCGGTTTTAGACAAATCTGGTCTAAAACCAGCTTTTTAAGACACTAAAAGACAAAAAAACATTAATTTTGACTAATTTTTTCAGATCTTTGGTGACCAAATGCAGTTATTTTGACTAAAAAGGCTTTTTAGACACTTGGAGACCAAAATAGAGTCATTTTGACCAAAACATTTTTTTCAGGCCATTGGAGCCAAATGTCTAAAATCTTGTCTAAAACCGGCTTTTTAAGGCTCTAAAAGACAAAAATATAGTAATTTTGACTACATTTTTTTCAGACCTTTGGTGACCAAATGCAGTTATTTTGACTAAAAAAGGCTTTTTAGACACTTGGAGACCAAAATAGAGTCATTTTGACCAAAACATTTTTTTCAGGCCATTGGAGCCCAAATGGCCGGTTTTAAACAAATCTTGTCTAAAACCGTCTTTTTAAGGCTGTAAAAGACAAAAAATACAGTAATTTTGACTAAATTTTTTTCAGACCTTTGGTGACCAAGTGCCGTTATTTTGACTAACAAAAGGTTTTTAGACACTTGGAGACCAAAATAGAGTATTTTTGACCAAAACATTTTTTTCAGGCCATTGGAGCCAAATGTCTAAAATCTTGTCCAAAACCGGCTTTTTAAGGCTCTAAAAGACAAAAATACAGTCATTTTGACTAAAGTATTTTTCAGACCTTTGGTGACCAAATTCAGTTATTTTGAAAAAAAAAGGCTTTTTAGACACTTGGAGACCAAAATAGAGTCATTTTGACCAAAAAATTTTTTTCAGGCCATTGGAGACAAATCTGGTCTAAAACCGGCTTTTTAAGACACTAAAAGACTAAAATACATTAATTTTTACTAGCTTTTTTTCAGACCTTTGGTGACCAAATGCATTTATTTATACTAAAAAAGGCTTTTTTCGACACTTGGAGACCAAAATAGAGTCATTTTAACAAAAAAAATTTCAGGCCATTGGAGCCCAAAAATCTAAAATCTTGTCTAAAACCGGCTTTTCAAGGCTCTAAAAGATCACCTGTGCGATTTTTTGATCATGCGCTATAAACAAAAAAAGAGCGTCAATTTTGCAAAAATAGCAATATTTTTCACATTTTTTTATATGAAATTCACCAAAAAAATGTAAAAATCAAAGTTTTTTAACATTTTCGGCCAATTTGTTTATGCTACATGTTTGGTAAAAAAATCGCAAAAAGCGTATGTTGATTGGTGTGCGCAAAAGTTATCGCGTTTACTAACAAAGGGAAAGATTTTTTGTAATTTTTGTTGGTTTTTTTTCAACGTGTAATGGCGGCGATCTGCGATTTTTTTTTGCGGTACTGCAAAATTGCGGCAGACAGATCGGACCCTTGACTGACATTTTTGACACTTTCGGGGTTACCAGTGACATTTCTACAGTAATCAGTGCTATACATATGCACTGTTACTGTAAAATTACACTGGCAGTGAAGGGGTTAACTTTTTTTGAGAGGGAGGGGCTGTGTGTGTCCCTAGGGGCGTGATTCTAACTGTGATTGGCTGTGGCTTGAGCTGTAGGAACAGTGATCAACGGTCCTACATAGTAGAACCGTATGATCACTGTTTCTACACAGGGGAGAATGACAGGGGGCTTGTTTACATCAGTCGCCTGACTTTCTCCCTCTGTCGGATCGCCAAGTGACCGGCGGACATCGGGGGACACGTGCGGGGGATCCATGACCACGCGGGAGCTCGCCTCCGGGGTGCGCGCTCGCTCCCTAGACCCTAACAGGCTAGCAACGTAGATCAACATCACTTTGCCTGTGAGGGGCTTACTGCCGATGTATATAGTGGTTAAGGCTCTAAAAGACAAAAATAAAGTCACTTTGACTAAATTTTTTTAGACCTTTGGTGACGAAATGCCGTTATTTTGACTAACGAAAGGTTTTTATACACTTGGAGACCAAAATAGAGTCATTTTGACCAAAACATTTTTTTCAGGCCAATCGAGCCCAAATGGCCGGTTTTAAACAAATCTTGTCTAAAACCGGCTTTTTAAGGCTGTAAAAGACAAAAAATACAGTAATTTTGACTAATTTTTTTTTCAGACCTTTGGTGACCAAATGCCGTTATTTTGACTAACAAAAGGTTTTTAGACACTTGGAGACCAAAATAGAGTATTTCTGACCAAAACATTTTTTTCAGGCCATTGGAGCCAAATGTCTAAAATCTTGTCTAAAACCGGCTTTTTAAGGCTTTAAAAGACAAAAATATAGTCATTTTGACTATAGTATTTTTCAGACCTTTGGTGACCAAATGCAGTTATTTTGACTAAAAAAGGCTTTTTAGACACTTGGAGACCAAAATAGAGTCATTTTGACCAAAAAGTTTTTTTCAGGCCATTGGAGCCCAAATGGCCGGTTTTAGACAAATCTGGTCTAAAACCGGCTTTTTAAGACACTAAAAGACAAAAATACATTAATTTTGACTAATTTTTTCAGACCTTTGCTGACCAAATAAATTTATTTATACTAAAAAAGACTTTTTTAGACACTTGGAGACCAAAATAGAGTCATTTTAACAAAAAAATTTTCAGGCCATTGGAGCCCAAAAATCTAAAATCTTGTCTAAAACCGACTTTTCAAGGCACTAAAAGACAAAAATACAGTCAATTTGACTAAATTTTTTTTCAGATCTTTGGTGACCAAATGCAGTTATTTTGACTAAAAAGGCTTTTTAGACACTTGGAGACCAAAATAGATTCATTTTGACCAAAACATTTTTTCAGGCCATTGGAGCCAAATGTCTAAAATCTTGTCTAAAACCGGCTTTTTAAGGCTCTAAAAGACAAAAATATAGTAATTTTGACTACATTTTTTTTCAGACCTTTGGTTACCAAATGCAGTTATTTTGACTAAAAAAGGCTTTTTAAACACTTGGAGACCAAACTAGAGTCATTTTGACCGTTTTTTTTTCAGGCAATTGGAGCCCAAATGGCCAGTTATAGACAAATCTTGTCTAAAACCGGCTTTTTAAGGCTCTAAAAGACAAAAATACAGTCATCTTGACAATTTTTTTTATCAGACCTTTGGTGACCAAATGCAGTTATTTTGACTAAAAAAGGCTTTTTAGACACTTGGAGACCAAAATAGAGTCATTTTGACCAAACATTTTTTTCAGGCCATTGAAACTCAAATGGCCGGTTTTAGACAAATCGTGTCTAAAACCGGCTATTTAACCACTTAACCCCCGGAAGATTTGACCCCCTTCCTGACCAGGGCCTATTTTGCAATTTGGCACTGCGTTGACTTTAACGGACAATTGCGCGGTCGTGCGACGCTGTACCTAAACAAATTTGACTTCCTTTTTTTCCCACAAACAGAGCTTTCTTTTGGTGGTATTTGATCACCTGTGCGATTTTTTGATCATGCGCTATAAACAAAAAAAGAGCGTCAATTTTGCAAAAATAGCAATATTTTTCACATTTTTTTATATGAAATTCCCCCAAAAAATGTGAAAATCAAAATTTTTTTAACATTTTCGGCCAATTTGTTTTATGCTACATATGTTTGGTAAAAAAAAAGCGTATTTTGATTGGTTTGCGCAAAAGTTATCGCGTTTACTAACAAAGGGAAAGATTTTTGTCATTTTTGTAGTTTTTTTTTCAACGCGTAATGGCGGCGATCTGCGATTTCTTTTGCGGTACTGCAAAATTGCAGCAGACAGATCGGACCCTTGACTGACATTTTTGACACTTTTGGGGTTACCAGTGACATTTCTACAGTAATCAGTGCTATACATATGCACTGTTACTGTAAAATTACACTGGCAGTGAAGGGGGTTAACTTTTTTTGAGAGGGAGGGGCTGTGTGTGTCCCTCGGGGCGTGATTCTAACTGTGATTGGCTGTGGCTTGAGCTGTAGGAACAGTGATCAACGGTCCTACATAGTAGAACCGTATGATCACTGTTTCTACACAGGGGAGAATGACAGGCGGCTTGTTTATATCAGTCACCTGACTTTCTCCCTCTGCAGTGACAATCGCCGAGTGACCGGCGAACATCGGGTCTGCCGGTCACACGTGCGGGGGATCCGTGACCACGCGGGAGCGCGCCTCCGGGGGCGTGCGCTCGCTCCCTAGACCCTCACAAGCTAGCAACGTAGATCTACATCACTTTGCCTGTGAGGGGCTTACTGCCGACGTAAATAGTCGTGCGGCAGTCGGCAAGTGGTTAAGGCTCTAAAAGACAAAAATAAAGACACTTTGACTAATTTTTTTTTTAGACCTTTGGTGACGAAATGCAGTTATTTTGACAAAAAAGGCTTTTTAGACACTTGGAGACCAAAATTGAGTCATTTTGACCAAAAAAATTTTTTCATGCCATTGGAGCCCAAATGGCCGGTTTTAGACAACTCTTGTCTAAAACCGGCTTTTTAAGGCTCTAAAAGACAAAAAATACAGTCATTTTGACTAAATTTTTTTCAGACCTTTGGTGACCAAATGCCGTTATTTTGACTAACAAAAGGTTTTTAGACACTTGGAGACCAAAATAGAGTATTTTTGACCAAAACATTTTTTTCAGGCCATTTTAGCCAAATGTCTAAAATCGTGCCTAAAACCGGCTTTTTAAGGCTCTCAAAGAAAAAAATATAGTCATTTGGACTTAATTTTTTCAGACCTTTGGTGACCAAATGCAGTTATTTTGACTTAAAAAGGCTTTTTAGACACTTGGAGACCGAAATAGAGTCATTTTAACTAAAAAATAATTTTCAGGCCATTGGAGCCCAAATGGCCGGTTTTAGACAAATCTTGTCTTAAACCGGCTTTTTAAGGCTCTAAAAGACAAAAATACAGTCATTTTGACTAAATTGTTTTTCAGACCTTTGGTGACCAAATGCCGTTATTTTGACTAACAAAAGGTTTTTAGACACTTGGAGACCAAAATAGAGTCATTTTGACCAAAACATTTTTTCAGGCCATTGGAGCCCAAATTGCCGGTTTTAAACAAATCTTGTCTAAAACCGGCTTTTTAAGGCTGTAAAAGACAAAAAATACAGTAATTTTGACTAATTTTTTTTCAGACCTTTGGTGACCAAATGCCGTTATTTTGACTAACAAAAGGTTTTTAGACACTTGGAGACCAAAATAGAGTATTTTTGACCAAAACATTGTTTTCAGGCCATTGGAGCCAAATGTCTAAAATCTTGTCTAAAACCGGCTTTTTAAGGCTCTAAAAGACAAAAATATAGTCATTTTGACGAAATTTTTTTTCTAACCTTTGGTGACCAAATGCAGTTATTTTGACTAAAAAACGATTTTTAGACACTTGGAGACCAAAACAGAGTAATTTTGACCGAAAATTTCTTTTCAGGCCATTGGAGCCCAAATGGCCGGTTTTAGACAAATCTTGTCTAAAACCAGCTTTTTAAGGCTCTAAAAGACAAAAAATACAGTCATTTTGACTAAATTTTTTTCAGACCTTTGGTGACCAAATGCCGTTATTTTGACTAACAAAAGACCAAAATAGAGTATTTTTGACCAAAACATTTTTTTCAGGCCATTTTAGCCAAATGTCTAAAATCGTGCCTAAAACCGGCTTTTTAAGGCTCTCAAAGAAAAAAATATAGTCATTTGGACTTAATTTTTTCAGACCTTTGGTGACCAAATGCAGTTATTTTGACTTAAAAAGGCTTTTTAGACACTTGGAGACCGAAATAGAGTCATTTTAACTAAAAAATAATTTTCAGGCCATTGGAGCCCAAATGGCCGGTTTTAGACAAATCTTGTCTTAAACCGGCTTTTTAAGGCTCTAAAAGACAAAAATACAGTCATTTTGACTAAATTGTTTTTCAGACCTTTGGTGACCAAATGCCGTTATTTTGACTAACAAAAGGTTTTTAGACACTTGGAGACCAAAATAGAGTCATTTTGACCAAAACATTTTTTTCAGGCCATTGGAGCCCAAATTGCCGGTTTTAAACAAATCTTGTCTAAAACCAGCTTTTTAAGGCTGTAAAAGACAAAAAATACAGTAATTTTGACTAATTTTCTTTTTCAGACCTTTGGTGACCAAATGCCGTTATTTTGACTAACAAAAGGTTTTTAGACACTTGGAGACCAAAATAGAGTATTTTTGACCAAAACATTTTTTTCAGGCCATTGGAGCCAAATGTCTAAAATCTTGTCTAAAACCGGCTTTTTAAGGCTTTAAAAGACAAAAATATAGTCATTTTGACGAAATTTTTTTTCTGACCTTTGGTGACCAAATGCAGTTATTTTGACTAAAAAACGATTTTTAGACACTTGGAGACCAAAACAGAGTAATTTTGACCGAAAATTTCTTTTCAGGCCATTGGAGCCCAAATGGCCGGTTTTAGACAAATCTTGTCTTAAACCGGCTTTTTAAGGCTCTAAAAGACAAAAATACAGTCATTTTGACTAAATTGTTTTTCAGACCTTTGGTGACCAAATGCCGTTATTTTGACTAACAAAAGGTTTTTAGACACTTGGAGACCAAAATAGAGTCATTTTGACCAAAACATTTTTTTCAGGCCATTGGAGCCCAAATTGCCGGTTTTAAACAAATCTTGTCTAAAACCAGCTTTTTAAGGCTGTAAAAGACAAAAAATACAGTAATTTTGACTAATTTTCTTTTTCAGACCTTTGGTGACCAAATGCCGTTATTTTGACTAACAAAAGGTTTTTAGACACTTGGAGACCAAAATAGAGTATTTTTGACCAAAACATTTTTTTCAGGCCATTGGAGCCAAATGTCTAAAATCTTGTCTAAAACCGGCTTTTTAAGGCTTTAAAAGACAAAAATATAGTCATTTTGACGAAATTTTTTTTCTGACCTTTGGTGACCAAATGCAGTTATTTTGACTAAAAAACGATTTTTAGACACTTGGAGACCAAAACAGAGTAATTTTGACCGAAAATTTCTTTTCAGGCCATTGGAGCCCAAATGGCCGGTTTTAGACAAATCTTGTCTAAAACCGGCTTTTCAAGGCACTAAAAGACAAAAATACAGTCAATTTGACTAAATTTTTTTTCAGATCTTTCGTGACCAAATGCAGTTATTTTGACTAAAAAGGCTTTTTAGACACTTGGAGACCAAAATAGAGTCATTTTGACCAAAACATTTTTTTCAGGCCATTGGAGCCAAATGTCTAAAATCTTGTCTAAAACCGGCTTTTTAAGGCTCTAAAAGACAAAAATATAGTAATTTTGACTACATTTTTTTTCAGACCTTTGGTTACCAAATGCATTTATTTTGACTAAAAAAGGCTTTTTAGACACTTGGAGACCAAAATAGAGTCATTTTGACCGATTTTTTTTCAGGCAATTGGAGCCCAAATGGCCAGTTATAGACAAATCTTGTCTAAAACCGGCTTTTTAAGGCTCTAAAAGACAAAAATACAGTCATCTTGACAATTTTTTTTATCAGACCTTTGGTGACCAAATGCAGTTATTTTGACTAAAAAAGGCTTTTTAGACACTTGGAGACAAAAATAGTCATTTTGACCAAACATTTTTTTCAGGCCATTGAAACTCAAATGGCCGGTTTTAGACAAATCGTGTCTAAGACCGGCTATTTACCACTTAACCCCCGGAAGATTTGACCCCCTTCCTGACCAGGGCCTATTTTGCGATTCGGCACTGCGTTGACTTTAACGGACAATTGCGCGGTCGTGCGACGCTGTACCTAAACAAATTTGACTTCCTTTTTTTCCCACAAACAGAGCTTTCTTTTGGTGGTATTTGATCACCTGTGCGATTTTTTGATCATGCGCTATAAACAAAAAAAAGCGTCAATTTTGCAAAAATAGCAATATTTTTCACATTTTTTTACATGAAATTCCCCAAAAAAATGTGAAAATCAAAATTTTTTAACATTTTCGGCCAATTTGTTTTATGCTACATATGTTTGGTAAAAAAAAAAGCGTATTTTGATTGGTTTGCGCAAAAGTTATCGCGTTTACTAACAAAGGGAAAGATTTTTGTTGTTTTTTTTATTTTTTTTTCAACGCGTAATGGCGGCGATCTGCGATTTTTTTTGCGGTACTGCAAAATTGCGGCAGACAGATCGGACCCTTGACTGACATTTTTGACACTTTTGGGGTTACCAGTGACATTTCTACAGTAATCAGTGCTATACATATGCACTGTTACTGTAAAATTACACTGGCAGTGAAGGGGGTTAACTTTTTTTGAGAGGGAGGGGCTGTGTGTGTCCCTCGGGGCGTGATTCTAACTGTGATTGGTTGTGGCTTGAGCTGTAGGAACAGTGATCAACGGTCCTACATAGTAGAACCGTATGATCACTGTTTCTACACAGGGGAGAATGAAAGGCGGTTTGTTTACATCAGTCGCCTGACTTTCTCCCTCTGCAGTGACGATCGCCGAGTGACCAGCGAACATCGGGTCCGCCGGTCACACGTGCGGGGGATCTGTGACCACGCGGGAGCGCGCCTCCGGGGGCGCGCGCTCGCTCCCTAGACCCTCACAAGCTAGCAACGTAGATCAACATCACTTTGCCTGTGAGGGGCTTACTGCCGACGTAAATAGTCGTGCGGCAGTCGGCAAGTGGTTAAGGCTCTAAAAGACAAAAATAAAGACACTTTGACTAATTTTTTTTTTTAGACCTTTGGTGACGAAATGCAGTTATTTTGACTAAAAAAGGCTTTTTAGACACTTGGAGACCAACATTGAGTCATTTTGACCAAAAACATTTTTCATGCCATTGGAGCCCAAATGGCCGGTTTTAGACAACTCTTGTCTAAAACCGGATTTTTAAGGCTCTAAAAGACAAAAATACAGTCATTTTGACTAAATTGTGTTTCAGACATTTGGTGACCAAATGCCGTTATTTTGACTAACAAAAGGTCTTTAGACACTTGGAGACCAAAATAGAGTCATTTTGACCAAAACATTTTTTTCAGGCCATTGGAGCCCAAATTGCCGGTTTTAAACAAATCTTGTCTAAAACCGGCTTTTTAGGGCTGTAAAAGACAAAAAATACAGTAATTTTGACAAATTTTTTTTCAGACCTTTGGTGACCAAATGCCGTTATTTTGACTAACAAAAGGTTTTTAGACACTTGGAGACCAAAATAGAGTATTTTTGACCAAAACATTTTTTTCAGGCCATTGGAGCCAAATGTCTAAAATCTTGTCTAAAACCGGCTTTTTAAGGCTCTAAAAGACAAAAATATAGTCATTTTGACGAAATTTTTTTTCTGACCTTTGGTGACCAAATGCAGTTATTTTGACTAAAAAACGATTTTTAGACACTTGGAGACCAAAACAGAGTAATTTTGACCGAAAATTTCATTTCAGGCCATTGGAGCCCAAATGGCCGGTTTTAGACAAATCTTGTCTAAAACCGCCTTTTTAAGGCTCTAAAAGACAAAAATACAGTCATTTTGACTAAAGTATTTTTCAGACCGTTGGTGACCAAATTCAGTTATTTTGACAAAAAAAGGCTTTTTAGACACTTGGAGACCAAAATAGAGTCATTTTGACCAAAAAAGTTTTTTCAGGCCATTGGAGCCCAAATGGCCAGTTTTAGACAAATCTGGTCTAAAACCGGCTTTTTAACCTCCCTGGCGGTATGATTCTGTCAGGAATTCTGTTCCAAAAGCGGTACAATTCTTTTCATGGAAATTTGGCGTTATGTATTATAGGCCTACAATTCTTAGTAATTACTGACTTAAACCTGACCAAAAGAAGACTCTAGTAGACATCCCAGATGTGATAAATTTGAAACACAAACAAGTGAATTATAATCGAATCAATAATATTATTTTATTATTTAATATATAATATATATAATAAAATTATATTATTGATTAGATTATAATTCATGCGTTATATATTATATATATATGTGTGTATGTATATATATATATATATATATATATATATATATATATATATATATATACATATACATATATATATATGTGTGTATATAGATATATATATATATGTGTGTGTGTATATATATATATATATATATATAACGCATGAATTATAATCGAATTAATAATATAATTTTATATATATATATATGTGTGTGTGTATATAGGTATATATATATATACATATATACATATATACATATATATATATATATATATATATATATATATTTGCATATATATATATGTTTGCATATATATATATATAGATATATATATATATATAGATATAGATATATATATATATATATATCTATATATATATATATATATATGCATATATATATATGCATATATATATAAATATGCATATATATATATGCATATATATATATATGCATATATATAATATAAAATGTGTGATGTGTTTTGTGCAACGTTTTTTTTTTTTTTTTTAATTTCCCTCCCTAGTTCCGCTCCCATGCAGCATTGCTGCTGCAGGGAACGGAACTAGGAAGTCATCATACCGACAGACGAGCGGCGGAGATCTCGGCTGGCGGTCACAGCAATGAGAGCTCATCGCTGGATCGCCAGGATAAGGTAAGAGAAGCTCCGCTGCGCTGTCTGCACGCTCTGCCCATTGACCCCGAGTGTGACTCTGGGATACCGCTAATAGCAGAAAATTTCTACCCCGAGTCACGCTCGGGGATACCGCTAAGGCGGTTAAGACACTAAAAGACAAAAATACATTAATTTTGACTAGTTTTTTTTCAGATCTTTGGTGACCAAATGCATTTATTGTGACTAAAAAAGGCTTTTTAGACACTTGGAGACCAAAACAGAGTCATTTTGACCGAATTTTTTTTCAGGCAATTGGAGCCCAATTGGCCAGTTATAGACAAATCTTGTCTAAAACCGGCTTTTTAAGGGTCTAAAAGACAAAAATGCAGTCATTTTGACTAATTTTTTTATCAGACCTTTGGTGACCAAATGCAGATATTTTGACTAAAAAAGGCTTTTTAGACACTTGGAGACCAAAATAGAGTCATTTTGACCAAAAAAATCTTTCAGGCCATTTGAGCCAAAATGTCTAAAATCGTGCCTAAAACCCGCGTTTTAAGGCTCTAAAAGACAAAAATACAGTCAATTTGACTAAATTTGTTTTTCATACCTTTGGTGACCAAATGCAGTTATTTTGACTAAAAAAGGAAGGCTTTTTAGACACTTGGAGACCAAAATCGAATCATTTTAACTAAAAAATAATTTTCAGGCCGGTTTTAGACAAATCTTGTCTATGGGAACTGGATGGTGCCTGTGATCCAATTGACTTGCGGGTTATGTGCTTGCAACCACGGTAATCCCAGGATAATGGGAAATAAGGAGGATGTGATAACATCCAGGCTAATCAGTTCCTTATGGCCGGAGGAGGAGACCATAGGAAGGGGAAAAGTTTCTTGGGTCACGGGCCCGGATTTGATGTGGGAACCATCAGCCAGGAAGATGGTGAGGTCCTGAGTCTTGAGCCGGAGAGATACGCCATGTTGCAGGGCGAACGAGCGATCAATGAAACAACGGCAGGCTCCCAAGTCAATGATTGCAGTAACTGGGACGAGTCCTTCCGGAAGCTGTAATGACACAGGAAAGGCTAGGTGGGAGGAACTGGCAACAGATGGTGAGGCCGGCATGAACTTATGGTATTTTGCCGGGCAGGAGCGCTTATAGTGGCCAGCTTCACCGCAATACAGGCACATGTTACCCAACTGGCGACAGCGTCTCTCCTCCGGGGACAAAGCAGGCCGTATGATCCCAAGTTCTATAGGTTCAGGCGTATCTGAGGCGACTCCAGCGGGAGCGAGGTTGGTAAGAGCTGACCCAGCAGAAGAAAAGTATGCAGGATGAGCAACTCGTGGTAGCGTCCAGGCTGGTCTGAACTGCTGCGGAGATCGTTCTGCTCTGCGCTCCCGTAGCCACCGGTCGATTTGAATGGCCTGGGAAATCAAATCTTCCAAGGCGTTGGGGACACCTACCCGCGCCAGCTCGTCCTTCAGTCCTTCTGACAAGCCGAGACGGAACTGATACCGGAGTGCTGCTTTTGTTCCAGGACGTATCGGAACTGATGCGGTGGAAGTTAGTGACGTAGTGTTCTACGGGCCTGCGACCCTGCTGAAGAACATGAAGCGCAGATTCTGCGGTGGAGGATCGCTGCGGGTCATCATAGAGCTGTGCCATGGCCTCAAAAAATGACCGTAAGGAGTTTAATGGGGGCTGTCCTCTTCAAGGAGCCGATGAACCCAGGACTGGGGTTCGCCTAGGAGCAGGGAGATAACAAACCCCAGGCAGAGTCAAGTACAGCAGTAAAGTCCCCCAACATCAGCAGGGGCACATCAGGAAGTTGAGCAATATGTGGCACGATAAGTTTAAGTACCCCTGCAGAATACGGGGGGGGGGCACAAGTACACACCTAAGGCTTGCTAGTTGGCAGGATAAAACAAACCGGCCCTCAGGGTCAATCACAGACTTTGAGCATAGAAACCGTACCCCCTTCTTAATCAAAATACACACCCTCTCGAATAAGTGGAGTAAACAGAGTGGAACTGGTGACTAAATACGCTAGGAGCTAGACACGGGGAAGTGGAAGGAGACATATGGGTCTCCTGCAGGCAAACCACATCTGCCTGCAGGCGTTTGATGGTGCGGAGCACCGCTGTCCTCTTTACCGGGTTGCCGAGGCCCCGCACATTCCAGGACATCACACAAATATTATCAGCCATAGTCAAAATGTAGCCATACACGGAGCATCAGGCAACCCGGCCAGGGAGGCGAAAGAGGGCACCCAGAAAGGGTGAACCCACTACACCCCATCAGCACAGCCCAGCTATATAGAGAGAGCAACAGGAGTAGTCGCCCAGCCCACACAGTACCGGTGCAGCCCCAGCATAGAGAACAGTCAATAGGAACATCCACAGCATAGGGTAAAATAATAGCAGTAGAGCGACAAAGTACATGCAGGAAAAGCAAAAATCGAACCAAATTCCAGGACCAGAAAAAAGGCAAAAAGGGGGGAACAAAAAGGCAATACACGTCTGCCACGTGTGGGGGAAGGGACGAGTCAATAGGGCATGTCCAGTCACGACCAAGGGGGGGAAACCGGAGAGGGACCACCGATGCAAGTGTAGTCTCCTCAAAATTAGCAACCATGTGAGAGGTAGCAACCATTAGTGCAGCAGAAGAGCTCCCATCATAACAGGAAAAGTGTGTGTAACATCAAGTGCCAAGTATAGGCAGGAGAACCGAAAGGATCCATGACCGGCCGAAAAGAGTACAAAAGTTCCAAAAAGTAGAAACGATCCTCAAAGGTCTTCTCGCCTGGGGGAAGTGGCCGCCCGCAGGGCCCCACCATTAGCATCCAGCCATTGAACAGCAGCAGAAGGCTTATCAAAGAACAACACCTCATCCCGGGCCACCACCCGGAGCCTGGAAGGGTACAGCATAGCGTATTGAACATTCAAGTCCCGCAATCTCCTCTTGACCTCTACGAATTTTGCACGCTGTTTCTGCACCACCGCAGAGTAATCGGGAAACAGGGAGATCCTTGAGTTGTCAATCTTGAGCCTCCCCTGCATTCCCCTGGCTTTAGTAATTGAGGAATTTGAAGATGAAAGTGCGTGGGGGGGGGGGCTCCAGGAGGAAGAGGTCGCATAGGCACCCTATGAGCACGTTCCACCGAAAACATGGAAGTAAAGGATTCTTGCCCAAAAGTAGAGAGCAGCCATTGTTCAATGAAAGCCACAGGATCTTTACCTTCCGCCCGCTCAGGGATCCCAATTGCTCTGATATTACTCCGTCTCTGTAAGATTCCGGTACCTCCGGTACCCTTAATCACCACTTTTCTCTGTAATGCGTCCCACCTTTCTCTTCAGGTGGTACGCATATACCTTTAAGAATGATGATGTCACTGCTGAGCGCCGCAGAGCGGCTATTTCAACCGCCGGCGGTCTCACTCACATTGTTCGTTCAACCTGCCTTGTTATCCACATGCTTTCAAGCCTGTCTCTCGATCGGAACCTCCAGCTATTCCCTTTACCTGGAGCAGACCGGAACCTCGCTACTGATCCCTGTATCTCGCTACCGGACCATTGCTTATCTACTGGACTTCTCTAAACTACTAACATTACAAGTGATAAGTACCCCGCAGGGGAACCCTCCATAACCTTATTGCACTATCTACCTATGCACATTAAGGACTGTTACCACCTATCCATACTATCCTATCATCTGCACTGTTACATAGATTGCTAGCTCTTGAGCCTACTACTATCTATCATCTGTACTGCTGCATAGATTGCTAGCTCTCCTGTCTACTACTATCTATCCTTGCACTGGGTTAGTCTATCCTGTATTTGTCATCTGCTGTCCTCACCACCTGTTAGCTTACTCGATACTAACCTATCTGCATTCCTAAATACCATCTTGAACTCTCCTATACAAAACCTATCAAGTGATTACCATCATTGTCACTGTTCACACCTGTCCCTTCAGCACATCACCTTCATACTATCATATACATACTATCACTCCAGGAACATCTCATTGAGTGTGTATATATCTGTATGTTGAAGCTGACAGGCCCACGGTGATGAGTCCTGGAGAGTTGGATCTGGTATTCAACACATCTCTACATGACTACTGAGTGGAGATTTTGCAGCTGCAAATCCAGCCTATAATAAAAACGCAGGAGCGTTACAGATTGAACGAACCTTAAAAATGGATTCAGCAGAATTACCCACTCAAGTGACACAATTAACACAACAAGTAAAAGCGTTAATACTTGCTCTGACTGACGTACAAGAAAAGAATCAGACTCTGACACAGCAGGTAACCCAGCTCTCACGACTTACTGCTGTTCAGCCTCCTGAACCTAAAATAAACTCTCCTCTAGTGTTTACAGGTGATCGGAAAAAATTTAGTGAATTCAAAAACGCATGTCAATTGCTTTTTTTGTTAAAACCTCGTACATACCCCACTGATCAAATAAAAGTCTGTACCGTTATTTCATACTTGACTGGTGATCCACGGGCCTGGGCAGACTCTCTCTTTGAGAATAATGATCAGATTCTCAACACCTATTCCTTATTCCTAGCGGAACTCGCTAGTTTATACGATGACCCCAATAGGCAGAGTACTGCTGATATTCAGTTGAGGGCCTTAAAACAAGGAAGGAGACCTGTAGAAGACTTTGTATCTGAGTTCAAAAGATGGACCCTGGATTCAGGGTGGAATGACACATCTTTGCGAACTCAATTCAGACTCGGGTTATCGGAAGCTGTTAAAGACAAGCTCGCCCGAGCAGATTTACCTGGCTCTTTGGAGGCCTTGATACAACTTAGTATCAACATCGACAGACGACTGCGAGAAAGAAGGGCTGAAAAGATGGCTATGCCATTGTCTAGTCCTTCTCAGATTTCGGCCGTTGACCCTACTCCCATGGATGTAGGAACCATACGCCCACCTTTAACGACTACTGAACGAGCTAGAAGAACATCCAGAAATCTCTGCATGTACTGCGCATCCTCGGATCATTTGATAAGCACCTGTCCCCTTATCCGCAAAAAAGAGGGTGAGTGTTCACATGTCTTGCTGGGAGGATTAACGACTTCCTTTTCTAACCCCTATCTTTTTGTTCATTTAATATTACAATGGGACCAAACTAGTATCACCACCAAGGCTATGGTTGACACTGGATCTTGTGGAAACTATATTGATACACGCTTTGTTACCTTAAATAAAATACCTATTATTTCAAAATCTAAGCCTGTTTCTGTTAGTTTCATTAATGGTATTCCACTGTCTTCTTGTCCAATTACCAACCAGACACAGGCACTCCTTGCCACTACCAACGAATCACATGTGGAGACCATCACCTTTGACATACTATCCACACCCCATTTTCCTATTATTTTGGGACTTCCCTGGTTACACACACACCAACCAATCATAGATTGGAAAAAACGGACTTTGGTTTTCCCTTCTCACTATTGTGAGAATATGTGTAACCTCCCATCTGCGCATAGTAGGGGGTATGTAGAGTTTGTCATAGTAGGGGGTATGTAGAGTTTGTTTCTCGGGCGAGCTCGTCTTTAACAGCTTCCGATAACCCGAGTCTGAATTGAGTTCGCAAAGATGTGTCATTCCACCCTGAATCAAGGGTCCATCTTTTGAACTCAGATACAAAGTCTTCTACAGGTCTCCTTCCTTGTTTTAAGGCACTCAACTGAATATCAGCAGTACAGTATTGGGGTCATCGTATAAACTAGCGAGTTCCGCTAGGAATAAGGAATAGGTGTTGAGAATCTGATCATTATTCTCAAAGAGAGAGTCTGCCCAGGCCCGTGGATCACCCGTCAAGTATGAAATAACGGTACAGACTTTTATTTGATCAGTGGGGTATGTACGAGGTTTTAACAAAAAAAGCAATTGACATGCGTTTTTGAATTCACTCAATTTTTTCCGATCACCTGTAAACGCTAGAGGAGAGTTTATTTTAGGTTCAGGAGGCTGAACAGCAGTAAGTCGTGAGAGCTGGGTTACCTGCTGTGTCAGAGTCTGATTCTTTTCTTGTACGTCAGTCAGAGCAAGTATTAACGCTTTTACTTGTTGTGTTAATTGTGTCACTTGAGTGGGTAATTCTGCTGAATCCATTTTTAAGGTTTGTTCAATCTGTAACGCTCCTGCGTTTTTTATTATAGGCTGGATTTGCAGCTGCAAAATCTCCACTCAGTAGTCATGAGATGTGAGATGTGTTGAATACCAGATCCAACTCTCCAGGACTCATCACCGTGGGCCTGTCAGCTTCAACATACAGATATATACACACTCAATGAGATGTTCCTGGAGTGATAGTATGTATATGATAGTATGAAGGTGATGTGCTGAAGGGACAGGTGTGAACAGTGACAAGGATGGTAATCACTTGATAGGTTTTGTATAGGAGAGTTCAAGATGGTATTTAGGAATGCAGATAGGTTAGTATGGAGTAAGCTAACAGGTGGTGAGGACAGCAGATGACAAATACAAGATAGACTAACCCAGTGCAAGGATAGATAGTAGTAGACAGGAGAGCTAGCAATCTATGCAGCAGTGCAGATGATAGATGGTAGTAGGCTCAAGAGCTAGCAATCTATGTAACAGTGCAGATGATAGGATAGTATGGATAGGTGGTAACAGTCCTTACTGTGCATAGGTAGATAGTGCAAAAAGGTTATAGAGGGTTCCCCTGCGGGGTACTTATCACTTGTAATGTTAGTAGTTTAGAGAAGTCCAGTAGATAAGGAATGGTCCGGTAGCGAGATACAGGGATCAGTAGCGAGGTTCCGGTCTGCTCCAGGTAAAGGGAATAGCTGGAGGTTCCGATCGAGAGACAGGCTTGAAAGCATGTGGATAACAAGGCAGGTTGAACGAACAATGTGAGTGAGACCGCCAGCGGTTAAAATAGCCGCTCTGCGGCGCTCAGCAGTGACATCATCGTTCTTAAAGGTATATGCGTACCACCTGAAGAGAAAGGTGGGACGCATTACAGAGAAAAGTGGTGATTAAGGGTACCGGAGGTACCGGAATCTTACAGAGATGGAGTAATATCAGAGCAATTGGGATCCCTGAGCGGGTGGAAGGTAAAGATCCTGTGGCTTTCATTGAACAATGGCTGCTCTCTACTTTTGGGCAAGAATCCTTTACTTCCATGTTTTCGGTGGAACGTGCTCATAGGGTGCCTATGCGACCTCTTCCTCCTGGAGCCCCCCCCCCGCGCACTTTCATCTTCAAATTCCTCAATTACTAAAGCCAGGGGAATGCAGAGGAGGCTCAAGATTGACAACTCAAGGATCTCCCTGTTTCCCGATTACTCTGCGGTGGTGCAGAAACAGCGTGCAAAATTCGTAGAGGTCAAGAGGAGATTGCGGGACTTGAATGTTCAATACGCTATGCTGTACCCTTCCAGGCTCCGGGTGGTGGCCCGGGATGAGGTGTTGTTCTTTGATAAGCCTTCTGCTGCTGTTCAATGGCTGGATGCTAATGGTGGGGCCCTGCGGGCGGCCACTTCCCCCAGGCGAGAAGACCTTTGAGGATCGTTTCTACTTTTTGGAACTTTTGTACTCTTTTCGGCCGGTCATGGATCCTTTCGGTTCTCCTGCCTATACTTGGCACTTGATGTTACACACACTTTTCCTGTTATAATGGGAGCTCTTCTGCTGCACTAATGGTTGCTACCTCTCAAATGGTTGCTAATTTTGAGGAGACTACACTTGCATCGGTGGTCCCTCTCCGGTTTCCCCCCCTTGGTCGTGACTGGACATGCCCTATTGACTCGTCCCTTCCCCCACACGTGGCAGACGTGTATTGCCTTTTTGTTCCCCCCTTTTTGCCTTTTTTCTGGTCCTGGACTTTGGTTCGATTTTTTCTTTTCCTGCATGTACTTTGTCGCTCTACTGCTATTATTTTACCCTATGCTGTGGATGTTTCTATTGACTGTTCTCTATGCTGGGGCTGCACCGGTACTGTGTGGGCTGGGCGACTACTCCTGTTGCTCTCTCTATATAGCTGGGCTGTGCCGATGGGGTGTAGTGGGTTCACCCTTTCTGGGTGCCCTCTTTCGCCTCCCTGGCCGGGTTGCCTGACGCTCCGTGTATGGCTACATTTTGACTATGGCTGATAATATTTGTGTGATGTCCTGGAATGTGCGGGGCCTCGGCAACCCGGTAAAGAGGACAGCGGTGCTCCGCACCATCAAACGCCTGCAGGCAGATGTGGTTTGCCTGCAGGAGACCCATATGTCTCCTTCCACTTCCCCGTGTCTACCTCCTAGCGTATTTAGTCACCAGTTCCACTCTGTTTACTCCACTTATTCGAGAGGGTGTGTATTTTGATTAAGAAGGGGGTACGGTTTCTATGCTCAAAGTCTGTGATTGACCCTGAGGGCCGGTTTGTTTTATCCTGCCAACTAGCAAGCCTTAGGTGTGTACTTGTGCCCCCCCGTATTCTGCAGGGGTACTTAAACTTATCGTGCCACATATTGCTCAACTTCCTGATGTGCCCCTGCTGATGTTGGGGGACTTTACTGCTGTACTTGACTCTGCCTGGGATAGGTTTTCCTCTCACTCCGGTGGACCTATGCTGGCCGGGGGGGCTATGCCCCTTGCTCGGTTGGTGGGTGAACTCGGACTGACAGATGTCTGGAGGATGGGCCACCCTGAGGTATGAAAATTTTCGTGCTTCTCGGCGTCACACTCGGGATTGTCTAGGATAGATCTGGGGCTGGGTAATGGTTCGCTACTGCCTCTGGTGGTCGTGGCGGGAAAATCCCTTTGGAAACTCAATGCATTCTGGCTGACGCTCTTTCCTAGTCCTGATCCCCTGCCACCCAAACTAACGTCCTTTTTTGCTGAAAATTTGGAATCCGCAGAGGTGGGGGTGGTGTGGGATGCGGCTAAGGCATTCATGGGAGGTCAGTTTATACCTACGGTTAATGTCATTAAAACGGACACCAGGCAATGGGAGAATACTGTGTTGGACGCAGTGACTAGAGCGGAGGAAACTTATGATAGGGACCCGTCAGATGATACTCAGAGGTCGTGGCTGGCTGCCCAATCTATGGCCAAGTCGGTCTCGATTCAAAAGGCTGAAAACAAGCACTTCTTCTTGCAGCAGAGGTATTTTGAGAAGGGAGAAAACACGGGTCATATGTTGGCCATGCTGGTTCGCTCGCAGCAGCCTGCGGCATTTATACCCCAGATTAAGGATCCTCAGGGGGTGCTCTGGCACGCCACGGCTGACATACGGAGAGTACTTGGGAAGTTTTATGCTGATCTTTACTCCTCTAAGATCTCGGCTGACTCACGAGAAATTGCCGATTTTTTTGGCTTCCTGCGATTTGCCTTCTCTGTCTGCCTGGGACGTGGCTGTGCTTGGGGCCCCCCTTACGGAAAACGAACTTTATGCGGCCTTGAAATCTACTAAGCCTGGTAAATCTCCAGGGGCTGATGGTATCCCGTCGGAGGTTTAAAGCCGATACGCTGAACAGTTGGTGCCCGTGCTGCTGCGGGTATATAACGAAGCCTACCGTATTGGCCGCTGTTAGGAATGCTTCCTGAGCACACTGATGTGCTGTCATGAATCTGCAAGGGTTAACCTAGAGCAGACTAATTGCAGTAATTGGCAAAGAGGCTGCCTTATTTAAACAGCTCAGAAGCACTGTGTCTTTTCTGACTTTTCCTGTGTTCCTGAAGCCTGCTTCCTGTTACCTGTTTGATATCCGTTTTGACCTTTGGCTTGTTCCTGACCTTGTTGACCTGCTGCCCGTCCTGACCCCCGGCTTGTTTGACCATTCTCTCGGATCTCCCTTGTCTGCTTATCTGCCTTCGGATCATGACCGGCTTCTCCCTTGGTGGGGCGACCCTGAGGACTGCGACCTGGTATCCACACGCAGCAAAATCCATCCTCCCCACTAGAGGCTCTTGCGAAAACTGGTGGATACTTAGATTCCGCAACTCAGGTTAGCCTGTGTCACTTACCTTGGGGGTTCCCGTCTAAGCTCCGCCCTCTGGCACACGTGGGGCCTTCCTCTGCCATCAGGCTACCACTTGTATCCCTAACAGTACAAATCAGCCATGACGGAGCCTGCAAGAGAAGCCTCACGGTTGGAAGAGATCTGCCAACACCTCGCAGCCCTGTCTCAAACCGTAAAGTCGCTTCAAGACGGCTACACACAGCTAGAGGAACGGCTGCGCTCTACGACACTTCAGGGGGATCCTCCTGTATTATCTGCTTCCTCTCCTGCTGCAGCACTCTCTGCACCTGCTTCTGGCCCTACCGTAGTGATGCTGCCACCAGAACCTCGAGTTCCTGCTCCCGAAAAAAATATTCCGGGGATCGCGGTAAATTCCAAGCCTTTCGCAACGCCTGCCAGCTGTATTTCTCCCTGCAACCTCGAAACTTTTCTTTGGAGACCACCAACTAATCGTGCCTAAAAACGGCTTTTTAAGGCTCTAAAAGACAAAAATATAGTCATTTTGACGAAATTTTTTTTCTGACCTTTGGTGACCAAATGCAGTTATTTTGGCTAAAAAATGATTTTTAGACACTTGGAGACCAAAACAGAGTAATTTTGACCGAAAATTGATATGATTCTGTCAGGAATTCTGTTCCAAAAGCGGTACAATTCTTTTCATGGAAATTTGGCGTTATGTATTATAGGCCTACAATTCTTAGTAATTACTGACTTAAACCTGACCAAAACAAGACTCTAGTAGACATCCCAGATGTGATAAATTTGAAACACAAAATATTATTATTAAAAATTTTATTATTTTATTATTTAATATATAATATATATAATAAAATTATATTAAAATTATATTATTGATTAGATTATAATTCATGCGTTATATATTATATATATATGTGTGTGTGTATATATATATATATATATATATATATATATAACGCATGAATTATAGTCGAATCAATAATATAATTTTATATATATATATATATATATGTGTGTGTGTATATAGGTATATATATATATATATATATATATATATATATATATACATATAAACATATATGCATATATATAATATAAAATGTGTTATGTGTTTTGTGCAACGGTTTTTTTTTTGAATTTCCTTCCCTAGTTCCGCTCCCATGCAGCATTGCTGCTGCAGGGAACGGAACTAGGAAGTCATCATACCGACAGACGAGTGGCGGAGATCTCGGCTGGCGGTCACAGCAATGAGAGCTCATCGCTGGATCGCCAGGATAAGGTAAGAGAAGCTCCGCTGCGCTGTCTGCACGCTCTGCCCATTGACCCCGAGCGTGACTCGGGGATACCGCTAATAGCAGAAAATTCCTACCCCGAGTCACGCTCGGGGATACCGCTAAGGCGGTTAAGACACTAAAAGACAAAAATACATTAATTTTGACTAGTTTTTTTCAGATCTTTGGTGACCAAATGCATTTATTGTGACTAAAAAAGGCTTTTTAGACACCTGGAGACCAAAATAGAGTCATTTTGACCGAATTTTTTTTCAGGCAATTGGAGCCCAAATGGCCAGTTATAGACAAATCTTGTCTAAAACCGGCTTTTTAAGGGTCTAAAAGACAAAAATGCAGTCATTTTGACTAATTTTTTTATCAGACCTTTGGTGACCAAATGCAGATATTTTGACTAAAAAAAGGCTTTTTAGACACTTGGAGACCAAAATAGAGTCATTTTGACCAAAACAATCTTTCAGGCCATTTGAGCCCAAATGTCTAAAATCGTGCCTAAAACCCGCGTTTTATGGCTCTAATAGACAAAAATACAGTCAATTTGACTAAATTTGTTTTTCATACCTTTGGTGACCAAATGCAGTTATTTTGACTAAAAAAGGAAGGCTTTTTAGACACTTGGAGACCAAAATCGAGTCATTTTGACCCAAAAAATTTCTTCAGGCTATTGGAGCCAAATGTCTAAAATCTTGTCTAAAACCAGCTTTTTAAGGCTCTCAAAGAAAAAAATATAGTCATTTTGACTAAATTTTTTTTCAGACCTTTGGTGACCAAATGCCATTATTTTGACTAACAAAAGGTTTTTAGACACTTGGAGACCAAAATAGAGTCATTTTGACCAAAACATTTTTTTCAGGCCATTGGAGCCCAAATGGTCGGTTTTAAACAAATCTTGTCTAAAACCGTCTTTTTAAGGCTGTAAAAGACAAAAAATACAGTAATTGTGACTAAATTTTTTTTCACACCTTTGGTGACCAAATGCCGTTATTTTGACTAACAAAAGGTTTTTAGACACTTGGAGACCAAAATAGAGTATTTTTGACCAAAACATTTTTTTTAGGCCATTGGAGCCAAATGTCTAATATCTTGTCTAAAACCGGCTTTTTAAGGCTCTAAAAGACAAAAATACAGTAATTTTGACAAAAGTATTTTTCAGACCTTTGGTGACCAAATTCAGTTATTTTGGAAAAAAAGGCTTTTTAGACACTTGGAGACCAAAATAGAGTCATTTTGACCAAAAATTTTTTTTCAGGCCATTGGAGCCCAAATGGCCGGTTTTAGACAAATCTGGTCTAAAACCGGCTTTTTAAGACACTAAAAGACAAAAATACATTAATTTTGACTAGTTTTTTTCAGACCTTTGGTGACCAAATGCATTTATTTATACTAAAAAAAAGGCTTTTTTAGACACTTGGAGACCAAAATAGAGTCATTTTAACAAAAAAATTTCAGGCCATTGGAGCCCAAAAATCTAAAATCTTGTCTAAAACCGGCTTTTCAAGGCTCTAAAAGATCACCTGTGCGATTTTTTGATCATGCGCTATAAACAAAAAGAGGGCGTCAATTTTGCAAAAATAGCAATATTTTTCACATTTTTTATATGAAATTCACCAAAAAAATGTAAAAATCAAAGTTTTTTAACATTTTCGGCCAATTTGTTTATGCTACATATGTTTGGTAAAAAAAATCGCAAAAAGCGTATTTTGATTGGTTTGCGCAAAAGTTATCGCGTTTACTAACAAAGGGAAAGATTTTTGTCATTTTTGTTGGTTTTTTTTTCAACGCGTAATTGAGATTTTTTTTGCGGTACCGCAAAATTGCGGCAGAAAGATCGGACCCTTGACTGACATTTTTGACACTTTCGGGGTTACCAGTGACATTTCTACAGTAATTAGTGCTATACATATGCACTGTACCTGTAAAATTACACTGGCAGTGAAGGGGTTAACTTTTTTTGAGAGGGAGGGGCTGTGTGTGTCCCTAGGGGCGTGATTCTAACTGTGATTGGCTGTGGCTTGAGCTGTAGGAACAGTGATCAACAGTCCTACATAGTAGAAACGTATGATCACTGTTTCTACACAGGGGAGAATGACAGGCGGCTTGTTTACAACAGTCGCCTGACTTTCTCCCTCTGCAGTGACGATCGCCGAGTGACCGGCGGACATCGGGTCCGCCGGTCACACTTGCAAGGATCCAAGACCACGCGGGAGCTCGCCTCCGGGGGCGCGCGCTCGCTCCCTAGACCCTCACAGGCTAGCAACATAGATCAACATCACTTTGCCTGTGAGGGGCTTACTGCCGACGTAAATAGTCGTGCGGCAGTCGGCAAGTGGTTTAGGCTCTAAAAGACAAAAATAAAGTCACTTTGACTAATTTTTTTTAGACCTTTGGTGACAAAATGCAGTTATTTTGACTAAAAAAGGCTTTTTTAGACACTTGGAGACCAAAATTGAGTAATTTTCACCAACAAATTTTTTTCAGGCCATTGGAGCCCAAATGGCCGGTTTTAGACAACTCTTATCTAAAACCGGCTTTTTAAGGCTCTAAAAGACAAAAATACAGTCATTTTGACAAATTTTTTTTAGACCTTTGGTGACCAAATGCAGTTATTTATACTATAAAAGGCTTTTTTAGACACTTGGAGACCAAAATAGAGTCATTTTAACAAAAAAATTTTCAGGCCATTGGAGCCCAAATATCTAAAATCTTGTCTAAAACCGGCTTTTCAAGGCTCTAAAAGAAAAAAAAAAACAGTCAATTTGACTAAATGTTGTTCAGATCTTTGGTGTCCAAATGCATTTATTGTGACTAAAAAGGCCTTTTAGACACTTGGAGACCAAAATAGAGTCATTTTGACCAAAACATTTTTTTAAGGCCATTGGAGCCAAATGTCTAAAATTTTGTCTAAAACCAGCATTTTAAGGCTCTAAAAGACAAAAATATAGTCATTTTGACTAAATTTTTTTTCAGACCTTTGGTTACCAAATGCAGTTATTTTGACTAAAAAGGCTTTTTAGACACTTGGAGACCAAAATAGAGTCATTTTGACCGAATTTTTTTCAGGCAATTGGAGCCCAAATGGCCAGTTATAGACAAATCTTGTCTAAAACCGTCTTTTTAAGGCTCTAAAAGACAAAAATACAGTCATTTTGACTAATTTTTTTTATCAGACCTTTGGTGACCAAATGCAGTTATTTTGACTAAAAAAGGCTTTTTAGACACGTGGAGACCAAAATAGAGTCATTTTGACCAAAAAAACCTTTCAGGCCATTTGAGCCCAAATGTCTAAAATCGTGCCTAAAACCCGCGTTTTAAGGCTCTAAAAGACAAAAATACAGTCAATTTGACTAAATGTGTTTTTCATACCTTTGGTGACCAAATTCAGTTATTTTGACTAAAAAGGGAATGCTTTTTAGACTCTTGGAGGCCAAAATCGAGTCATTTTGACCCAAAAAATTTTTTCAGGCTATTGGAGCCAAATGTCTAAAATCTTGTCTAAAACCGGCTTTTTAAGGCTCTAAAAAAAAAAAATATAGTCATTTGGACTTAATTTTTTTCAGACCTTTTGTGACCAAATGCAGTTATTTTGACTTAAAAAGGCTTTTTAGACACTTGGAGACCAAAATAGAGTCATTTTAACTAAAAAATTATTTTCAGGCCATTGTTGCCCAAATGGCTGGTTTTAGACAAATCTTGTCTTAAACCGGCTTTTTAAGGCTCTAAAAGACAAAAATACAGTCATTTTGACTAAATTGTTTTTCAGACCTTTGGTGACCAAATGCCGTTATTTTGACTAACGAAAGGTTTTTAGACACTTGGAGACCAAAATAGAGTCATTTTGACCAAAACATTTTTTCAGGCCAATCGAGCCCAAATGGCCGGTTTTAAACAAATCTTGTCTAAAACCGGCTTTTAAGGCTGTAAAAGACAAAAAATACAGTAATTTTGACTAAATTTTTTTCAGACCTTTGGTGACCAAATGCCGTTATTTTGACTAACAAAAGATTTTTTAGACACTTGGAGACCAAAATAGAGTATTTCTGACCAAAACATTTTTTTCAGGCCATTGGAGCCAAATGTCTAAAATCTTGTCTAAAACCGGCTTTTTAAGGCTTTAAAAGACAAAAATATAGTCATTTTGACTAAAGTATTTTTCAGACCTTTGGTGACCAAATGCAGTTATTTTGACTAAAAAGGCTTTTTAGACACTTGGAGACCAAAATAGAGTCATTTTGACCAAAAAGTTTTTTTCAGGCCATTGGAGCCCAAATGGCCGGTTTTAGACAAATCTGGTCTAAAACCGGCTATTTAAGACACTAAAAGACAAAAATACATTAATTTTGACTAATTTTTTCAGACCTTTGCTGACCAAATGCATTTATTTATACTAAAAAAGACTTTTTTAGACACTTGGAGACCAAAATAGAGTAATTTTAACAAAAAAATTTTTCAGGCCATTGGAGCCCAAAAATCTAAAATCTTGTCTAAAACCGGCTTTTCAAGGCACTAAAAGACAAAAATACAGTCAATTTGACTAAATTTTTTTTCAGATCTTTCGTGACCAAATGCAGTTATTTTGACTAAAAAGGCTTTTTAGACACTTGGAGACCAAAATAGAGTCATTTTGACCAAAACATTTTTTTCAGGCCATTGGAGCCAAATGTCTAAAATCTTGTCTAAAACCGGCTTTTTAAGGCTCTAAAAGACAAAAATATAGTAATTTTGACTACATTTTTTTTCAGACCTTTGGTTACCAAATGCAGTTATTTTGACTAAAAAAGGCTTTTTAGACACTTGGAGACCAAAATAGAGTCATTTTGACCGATTTTTTTCAGGCAATTGGAGCCCAAATGGCCAGTTATAGACAAATCTTGTCTAAAACCGGCTTTTTAAGGCTCTAAAAGACAAAAATACAGTCATTTTGACTAAATTGTTTTTCAGACCTTTGGTGACCAAATGCCGTTATTTTGACTAACGAAAGGTTTTTTAGACACTTGGAGACCAAAATAGAGTCATTTTGACCAAAACATTTTTTCAGGCCAATCGAGCCCAAATGGCGGGTTTTAAACAAATCTTGTCTAAAACCGGCTTTTAAGGCTGTAAAAGACAAAAAATACAGTAATTTTGACTAAATTTTTTTCAGACCTTTGGTGACCAAATGCCGTTATTTTGACTAACAAAAGATTTTTTAGACACTTGGAGACCAAAATAGAGTATTTCTGACCAAAACATTTTTTTCAGGCCATTGGAGCCAAATGTCTAAAATCTTGTCTAAAACCGGCTTTTTAAGGCTTTAAAAGACAAAAATATAGTCATTTTGACTAAAGTATTTTTCAGACCTTTGGTGACCAAATGCAGTTATTTTGACTAAAAAAGGCTTTTTAGACACTTGGAGACCAAAATAGAGTCATTTTGACCAAAAAGTTTTTTTCAGGCCATTGGAGCCCAAATGGCCGGTTTTAGACAAATCTGGTCTAAAACCGGCTTTTTAAGACACTAAAAGACAAAAATACATTAATTTTGACTAATTTTTTCAGACCTTTGCTGACCAAAAAGACGTTTTTAGACACTTGGAGACCAAAATAGAGTCATTTTGACCAAAACATTTTTTTCAGGCCATTGGAGCCAAATGTCTAAAATCTTGTCTAAAACCGGCTTTTTAAGGCTCTAAAAGACAAAAATATAGTAATTTTGACTACATTTTTTTTCAGACCTTTGGTTACCAAATGCAGTTATTTTGACTAAAAAAGGCTTTTTAGACACTTGGAGACCAAAATAGAGTCATTTTGACCGATTTTTTTTCAGGCAATTGGAGCCCAAAAGGCCAGTTATAGACAAATCTTGTCTAAAACCGGCTTTTTAAGGCTCTAAAAGACAAAAATACAGTCATCTTGACAATTTTTTTAATAAGACCTTTGGTGACCAAATGCAGTTATTTTGACTAAAAAAGGCTTTTTAGACACTTGGAGACAAAAATAGAGTCATTTTGACCAAACATTTTTTTCAGGCCATTGAAACTCAAATGGCCGGTTTTAGACAAATCGTGTCTAAAACCGGCTATTTACCACTTAACCCCCGGAAGATTTGACCCCCTTCCTGACCAGGGCCTATTTTGCGATTCGGCACTGCGTTGACTTTAACGGACAATTGCGCGGTCGTGCGACGCTGTACCTAAACAAATTTGACTTCCTTTCTTTCCCACAAACAGAGCTTTCTTTTGGTGGTATTTGATCACCTGTGCGATTTTTTGATCATGCACTATAAACAAAAAAAAGCGTCAATTTTGCAAAAATAGCAATATTTTTCACCTTTTTTTACATGAAATTCCCCAAAAAAATGTGAAAATCAAAATTTTTTAACATTTTCGGCCAATTTGTTTTATGCTACATATGTTTGGTAAAAAAAATAAGCGTATTTTCATTGGTTTGCGCAAAAGTTATCGCGTTTACTAACAAAGGGAAAGATTTTTGTTGTTTTTGTAGTTTTTTTTTCAACGCGTAATGGCGGCGATCTGCGATTTTTTTTGCGGTACTGCAAAATTGCGGCAGACAGATCGGACCCTTGACTGACATTTTTGACACTTTTGGGGTTACCAGTGACATTTCTACAGTAATCAGTGCTATACATATGCACTGTTACTGTAAAATTACACTGGCAGTGAAGGGGGTTAACTTTTTTTGAGAGGGAGGGGCTGTGTGTGTCCCTCGGGGCGTGATTCTAACTGTGATTGGTTGTGGCTTGAGCTGTAGGAACAGTGATCAACGGTCCTACATAGTAGAACCGTATGATCACTGTTTCTACACAGGGGAGAATGAAAGGCGGCTTGTTTACATCAGTCGCCTGACTTTCTCCCTCTGCAGTGACGATCGCCGAGTGACCAGCGAACATCGGGTCCGCCGGTCACACGTGCGGGGGATCTGTGACCACGCGGGAGCGCGCCTCCGGGGGCGCGTGCTCGCTCCCTAGACCCTCACAAGCTAGCAACGTAGATCAACATCACTTTGTCTGTGAGGGGCTTACTGCCGACGTAAATAGTCGTGCGGCAGTCGGCAAGTGGTTAAGGCTCTAAAAGACAAAAATAAAGACACTTTGACTAATTTTTTTTTTTTAGACCTTTGGTGACGAAATGCAGTTATTTTGACTAAAAAAGGCTTTTTAGACACTTGGAGACCAAAACTGAGTCATTTTGACCAAAAACATTTTTTCATGCCATTGGAGCCCAAATGGCCGGTTTTAGACAACTCTTATCTAAAACCGGATTTTTAAGGCTCTAAAAGACAAAAAATACAGTCATTTTGACTAAATTTTTTTCAGACCTTTGGTGACCAAATGCCGTTATTTTGACTAACAAAAGGTTTTTAGACACTTGGAGACCAAAATAGAGTATTTTTGACCAAAACATTTTTTTCAGGCCATTTTAGCCAAATGTCTAAAATCGTGCCTTAAACCGGCTTTTTAAGGCTCTCAAAGAAAAAATAGAGTCATTTGGACTTAATTTTTTTCAGACCTTTGGTGACCAAATGCAGTTATTTTGACTTAAAAAGGCTTTTTAGACACTTGGAGACCGAAATAGAGTCATTTTAACTAAAAAATAATTTTCAGGCCATTGGAGCCCAAATGGCCGGTTTTAGACAAATCTTGTCTTAAACCGGCTTTTTAAGGCTCTAAAAGACAAAAATACAGTCATTTTGACTAAATTGTTTTTCAGACCTTTGGTGACCAAATGCCGTTATTTTGACTAACAAAAGGTTTTTAGACACTTGGAGACCAAAATAGAGTCATTTTGACCAAAACATTTTTTTCAGGCCATTGGAGCCCAAATTGCCGGTTTTAAACAAATCTTGTCTAAAACCGGCTTTTTATGGCTGTAAAAGACAAAAAATACAGTAATTTTGACTAATTTTTTTTCAGAACTTTGGTGACCAAATGCCGTTATTTTGACTAACAAAAGGTTTTTAGACACTTGGAGACCAAAATAGAGTATTTTTGACCAAAACATTGTTTTCAGGCCATTGGAGCCAAATGTCTAAAATCTTGTCTAAAACCGGCTTTTTAAGGCTCTAAAAGACAAAAATATAGTCATTTTAAAGAAAATTTTTTTTCTGACCTTTGGTGACCAAATGCAGTTATTTTGACTAAAAAACGATTTTTAGACACTTGGAGACCAAAACAGAGTAATTTTGACCGAAAATTTCTTTTCAGGCCATTGGAGCCCAAATCTTGTCTAAAACCGGCTTTTTAACCACTTTACCACCGGAGGATTTTGCTGTCTTCCGTCCAGGCCACTTTTTGCGATTCGGCGATGTGCGACTTCAACTGACAATTGCGCGGTCGTGCGACGCCGTACCCAAACGAAATTTACGTCCTTTTTTTCCCACAAACAGAGCTTTATTTTGGTGGTATTTGATCACCTGTGCGATTTTTACTTTTTGCGCTATAAACAAAAAAAGAGCGTTTATTTTGAAAAAATAACAATATTTTTAACATTTTTTTATATGAAATTCCCCCCAAAAAAGATGTAAAAACCAATTTTTTAAAAAATTTTTGGCCAATTTGTTTTCTGCTACCTATGTTTGGTAAAAAAAATCACAATAAGCGTATTTTGATTGGTTTGCGCAAAAGTTATTGCGTTTACTAACAAAGGGAAAGATTTCTGTCATTTTTGGTGGTTTTTTTTTTTAACGCGTAATGGCGGCGATCTGCGATTTTTTTTGTGGGACTGCGACATTGCGGCGGACAGATCGGACGCTTGACTGACATTTTTGACACTTTTAGGGTTACCAGTGACATTACTGCAGTAATCAGTGCTATATATATGCACTGTTACTGTAAAAATGACACTGGCAGGGAAGGGGTTAATTTTATTGGAGAGGGAGGGGTTAATGTATGCCTGGTGCTTACTGACGTGTGGGGGGGGGGAGGTGACTGAGTGAGTCATGGACAGATCGGATGTCCAGCTATGCTGAACAGTCCGATCTGTCACTCCCTGTCACTATGGAGATCCGCCCGCTGTGTTTACACACAGCGAGCGGATCTCCACACTAGATCACCGGCGATCGGGGCAGAGCAGCGGTGATCGCCGCTGCTCCTCCCCTGGCCCGACTCCCGCTGTGAATGAAAACAGCGGGAGCGAGCCTCCGGCGGCGCGCAAGCGCCGCCCAGAAGGGGGAGTGTCTGACGACGTTAATACTACGTCGTCAGACGATAACGAACCACTTTGCCGCAGTACTATTACCGTACTCGGTCGGCAAGTGATTAAGGCTCTAAAAGACAAAAATACAGTCATTTTGACTAAAGTATTTCTCAGAACTTTGGTGACCAAATTCAGTTATTTTGACAAAAAAAGGCTTTTTAGACACTTGGAGACCAAAATAGAGTCATTTTGACCAAAAAATTTTTTCAGGCCATTGGAGCCCAAATGGCCGGTTTTAGACAAATCTGGTCTAAAACCGGCTTTTTAAGACACTAAAAGACAAAAATACATTAATTTTGACTAGTTTTTTTCAGATCTTTGGTGACCAAATGCATTTATTGTGACTAAAAAAGGCTTTTTAGACACTTGGAGACCAAAATAGAGTCATTTTGACCGAATGTTTTTTCAGGCAATTGGAGCCCAAATGGCCAGTTATAGACAAATCTTGTCTAAAATCGGCTTTTTAAGGCTCTAAAGGACAAAAATGCAGTCATTTTGACTAATTTTTTTTATCAGACCTTTGGTGACCAAATGCAGATATTTTGACTAAAAAAGGCTTTTTAGACACTTGGAGACCAAAATAGAGTCATTTTGACCAAAAAAATCTTTCAGGCCATTTGAGCCCAAATGTCTAAAATCGTGCCTAAAACCCGCGTTTTAAGGCTCTAAAAGACAAAAATACAGTCAATTTGACTAAATGTGTTTTTCATACCTTTGGTGACCAAATTCAGTTATTTTGACTAAAAAGGGAATGCTTTTTAGACTCTTGGAGGCCAAAATCGAGTCATTTTGACCCAAAAAAATTTTTCAGGCTATTGGAGCCAAATGTCTAAAATCTTGTCTAAAACCGGCTTTTTAAGGCTCTAAAAGAAAAAAATATAGTCATTTGGACTTAATTTTTTTCAGACCTTTTGTGACCAAATGCAGTTATTTTGACTTAAAAAGGCTTTTTAGACACTTGGAGACCAAAATAGAGTCATTTTAACTAAAAAATTATTTTCAGGCCATTGTTGCCCAAATGGCTGGTTTTAGACAAATCTTGTCTTAAACCGGCTTTTTAAGGCTCTAAAAGACAAAAATACAGTCATTTTGACTAAATTGTTTTTCAGACCTTTGGTGACCAAATGCCGTTATTTTGACTAACGAAAGGTTTTTAGACACTTGGAGACCAAATTAGAGTCATTTTGACCAAAACATTTTTTCAGGCCAATCGAGCCCAAATGGCCGGTTTTAAACAAATCTTGTCTAAAACCGGCTTTTAAGGCTGTAAAAGACAAAAAATACAGTAATTTTGACTAAATTTTTTTCAGACCTTTGGTGACCAAATGCCGTTATTTTGACTAACAAAAGATTTTTTAGACACTTGGAGACCAAAATAGAGTATTTCTGACCAAAACATTTTTTTCAGGCCATTGGAGCCAAATGTCTAAAATCTTGTCTAAAACCGGCTTTTTAAGGCTTTAAAAGACAAAAATATAGTCATTTTGACTAAAGTATTTTTCAGACCTTTGGTGACCAAATGCAGTTATTTTGACTAAAAAAGGCTTTTTAGACACTTGGAGACCAAAATAGAGTCATTTTGACCAAAAAGTTTTTTTCAGGCCATTGGAGCCCAAATGGCCGGTTTTAGACAAATCTGGTCTAAAACCGGCTTTTTAAGACACTAAAAGACAAAAATACATTAATTTTGACTAATTTTTTCAGACCTTTGCTGACCAAATGCATTTATTTATACTAAAACAGACTTTTTTAGACACTTGGAGACCAAAATAGAGTCATTTTAACAAAAACATTTTTCAGGCCATTGGAGCCCAAAAATCTAAAATCTTGTCTAAAACCGGCTTTTCAAGGCACTAAAAGACAAAAATACAGTCAATTTGACTAAATTTTTTTTCAGATCTTTGGTGACCAAATGCAGTTATTTTGACTAAAAAGGCTTTTTAGACACTTGGAGACCAAAATAGAGTCATTTTGACCAAAACATTTTTTTCAGGCCATTGGAGCCAAATGTCTAAAATCTTGTCTAAAACCGGCTTTTTAAGGCTCTAAAAGACAAAAATATAGTAATTTTGACTACATTTTTTTTCAGACCTTTGGTTACCAAATGCAGTTATTTTGACTAAAAAAGGCTTTTTAGACACTTGGAGACCAAAATAGAGTCATTTTGACCGATTTTTTTCAGGCAATTGGAGCCCAAATGGCCAGTTATAGACAAATCTTGTCTAAAACCGGCTTTTTAAGGCTCTAAAAGACAAAAATACAGTCATTTTGACTAAATTGTTTTTCAGACCTTTGGTGACCAAATGCCGTTATTTTGACTAACGAAAGGTTTTTAGACACTTGGAGACCAAAATAGAGTCATTTTGACCAAAACATTTTTTCAGGCCAATCGAGCCCAAATGGCCGGTTTTAAACAAATCTTGTCTAAAACCGGCTTTTAAGGCTGTAAAAGACAAAAAATACAGTAATTTTGACTACATTTTTTTCAGACCTTTGGTGACCAAATGCCGTTATTTTGACTAACAAAAGATTTTTTAGACACTTGGAGACCAAAATAGAGTATTTCTGACCAAAACATTTTTTTCAGGCCATTGGAGCCAAATGTCTAAAATCTTGTCTAAAACCGGCTTTTTAAGGCTTTAAAAGACAAAAATATAGTCATTTTGACTAAAGTATTTTTCAGACCTTTGGTGACCAAATGCAGTTATTTTGACTAAAAAGGCTTTTTAGACACTTGGAGACCAAAATAGAGTCATTTTGACCAAAAAGTTTTTTTCAGGCCATTGGAGCCCAAATGGCCGGTTTTAGACAAATCTGGTCTAAAACCGGCTATTTAAGACACTAAAAGACAAAAATACATTAATTTTGACTAATTTTTTCAGACCTTTGCTGACCAAATGCATTTATTTATACTAAAAAAGACTTTTTTAGACACTTGGAGACCAAAATAGAGTAATTTTAACAAAAAAATTTTTCAGGCCATTGGAGCCCAAAAATCTAAAATCTTGTCTAAAACCGGCTTTTCAAGGCACTAAAAGACAAAAATACAGTCAATTTGACTAAATTTTTTTTCAGATCTTTCGTGACCAAATGCAGTTATTTTGACTAAAAAGGCTTTTTAGACACTTGGAGACCAAAATAGAGTCATTTTGACCAAAACATTTTTTTCAGGCCATTGGAGCCAAATGTCTAAAATCTTGTCTAAAACCGGCTTTTTAAGGCTCTAAAAGACAAAAATATAGTAATTTTGACTACATTTTTTTTCAGACCTTTGGTTACCAAATGCAGTTATTTTGACTAAAAAAGGCTTTTTAGACACTTGGAGACCAAAATAGAGTCATTTTGACCGATTTTTTTCAGGCAATTGGAGCCCAAATGGCCAGTTATAGACAAATCTTGTCTAAAACCGGCTTTTTAAGGCTCTAAAAGACAAAAATACAGTCATTTTGACTAAATTGTTTTTCAGACCTTTGGTGACCAAATGCCGTTATTTTGACTAACGAAAGGTTTTTTAGACACTTGGAGACCAAAATAGAGTCATTTTGACCAAAACATTTTTTCAGGCCAATCGAGCCCAAATGGCGGGTTTTAAACAAATCTTGTCTAAAACCGGCTTTTAAGGCTGTAAAAGACAAAAAATACAGTAATTTTGACTAAATTTTTTTCAGACCTTTGGTGACCAAATGCCGTTATTTTGACTAACAAAAGATTTTTTAGACACTTGGAGACCAAAATAGAGTATTTCTGACCAAAACATTTTTTTCAGGCCATTGGAGCCAAATGTCTAAAATCTTGTCTAAAACCGGCTTTTTAAGGCTTTAAAAGACAAAAATATAGTCATTTTGACTAAAGTATTTTTCAGACCTTTGGTGACCAAATGCAGTTATTTTGACTAAAAAAGGCTTTTTAGACACTTGGAGACCAAAATAGAGTCATTTTGACCAAAAAGTTTTTTTCAGGCCATTGGAGCCCAAATGGCCGGTTTTAGACAAATCTGGTCTAAAACCGGCTTTTTAAGACACTAAAAGACAAAAATACATTAATTTTGACTAATTTTTTCAGACCTTTGCTGACCAAAAAGACGTTTTTAGACACTTGGAGACCAAAATAGAGTCATTTTGACCAAAACATTTTTTTCAGGCCATTGGAGCCAAATGTCTAAAATCTTGTCTAAAACCGGCTTTTTAAGGCTCTAAAAGACAAAAATATAGTAATTTTGACTACATTTTTTTTCAGACCTTTGGTTACCAAATGCAGTTATTTTGACTAAAAAAGGCTTTTTAGACACTTGGAGACCAAAATAGAGTCATTTTGACCGATTTTTTTTCAGGCAATTGGAGCCCAAAAGGCCAGTTATAGACAAATCTTGTCTAAAACCGGCTTTTTAAGGCTCTAAAAGACAAAAATACAGTCATCTTGACAATTTTTTTAATAAGACCTTTGGTGACCAAATGCAGTTATTTTGACTAAAAAAGGCTTTTTAGACACTTGGAGACAAAAATAGAGTCATTTTGACCAAACATTTTTTTCAGGCCATTGAAACTCAAATGGCCGGTTTTAGACAAATCGTGTCTAAAACCGGCTATTTACCACTTAACCCCCGGAAGATTTGACCCCCTTCCTGACCAGGGCCTATTTTGCGATTCGGCACTGCGTTGACTTTAACGGACAATTGCGCGGTCGTGCGACGCTGTACCTAAACAAATTTGACTTCCTTTCTTTCCCACAAACAGAGCTTTCTTTTGGTGGTATTTGATCACCTGTGCGATTTTTTGATCATGCACTATAAACAAAAAAAAGCGTCAATTTTGCAAAAATAGCAATATTTTTCACCTTTTTTTACATGAAATTCCCCAAAAAAATGTGAAAATCAAAATTTTTTAACATTTTCGGCCAATTTGTTTTATGCTACATATGTTTGGTAAAAAAAATAAGCGTATTTTCATTGGTTTGCGCAAAAGTTATCGCGTTTACTAACAAAGGGAAAGATTTTTGTTGTTTTTGTAGTTTTTTTTTCAACGCGTAATGGCGGCGATCTGCGATTTTTTTTGCGGTACTGCAAAATTGCGGCAGACAGATCGGACCCTTGACTGACATTTTTGACACTTTTGGGGTTACCAGTGACATTTCTACAGTAATCAGTGCTATACATATGCACTGTTACTGTAAAATTACACTGGCAGTGAAGGGGGTTAACTTTTTTTGAGAGGGAGGGGCTGTGTGTGTCCCTCGGGGCGTGATTCTAACTGTGATTGGTTGTGGCTTGAGCTGTAGGAACAGTGATCAACGGTCCTACATAGTAGAACCGTATGATCACTGTTTCTACACAGGGGAGAATGAAAGGCGGCTTGTTTACATCAGTCGCCTGACTTTCTCCCTCTGCAGTGACGATCGCCGAGTGACCAGCGAACATCGGGTCCGCCGGTCACACGTGCGGGGGATCTGTGACCACGCGGGAGCGCGCCTCCGGGGGCGCGTGCTCGCTCCCTAGACCCTCACAAGCTAGCAACGTAGATCAACATCACTTTGTCTGTGAGGGGCTTACTGCCGACGTAAATAGTCGTGCGGCAGTCGGCAAGTGGTTAAGGCTCTAAAAGACAAAAATAAAGACACTTTGACTAATTTTTTTTTTTTAGACCTTTGGTGACGAAATGCAGTTATTTTGACTAAAAAAGGCTTTTTAGACACTTGGAGACCAAAACTGAGTCATTTTGACCAAAAACATTTTTTCATGCCATTGGAGCCCAAATGGCCGGTTTTAGACAACTCTTATCTAAAACCGGATTTTTAAGGCTCTAAAAGACAAAAAATACAGTCATTTTGACTAAATTTTTTTCAGACCTTTGGTGACCAAATGCCGTTATTTTGACTAACAAAAGGTTTTTAGACACTTGGAGACCAAAATAGAGTATTTTTGACCAAAACATTTTTTTCAGGCCATTTTAGCCAAATGTCTAAAATCGTGCCTTAAACCGGCTTTTTAAGGCTCTCAAAGAAAAAATAGAGTCATTTGGACTTAATTTTTTTCAGACCTTTGGTGACCAAATGCAGTTATTTTGACTTAAAAAGGCTTTTTAGACACTTGGAGACCGAAATAGAGTCATTTTAACTAAAAAATAATTTTCAGGCCATTGGAGCCCAAATGGCCGGTTTTAGACAAATCTTGTCTTAAACCGGCTTTTTAAGGCTCTAAAAGACAAAAATACAGTCATTTTGACTAAATTGTTTTTCAGACCTTTGGTGACCAAATGCCGTTATTTTGACTAACAAAAGGTTTTTAGACACTTGGAGACCAAAATAGAGTCATTTTGACCAAAACATTTTTTTCAGGCCATTGGAGCCCAAATTGCCGGTTTTAAACAAATCTTGTCTAAAACCGGCTTTTTATGGCTGTAAAAGACAAAAAATACAGTAATTTTGACTAATTTTTTTTCAGAACTTTGGTGACCAAATGCCGTTATTTTGACTAACAAAAGGTTTTTAGACACTTGGAGACCAAAATAGAGTATTTTTGACCAAAACATTGTTTTCAGGCCATTGGAGCCAAATGTCTAAAATCTTGTCTAAAACCGGCTTTTTAAGGCTCTAAAAGACAAAAATATAGTCATTTTAAAGAAAATTTTTTTTCTGACCTTTGGTGACCAAATGCAGTTATTTTGACTAAAAAACGATTTTTAGACACTTGGAGACCAAAACAGAGTAATTTTGACCGAAAATTTCTTTTCAGGCCATTGGAGCCCAAATCTTGTCTAAAACCGGCTTTTTAACCACTTTACCACCGGAGGATTTTGCTGTCTTCCGTCCAGGCCACTTTTTGCGATTCGGCGATGTGCGACTTCAACTGACAATTGCGCGGTCGTGCGACGCCGTACCCAAACGAAATTTACGTCCTTTTTTTCCCACAAACAGAGCTTTATTTTGGTGGTATTTGATCACCTGTGCGATTTTTACTTTTTGCGCTATAAACAAAAAAAGAGCGTTTATTTTGAAAAAATAACAATATTTTTAACATTTTTTTATATGAAATTCCCCCCAAAAAAGATGTAAAAACCAATTTTTTAAAAAATTTTTGGCCAATTTGTTTTCTGCTACCTATGTTTGGTAAAAAAAATCACAATAAGCGTATTTTGATTGGTTTGCGCAAAAGTTATTGCGTTTACTAACAAAGGGAAAGATTTCTGTCATTTTTGGTGGTTTTTTTTTTAACGCGTAATGGCGGCGATCTGCGATTTTTTTTGTGGGACTGCGACATTGCGGCGGACAGATCGGACGCTTGACTGACATTTTTGACACTTTTAGGGTTACCAGTGACATTACTGCAGTAATCAGTGCTATATATATGCACTGTTACTGTAAAAATGACACTGGCAGGGAAGGGGTTAATTTTATTGGAGAGGGAGGGGTTAATGTATGCCTGGTGCTTACTGACGTGTGGGGGGGGGGAGGTGACTGAGTGAGTCATGGACAGATCGGATGTCCAGCTATGCTGAACAGTCCGATCTGTCACTCCCTGTCACTATGGAGATCCGCCCGCTGTGTTTACACACAGCGAGCGGATCTCCACACTAGATCACCGGCGATCGGGGCAGAGCAGCGGTGATCGCCGCTGCTCCTCCCCTGGCCCGACTCCCGCTGTGAATGAAAACAGCGGGAGCGAGCCTCCGGCGGCGCGCAAGCGCCGCCCAGAAGGGGGAGTGTCTGACGACGTTAATACTACGTCGTCAGACGATAACGAACCACTTTGCCGCAGTACTATTACCGTACTCGGTCGGCAAGTGATTAAGGCTCTAAAAGACAAAAATACAGTCATTTTGACTAAAGTATTTCTCAGAACTTTGGTGACCAAATTCAGTTATTTTGACAAAAAAAGGCTTTTTAGACACTTGGAGACCAAAATAGAGTCATTTTGACCAAAAAAATTTTTCAGGCCATTGGAGCCCAAATGGCCGGTTTTAGACAAATCTGGTCTAAAACCGGCTTTTTAAGACACTAAAAGACAAAAATACATTAATTTTGACTAGTTTTTTTCAGATCTTTGGTGACCAAATGCATTTATTGTGACTAAAAAAGGCTTTTTAGACACTTGGAGACCAAAATAGAGTCATTTTGACCGAATGTTTTTTCAGGCAATTGGAGCCCAAATGGCCAGTTATAGACAAATCTTGTCTAAAATCGGCTTTTTAAGGCTCTAAAGGACAAAAATGCAGTCATTTTGACTAATTTTTTTTATCAGACCTTTGGTGACCAAATGCAGATATTTTGACTAAAAAAGGCTTTTTAGACACTTGGAGACCAAAATAGAGTCATTTTGACCAAAAAAATCTTTCAGGCCATTTGAGCCCAAATGTCTAAAATCGTGCCTAAAACCCGCGTTTTAAGGCTCTAAAAGACAAAAATACAGTCAATTTGACTAAATGTGTTTTTCATACCTTTGGTGACCAAATTCAGTTATTTTGACTAAAAAGGGAATGCTTTTTAGACTCTTGGAGGCCAAAATCGAGTCATTTTGACCCAAAAAAATTTTTCAGGCTATTGGAGCCAAATGTCTAAAATCTTGTCTAAAACCGGCTTTTTAAGGCTCTAAAAGAAAAAAATATAGTCATTTGGACTTAATTTTTTTCAGACCTTTTGTGACCAAATGCAGTTATTTTGACTTAAAAAGGCTTTTTAGACACTTGGAGACCAAAATAGAGTCATTTTAACTAAAAAATTATTTTCAGGCCATTGTTGCCCAAATGGCTGGTTTTAGACAAATCTTGTCTTAAACCGGCTTTTTAAGGCTCTAAAAGACAAAAATACAGTCATTTTGACTAAATTGTTTTTCAGACCTTTGGTGACCAAATGCCGTTATTTTGACTAACGAAAGGTTTTTAGACACTTGGAGACCAAAATAGAGTCATTTTGACCAAAACATTTTTTCAGGCCAATCGAGCCCAAATGGCCGGTTTTAAACAAATCTTGTCTAAAACCGGCTTTTAAGGCTGTAAAAGACAAAAAATACAGTAATTTTGACTAAATTTTTTTCAGACCTTTGGTGACCAAATGCCGTTATTTTGACTAACAAAAGATTTTTTAGACACTTGGAGACCAAAATAGAGTATTTCTGACCAAAACATTTTTTTCAGGCCATTGGAGCCAAATGTCTAAAATCTTGTCTAAAACCGGCTTTTTAAGGCTTTAAAAGACAAAAATATAGTCATTTTGACTAAAGTATTTTTCAGACCTTTGGTGACCAAATGCAGTTATTTTGACTAAAAAAGGCTTTTTAGACACTTGGAGACCAAAATAGAGTCATTTTGACCAAAAAGTTTTTTTCAGGCCATTGGAGCCCAAATGGCCGGTTTTAGACAAATCTGGTCTAAAACCGGCTTTTTAAGACACTAAAAGACAAAAATACATTAATTTTGACTAATTTTTTCAGACCTTTGCTGACCAAATGCATTTATTTATACTAAAACAGACTTTTTTAGACACTTGGAGACCAAAATAGAGTCATTTTAACAAAAAAATTTTTCAGGCCATTGGAGCCCAAAAATCTAAAATCTTGTCTAAAACCGGCTTTTCAAGGCACTAAAAGACAAAAATACAGTCAATTTGACTAAATTTTTTTTCAGATCTTTGGTGACCAAATGCAGTTATTTTGACTAAAAAGGCTTTTTAGACACTTGGAGACCAAAATAGAGTCATTTTGACCAAAACATTTTTTTCAGGCCATTGGAGCCAAATGTCTAAAATCTTGTCTAAAACCGGCTTTTTAAGGCTCTAAAAGACAAAAATATAGTAATTTTGACTACATTTTTTTTCAGACCTTTGGTTACCAAATGCAGTTATTTTGACTAAAAAAGGCTTTTTAGACACTTGGAGACCAAAATAGAGTCATTTTGACCGATTTTTTTCAGGCAATTGGAGCCCAAATGGCCAGTTATAGACAAATCTTGTCTAAAACCGGCTTTTTAAGGCTCTAAAAGACAAAAATACAGTCATTTTGACTAAATTGTTTTTCAGACCTTTGGTGACCAAATGCCGTTATTTTGACTAACGAAAGGTTTTTAGACACTTGGAGACCAAAATAGAGTCATTTTGACCAAAACATTTTTTCAGGCCAATCGAGCCCAAATGGCGGGTTTTAAACAAATCTTGTCTAAAACCGGCTTTTAAGGCTGTAAAAGACAAAAAATACAGTAATTTTGACTAAATTTTTTTCAGACCTTTGGTGACCAAATGCCGTTATTTTGACTAACAAAAGATTTTTTAGACACTTGGAGACCAAAATAGAGTATTTCTGACCAAAACATTTTTTTCAGGCCATTGGAGCCAAATGTCTAAAATCTTGTCTAAAACCGGCTTTTTAAGGCTTTAAAAGACAAAAATATAGTCATTTTGACTAAAGTATTTTTCAGACCTTTGGTGACCAAATGCAGTTATTTTGACTAAAAAAGGCTTTTTAGACACTTGGAAACCAAAATGGAGTCATTTTGACCAAAAAGTTTTTTTCAGGACATTGGAGCCCAAATGGCCGGTTTTAGACAAATCTGGTCTAAAACCGGCTTTTTAAGACACTAAAAGACAAAAATACATTAATTTTGACTAATTTTTTCAGACCTTTGCTGACCAAAAAGACGTTTTTAGACACTTGGAGACCAAAATAGAGTCATTTTGACCAAAACATTTTTTTCAGGCCATTGGAGCCAAATGTCTAAAATCTTGTCTAAAACCGGCTTTTTAAGGCTCTAAAAGACAAAAATATAGTAATTTTGACTACATTTTTTTTTCAGACCTTTGGTTACCAAATGCAGTTATTTTGACTAAAAAAGGCTTTTTAGACACTTGGAGACCAAAATAGAGTCATTTTGACCGATTTTTTTTCAGGCAATTGGAGCCCAAAAGGCCAGTTATAGACAAATCTTGTCTAAAACCGGCTTTTTAAGGCTCTAAAAGACAAAAATACAGTCATCTTGACAATTTTTTTAATAAGACCTTTGGTGACCAAATGCAGTTATTTTGACTAAAAAAGGCTTTTTAGACACTTGGAGACAAAAATAGAGTCATTTTGACCAAACATTTTTTTCAGGCCATTGAAACTCAAATGGCCGGTTTTAGACAAATCGTGTCTAAAACCGGCTATTTACCACATAACCCCCGGAAGATTTGACCCCCTTCCTGACCAGGGCCTATTTTGCGATTCGGCACTGCGTTGACTTTAACGGACAATTGCGCGGTCGTGCGACGCTGTACCTAAACAAATTTGACTTCCTTTCTTTCCCACAAACAGAGCTTTCTTTTGGTGGTATTTGATCACCTGTGCGATTTTTTGATCATGCACTATAAACAAAAAAAAGCGTCAATTTTGCAAAAATAGCAATATTTTTCACCTTTTTTTACATGAAATTCCCCAAAAAAATGTGAAAATCAAAATTTTTTAACATTTTCGGCCAATTTGTTTTATGCTACATATGTTTGGTAAAAAAAATAAGCGTATTTTCATTGGTTTGCGCAAAAGTTATCGCGTTTACTAACAAAGGGAAAGATTTTTGTTGTTTTTGTAGTTTTTTTTTCAACGCGTAATGGCGGCGATCTGCGATTTTTTTTGCGGTACTGCAAAATTGCGGCAGACAGATCGGACCCTTGACTGACATTTTTGACACTTTTGGGGTTACCAGTGACATTTCTACAGTAATCAGTGCTATACATATGTACTGTTACTGTAAAATTACACTGGCAGTGAAGGGGGTTAACTTTTTTTGAGAGGGAGGGGCTGTGTGTGTCCCTCGGGGCGTGATTCTAACTGTGATTGGTTGTGGCTTGAGCTGTAGGAACAGTGATCAACGGTCCTACATAGTAGAACCGTATGATCACTGTTTCTACACAGGGGAGAATGAAAGGCGGCTTGTTTACATCAGTCGCCTGACTTTCTCCCTCTGCAGTGACGATCGCCGAGTGACCAGCGAACATCGGGTCCGCCGGTCACACGTGCGGGGGATCTGTGACCACGCGGGAGCGCGCCTCCGGGGGCGCGTGCTCGCTCCCTAGACCCTCACAAGCTAGCAACGTAGATCAACATCACTTTGTCTGTGAGGGGCTTACTGCCGACGTAAATAGTCGTGCGGCAGTCGGCAAGTGGTTAAGGCTCTAAAAGACAAAAATAAAGACACTTTGACTAATTTTTTTTTTTAGACCTTTGGTGACGAAATGCAGTTATTTTGACTAAAAAAGGCTTTTTAGATACTTGGAGACCAAAACTGAGTCATTTTGACCAAAAACATTTTTTAATGCCATTGGAGCCCAAATGGCCGGTTTTAGACAACTCTTGTCTAAAACCGGATTTTTAAGGCTCTAAAAGACAAAAAATACAGTCATTTTGACTAAATTTTTTTCAGACCTTTGGTGACCAAATGCCGTTATTTTGACTAACAAAAGGTTTTTAGACACTTGGAGACCAAAATAGAGTATTTTTGACCAAAACATTTTTTTCAGGCCATTTTAGCCAAATGTCTAAAATCGTGCCTTAAACCGGCTTTTTAAGGCTCTCAAAGAAAAAATAGAGTCATTTGGACTTAATTTTTTTCAGACCTTTGGTGACCAAATGCAGTTATTTTGACTTAAAAAGGCTTTTTAGACACTTGGAGACCGAAATAGAGTCATTTTAACTAAAAAATAATTTTCAGGCCATTGGAGCCCAAATGGCCGGTTTTAGACAAATCTTGTCTTAAACCGGCTTTTTAAGGCTCTAAAAGACAAAAATACAGTCATTTTGACTAAATTGTTTTTCAGACCTTTGGTGACCAAATGCCGTTATTTTGACTAACAAAAGGTTTTTAGACACTTGGAGACCAAAATAGAGTCATTTTGACCAAAACATTTTTTTCAGGCCATTGGAGCCCAAATTGCCGGTTTTAAACAAATCTTGTCTAAAACCGGCTTTTTATGGCTGTAAAAGACAAAAAATACAGTAATTTTGACTAATTTTTTTTCAGAACTTTGGTGACCAAATGCCGTTATTTTGACTAACAAAAGGTTTTTAGACACTTGGAGACCAAAATAGAGTATTTTTGACCAAAACATTGTTTTCAGGCCATTGGAGCCAAATGTCTAAAATCTTGTCTAAAACCGGCTTTTTAAGGCTCTAAAAGACAAAAATATAGTCATTTTAAAGAAAATTTTTTTTCTGACCTTTGGTGACCAAATGCAGTTATTTTGACTAAAAAACGATTTTTAGACACTTGGAGACCAAAACAGAGTAATTTTGACCGAAAATTTCTTTTCAGGCCATTGGAGCCCAAATGGCCGGTTTTAGACAAATCTTGTCTAAAACCGGCTTTTTAACCACTTTACCACCGGAGGATTTTGCTGTCTTCCGTCCAGGCCACTTTTTGCGATTCGGCGATGTGCGACTTCAACTGACAATTGCGCGGTCGTGCGACGCCGTACCCAAACGAAATTTACGTCCTTTTTTTCCCACAAACAGAGCTTTATTTTGGTGGTATTTGATCACCTGTGCGATTTTTACTTTTTGCGCTATAAACAAAAAAAGAGCGTTTATTTTGAAAAAATAACAATATTTTTAACATTTTTTTATATGAAATTCCCCCCAAAAAAGATGTAAAAACCAATTTTTTAAAAAATGTTTGGCCAATTTGTTTTCTGCTACCTATGTTTGGTAAAAAAAATCACAATAAGCGTATTTTGATTGGTTTGCGCAAAAGTTATTGCGTTTACTAACAAAGGGAAAGATTTCTGTCATTTTTGGTGGTTTTTTTTTTAACGCGTAATGGCGGCGATCTGCGATTTTTTTTGTGGGACTGCGACATTGCGGCGGACAGATCGGACGCTTGACTGACATTTTTGACACTTTTGGGGTTACCAGTGACATTACTGCAGTAATCAGTGCTATATATATGCACTGTTACTGTAAAAATGACACTGGCAGGGAAGGGGTTAATTTTATTTGAGAGGGAGGGGTTAATGTATGCCTGGTGCTTACTGACGTGTGGGGGGGGGGGGGAGGTGACTGAGTGAGTCATGGACAGATCGGATGTCCAGCTATGCTGAACAGTCCGATCTGTCACTCCCTGTCACTATGGAGATCCGCCCGCTGTGTTTACACACAGCGAGCGGATCTCCACACTAGATCACCGGCGATCGGGGCAGAGCAGCGGTGATCGCCGCTGCTCCTCCCCTGGCCCGACTCCCGCTGTGAATGAAAACAGCGGGAGCGAGCCTCCGGCGGCGCGCAAGCGCCGCCCAGAAGGGGGAGTGTCTGACGACGTTAATACTACGTCGTCAGACGATAACGAACCACTTTGCCGCAGTACTATTACCGTACTCGGTCGGCAAGTGATTAAGGCTCTAAAAGACAAAAATACAGTCATTTTGACTAAAGTATTTCTCAGAACTTTGGTGACCAAATTCAGTTATTTTGACAAAAAAAGGCTTTTTAGACACTTGGAGACCAAAATAGAGTCATTTTGACCAAAAAAATTTTTCAGGCCATTGGAGCCCAAATGGCCGGTTTTAGACAAATCTGGTCTAAAACCGGCTTTTTAAGACACTAAAAGACAAAAATACATTAATTTTGACTAGTTTTTTTCAGATCTTTGGTGACCAAATGCATTTATTGTGACTAAAAAAGGCTTTTTAGACACTTGGAGACCAAAATAGAGTCATTTTGACCGAATGTTTTTTCAGGCAATTGGAGCCCAAATGGCCAGTTATAGACAAATCTTGTCTAAAATCGGCTTTTTAAGGCTCTAAAGGACAAAAATGCAGTCATTTTGACTAATTTTTTTTTATCAGACCTTTGGTGACCAAATGCAGATATTTTGACTAAAAAAGGCTTTTTAGACACTTGGAGACCAAAATAGAGTCATTTTGACCAAAAAAATCTTTCAGGCCATTTGAGCCCAAATGTCTAAAATCGTGCCTAAAACCCGCGTTTTAAGGCTCTAAAAGACAAAAATACAGTCAATTTGACTAAATTTGTTTTTCATACCTTTGGTGACCAAATGCAGTTATTTTGACTAAAAAAGGAAGGCTTTTTAGACACTTGGAGACCAAAATCGAGTCATTTTGACCCAAAAAATTTCTTCAGGCTATTGGAGCCAAATGTCTAAAATCTTGTCTAAAACCGGCTTTTTAAGGCTCTCAAAGAAAAAAATAAAGTCATTTTGACTAAATTTTTTTTCAGACCTTTGGTGACCAAATGCCGTTATTTTGACTAACAAAAGGTTTTTAGACACTTGGAGACCAAAATAGAGTCATTTTGACCAAAACATTTTTTTCAGGCCATTGGAGCCCAAATGGCCGGTTTTAAACAAATCTTGTCTAAAACCGTCTTTTTAAGGTTGTAAAAGACAAAAAATACAGTAATTTTGACTACATTTTTTTTCAGACCTTTGGTGACCAAATGCCGTTATTTTGACTAACAAAAGGTTTTTAGACACTTGGAGACCAAAATAGAGTATTTTTGACCAAAACATATTTTTCAGGCCATTGGAGCCAAATGTCTAAAATCTTGTCTAAAACCGGCTTTTTAAGGCTCTAAAAGACAAAAATACAGTAATTTTGACTAAAGTATTTTTCAGACCTTTGGTGACCAAATTCAGTTATTTTGGAAAAAAAGGCTTTTTAGACACTTGGAGACCAAAATAGAGTCATTTTGACCAAAAAACTTTTTCAGGCCATTGGAGCCCAAATGGCCGGTTTTAGACAAATCTGGTCTAAAACCGGCTTTTTAAGACACTAAAAGACAAAAATACTTTAATTTTGACTAGTTTTTTTCAGACCTTTGGTGACCAAATGCATTTATTTATACTAAAAAAGGCTTTTTTAGACACTTGGAGACCAAAATAGAGTCATTTTAACAAAAAAATTTCAGGCCATTGGAGCCCAAAAATCTAAAATCTTGTCTAAAACCGGCTTTTCAAGGCTCTAAAAGATCACCTGTGCGATTTTTTGATCATGCGCTATAAACAAAAAAAGAGCGTCAATTTTGCAAAAATAGCAATATTTTTCACATTTTTTTATATGAAATTCACCAAAAAAATGTAAAAATCAAAGTTTTTTAACATTTTTGGCCAATTTGTTTATGCTACATATGTTTGGTAAAAAAAATCGCAAAAAGCATATTTTGATTGGTTTGCGCAAAAGTTATCGCGTTTACTAACAAAGGGAAAGATTTTTGTCATTTTTGTTGGGTTTTTTTTCAACGCGTAATTGCAATTTTTTTTGCGGTACTGCAAAATTGCGGCAGACAGATCGGACCCTTGACTGACATTTTTGACACTTTTGGGGTTACCAGTGACATTTCTACAGTAATTAGTGCTATACATATGCACTGTACCAGTAAAATTACACTGGCAGTGAAGGGGTTAACTTTTTTTGAGAGGGAGGGGCTGTGTGTGTCCCTAGTGGCGTGATTCTAACTGTGATTGGCTGTGGCTTGAGCTGTAGGAACAGTGATCAACGGTCCTACATAGTAGAACCGTATGATCACTGTTTCTACACAGGGGAGAATGACAGGCGGCTTGTTTACATCAGTCGCCTGACTTTCTCCCTCTGCAGTGACGATCGCCGAGTGACCGGCGGACATCGGGTCTGCCGGTCACACGTGCAAGGATCCAAGACCACGCGGGAGCTCGCCTCTGGGGGTGTGCGCTCGCTCCCTAGACCCTCACAGGCTAGCAACATAGATCAACATCATGTGATAAATAAGTCCGTATAATAGTAAAGGTGCAAACAATATTATGGGCAAGCTAGATGTGCGAAGAAATATGAACTCCAAGGTGAAAATAAGAAATGGTATTCAATCAGATCAGCTGATAAAATAAGTCCATATATAGATGATTGTGCCTCGAGGAGTGGTGAATGAATAAGTATCCTTCGGTGACCCCCAAGGTGGGTGACTGGCGAGTGGCGGGGAAACCTCTAGTAGAAAAACCTACTCACCAGATGTACCTACCCCACACAGGGGTATAGGGCAGGTACTGTAGAAATATCCTGTTGGTCCTGGCTCTGGGTAGTAGTTCCCTTCCTGGGGGAGATGTAGTATAGGGTCCGCAGGGATATCCTAAAGTGGGATCCTATCCGATAGTAGGATATCCAACGATCGGTGGGGTGAACTGATATGGCCACTCAAAGGTATGTGGATGGAAGGATCATATAAATAGAAAAGAACTCGATAGTGTAATACCGTTTTTAAAGTTTATTCCTTCCAGCAGTAACATAAAAATGGGTACTCACATAGATAAAATCAGTAAACAGCGAGGTAGTGGCGTCCCGGAACGCAATGCGTTCCAACTGGAGACCGGAACCGGAAGTGACGTGACGGCGCTGTACGCGTTTCGTCATGTGACGTCTTCTGCAGCGTCTTCACATGACGAAACGCGTACAGCGCCGTCACGTCACTTCCGGTTCCGGTCTCCAGTTGGAACGCATTGCGTTCCGGGACGCCACTACCTCGCTGTTTACTGATTTTATCTATGTGAGTACCCATTTTTATGTTACTGCTGGAAGGAATAAACTTTAAAAACGGTATTACACTATCGAGTTCTTTTCTATTTATATGATCCTTCCATCCACATACCTTTGAGTGGCCATATCAGTTCACCCCACGGATCGTTGGATATCCTACTATCGGATAGGATCCCACTTTAGGATATCCCTGCGGACCCTATACTACATCTCCCCCAGGAAGGGAACTACTACCCAGAGCCAGGACCAACAGGATATTTCTACAGTACCTGCCCTATACCCCTGTGTGGGGTAGGTACATCTGGTGAGTAGGTTTTTCTACTAGAGGTTTCCCCGCCACTCGCCAGTCACCCACCTTGGGGGTCACCGCAGGATACTTATTCATTCACCACTCCTCGGGGCACAATCATCTATATATGGACTTATTTTATCAGCTGATCTGATTGAATACCATTTCTTATTTTCACCTTGGAGTTCATATTTCTTCGCACATCTAGCTTGCCCATAATATTGTTTGCACCTTTACTATTATACGGACTTATTTATCACATGAATTTAGATCACATCACTTCTAGCTGCACTTTGAAAAAATAGTTTCCCGCACTCTTATTTATTTTTCCGGAAAAGTTTCCCGCACACCCAGTTTAATTGTTGCACTTTTTGCACACTTTTTCATATTATACCATCACCTATGTATTATTATTTTAAGTTATTCTCTTACCATTTTATTGCAACATGCTGATATTATTATTTTAGGTATATACTAGGATATATATATTGTAGTACTTTGCACTTTATATTACGCACTTTGGTGGTTATTTATATTGTACTTCATTTTACTTTTTTATATTTTTTCATATATTCCATATTAACTCATTCCCAATACCATTTTATGTTGGATTTTCACTATATTGTGGCACTATTTACATATCCACCATTTATATTTATATTTTTATTCCTCAATCACATCTGTGTTTCTACATTTTATATTCTTTTCATTTTATATATCTATAAATACCTATTTGCACTTTATAAGCAGCGCCACCACTTCATATTTACATACATATTTATATAGCCTTTTGGCTATATTTTAAGTGAGGCTGCAGCTTACCTGTGCACACATTTAATTTATCCTCTGACATCCTTAGCGCGGATTTATTTATATTCTATAGATCAACATCACTTTGCCTGTGAGGGGCTTACTGCCGACGTAAATAGTCGTGCGGCAGTCGGCAAGTGGTTTAGGCTCTAAAAGACAAAAATAAAGTCACTTTGACTAATTTTTTTAGACCTTTGGTGACAAAATGCAGTTATTTTGACTAAAAAAGGCTTTTTTAGACACTTGGAGACCAAAATTGAGTCATTTTTACCAACAAATTTTTTTCAGGCCATTGGAGCCCAAATGGCCGGTTTTAGACAACTCTTATCTAAAACCGGCTTTTTAAGGCTCTAAAAGACAAAAATACAGTCATTTTGACTAATTTTTTTCAGACCTTTGGTGACCAAATGCAGTTATTTATACTAAAAAAGGCTTTTTTAGACACTTGGAGACCAAAATAGTCATTTTAACAAAAAAATTTTCAGGCCATTGGAGCCCAAATATCTAAAATCTTGTCTAAAACCGGCTTTTCAAGGCTCTAAAAGACAAAAATACAGTCAATTTGACTAAATGTTTTTCAGATCTTTGGTGACCAAATGCATTTATTGTGACTAAAAAGGCTTTTTAGACACTTGGAGACCAAAATAGAGTCATTTTGACCAAAACATTTTTTTCAGGCCATTGTAGCCAAATGTCTAAAATCTTGTCTAAAACCGGCATTTTAAGGCTCTAAAAGACAAAAATATAGTCATTTTGACTAAATTTTTTTCAGACCTTTGGTTACCAAATGCAGTTATTTTGACTAAAAAGGCTTTTTAGACACTTGGAGACCAAAATAGAGTCATTTTGACCGAATTTTTTTCAGGCAATTGGAGCCCAAATGGCCAGTTATAGACAAATCTTGTCTAAAACCGTCTTTTTAAGGCTCTAAAAGACAAAAATACAGTCATTTTGACTAATTTTTTTTATCAGACCTTTGGTGACCAAATGCAGTTATTTTGACTAAAAAAGGCTTTTTAGACACGTGGAGACCAAAATAGAGTCATTTTGACCAAAAAAATCTTTCAGGCCATTTGAGCGCAAATGTCTAAAATCGTGCCTAAAACCCGCCTTTTAAGGCTCTAAAAGACAAAAATACAGTCAATTTGACTAAATGTGTTTTTCATACCTTTGGTGACCAAATGCAGTTATTTTGACAAAAAAGGAAGGCTTTTTAGACTCTTGGAGGCCAAAATCGAGTCATTTTGACCCAAAAAATTTTTTTCAGGCTATTGGAGCCAAATGTCTAAAATCTTGTCTAAAACCGGCTTTTTAAGGCTCTAAAAGAAAAAAATATAGTCATTTGGACTTAATTTTTTTTCAGACCTTTAGTGACCAAATGCAGTTATTTTGACTTAAAAAGCCTTTTTAGACACTTGGAGACCAAAATACAGTCATTTTAACTAAAAAAGTTATTTTCAGGCCATTGGAGCCCAAAATGGCTGGTTTTAGACAAATCTTGTCTTAAACCGGCTTTTTAAGGCTCTAAAAGACAAAAATACAGTCATTTTGACTAAATTGTTTTTCAGAATTTTGGTGACCAAATGCCGTTATTTTGACTAACGAAAGGTTTTTAGACACTTGGAGACCACATTAGAGTAATTTTGACCAAAACAGTTTTTTTCAGGCCAATCGAGCCCAAATGGCCGGTTTAAAACAAATCTTGTCTAAAACCGGCTTTTTAAGGCTGTTAAAGACAAAAAATACAGTAATTTTGACTAAATTTTTTTCAGACCTTTGGTGACCAAATGCCGTTATTTTGACTAACAAAAGATTTTCTAGACACTTGGAGACCAAAATAGAGTTTTTTTGACCAAAACATTTTTTTCAGGCCATTGGAGCCAAATGTCTAAAATCTTGTCTAAAACCGGCTTTTTAAGGCTTTAAAAGACAAAAATATAGTCATTTTGACTAACGTATTTTTCAGACCTTTGGTGACCAAATGCAGTTATTTTGACTAAAAAAGGCTTTTTAGACACTTGGAGACCAAAATAGAGTCATTTTGACCAAAATGTTTTTTTCAGGCCATTGGAGCCCAAATGGCCGGTTTTAGACAAATCTGGTCTAAAACCGGCTTTTTAAGACACTAAAAGACAAAAAAACATTATTTTTGACTAATTTTTTCAGACCTTTGCTGACCAAATGCATTTATTTATACTAAAAAAGACTTTTTTAGACACTTGGAGACCAAAATAGAGTCATTTTAACAAAAAAATTTTCAGGCCATTGGAGCCCAAAAATCTAAAATCTTGTCTAAAACCGGCTTTTCAAGGCACTAAAAGACAAAAATACAGTCAATTTGACTACATTTTTTTTCAGATCTTTGGTGACCAAATGCAGTTATTTTGACTAAAAAGGCTTTTTAGACACTTGGAGACCAAAATAGATTCATTTTGACCAAAACATTTTTTCAGGCCATTGGAGCCAAATGTCTAAAATCTTGTCTAAAACCGGCTTTTTAAGGCTCTAAAAGACAAAAATATAGTAATTTTGACTACATTTTTTTCAGACCTTTGGTGACCAAATGCAGTTATTTTGACTAAAAAAGGCTTTTTAGACACTTGGAGACCAAAATAGAGTCATTTTGACCAAACATTTTTTTCAGGCCATTGAAACTCAAATGGCCGGTTTTAGACAAATCGTGTCTAAAACCGGCTATTTAACCACTTAACCCCCGGAAGATTTGACCCCCTTCCTGACCAGGGCCTATTTTGCGATTCGGCACTGCGTTGACTTTAACGGACAATTGCGCAGTCGTGCGACGCTGTACCTAAACAAATTTGACTTCCTTTTTTTCCCACAAACAGAGCTTTCTTTTGGTGGTATTTGATCACCTGTGCGATTTTTTGATCATGCGCTATAAACAAAAAAAGAGCGTCAATTTTGCAAAAATAGCAATATTTTTCACATTTTTTATATGAAATTCCCCCAAAAAATGTGAAAATCAAAATTTTTTAACATTTTTGGCCAATTTGTTTTATGCTACATATGTTTGGTAAAAAAAAAGCGTATTTTGATTGGTTTGCGCAAGTTATTGCGTTTACTAACAAAGGGAAAGATTTTTGTCGTTTTTGTAGTTTTTTTTTCAACGCGTAATGGCGGCGATCTGCGATTTTTTTTGCGGTACTGCAAAATTGCGGCAGACAGATCGGACCCTTGACTGACATTTTTGACACTTTTGGGGTTACCAGTGACATTTCTACAGTAATCAGTGCTATACATATGCACTGTTACTGTAAAATTACACTGGCAGTGAAGGGGGTTAACTTTTTTTTGAGAGGGAGGGGCTGTGTGTGTCCCTCGGGGCGTGATTCTAACTGTGATTGGTTGTGGCTTGAGCTGTAGGAACAGTGATCAAAGGTCCTACATAGTAGAACCGTATGATCACTGTTTCTACACAGGGGGAATGACAGGTGGCTTGTTTACATCAGTCGCCAGACTTTCTCCCTCTGCAGTGACGATCGCCGAGTGACCGGCGAACATCGGGTCCGCCGGTCACACGTGCGGGGGATCCATGACCACGCGGGAGCGTGCCTCCGGGGGCGCGCGCTCGCTCCCTAGACCCTCACAAGCTAGCAATGTGGATCAACATCACTTTGCCTGTGAGGGGCTTACTGCTGACGTAAAAACTCCTGCGGCAGTCGGCAAGTGGTTAAGGCTCTAAAAGACAAAAATAAAGACACTTTGACTAATTTTTTTTTTAGACCTTTGGTGACGAAATGCAGTTATTTTGACTAAAAAAGGCTTTTTAGACACTTGGAGACCAAAATTGAGTCATTTTGACCAAAAACATTTTTTCATGCCATTGGAGCCCAAATGGCCGGTTTTAGACAACTCTTGTCTAAAACCGGATTTTTAAGGCTCTAAAAGACAAAAAATACAGTCATTTTGACTAAATTTTTTTCAGACCTTTGGTGACCAAATGCCGTTATTTTGACTAACAAAAGGTTTTTAGACACTTGGAGACCAAAATAGAGTATTTTTGACCAAAACATTTTTTTCCAGGCCATTTTAGCCAAATGTCTAAAATCGTGCCTAAAACCGGCTTTTTAAGGCTCTCAAAGAAAAAATATAGTCATTTGGACTTAATTTTTTTCAGACCTTTGGTGACCAAATGCAGTTATTTTGACTTAAAAAGGCTTTTTAGACACTTGGAAACCGAAATAGAGTCATTTTAACTAAAAAATAATTTTCAGGCCATTGGAGCCCAAATGGCCGGTTTTAGACAAATCTTGTCTTAAACCGGCTTTTTAAGGCTCTAAAAGACAAAAATACAGTCATTTTGACTAAGTTTGTTTTTCAGACCTTTGGTGACCAAATGCCGTTATTTTGACTAACAAAAGTTTTTAGACACTTGGAGACCAAAATAGAGTCATTTTGACCAAAACATTTTTTTCAGGCCATTGGAGTCCAAATTGCCGGTTTTAAACAAATCTTGTCTAAAACCGGCTTTTTAAGGCTGTAAAAGACAAAAAATACAGTAATTTTGACTAATTTTTTTTTCAGACCTTTGGTGACCAAATGCCGTTTTTAGACACTTGGAGACCAAACTAGAGTATTTTTGACCAAAACATTTTTTTCAGGCCATTGGAGCCAAATGTCTAAAATGTTGTCTAAAACCGGCTTTTTAAGGCTCTAAAAGACAAAAATGCAGTCATTTTGACTAATTTTTTTATCAGACCTTTGGTGACCAAATGCAGATATTTTGACTAAAAAAGGCTTTTTAGACACTTGGAGACCAAAATAGAGTCATTTTGACCAAAAAAATCTTTCAGGCCATTTAAGCCCAAATGTCTAAAATCGTGCCTAAAACCGGCTTTTTAAGGCTCTCAAAGAAAAAAATATAGACATTTGGACTTAATTTTTTTTCAGACCTTTGGTGACCAAATGCAGTTATTTTGACTTAAAAAAGGCTTTTTAGACACTTGGAGACCAAAATAGAGTCATTTTAACTAAAAAAATAATTTTCAAGTCATTGGAGCCCAAATGGCCGGTTTTAGACAAATCTTGTCTTAAACCGGCTTTTTAAGGCTCTAAAAGACAAAAATATAGTCATTTTGACTAAATTTTTTTTCAGACCTTTGGTGACCAAATGCCGTTATTTTGACTAACAAAAGGTTTTTAGACACTTGGAGACCAAAATAGAGTCATTTTGACCAAAACATTTTTTTCAGGCCATTGGAGCCCAAACGGCCGGTTTTAAACAAATCTTGTCTAAAACCGGCTTTTTAAGGCTGTAAAAGACAAAAAATACAGTAATTTTGACTAATTATTTTTTTTCAGACCTTTGGTGACCAAATGCCGTTATTTTGACTAACAAAAGGTTTTTAGACACTTGGAGACCAAAATAGAGTATTTCTGACCAAAACATTTTTTTCAGGCCATTGGAGCCAAATGTCTAAAATCTTGTCTAAAACCGGCTTTTTAAGGCTTTAAAAGACAAAAATATAGTAATTTTGACTATAGTATTTTTCAGACCTTTGGTGACCAAATGCAGTTATTTTGACTAAAAAAGGCTTTTTAGACACTTGGAGACCAAAATAGAGTCATTTTGACCAAAAAGTTTTTTTCAGGCCATTGGAGCCCAAATGGCCGGTTTTAGACAAATCTGGTCTAAAACCAGCTTTTTAAGACACTAAAAGACAAAAATACATTAATTTTGACTAATTTTTTCAGACCTTTGCTGACCAAATGCATTTATTTATACTAAAAAAGACTTTTTTAGACACTTGGAGACCAAAATAGAGTCATTTTAACAAAAAAAATTTTCAGGCCATTGGAGCCCAAAAATCTAAAATCTTGTCTAAAACCAGCTTTTCAAGGCACTAAAACACAAAAATACAGTCAATTTGACTAAATTTTTTTCAGATCTTTGGTGACCAAATGCAGTTATTTTGACTAAAAAGGCTTTTTAGACACTTGGAGACCAAAATAGATTCATTTTGACCAAAACATTTTTTTCAGGCCATTGGAGCCAAATGTCTAAAATCTTGTCTAAAACCGGCTTTTTAAGGCTCTAAAAGACAAAAATATAGTAATTTTGACTACATTTTTTTTCAGACCTTTGGTTACCAAATGCAGTTATTTTGACTTAAAAAGGCTTTTTAGACACTTGGAGACCGAAATAGAGTCATTTTAACTAAAAAATAATTTTCAGGCCATTGGAGCCCAAATGGCCGGTTTTAGACAAATCTTGTCTTAAACCGGCTTTTTAAGGCTCTAAAAGACAAAAATACAGTCATTTTGACTAAGTTTGTTTTTCAGACCTTTGGTGACCAAATGCCGTTATTTTGACTAACAAAAGTTTTTAGACACTTGGAGACCAAAATAGAGTCATTTTGACCAAAACATTTTTTTCAGGCCATTGGAGTCCAAATTGCCGGTTTTAAACAAATCTTGTCTAAAACCGGCTTTTTAAGGCTGTAAAAGACAAAAAATACAGTAATTTTGACTAATTTTTTTTTCAGACCTTTGGTGACCAAATGCCGTTTTTAGACACTTGGAGACCAAACTAGAGTATTTTTGACCAAAACATTTTTTTCAGGCCATTGGAGCCAAATGTCTAAAATGTTGTCTAAAACCGGCTTTTTAAGGCTCTAAAAGACAAAAATGCAGTCATTTTGACTAATTTTTTTATCAGACCTTTGGTGACCAAATGCAGATATTTTGACTAAAAAAGGCTTTTTAGACACTTGGAGACCAAAATAGAGTCATTTTGACCAAAAAAATCTTTCAGGCCATTTAAGCCCAAATGTCTAAAATCGTGCCTAAAACCGGCTTTTTAAGGCTCTCAAAGAAAAAAATATAGACATTTGGACTTAATTTTTTTTCAGACCTTTGGTGACCAAATGCAGTTATTTTGACTTAAAAAAGGCTTTTTAGACACTTGGAGACCAAAATAGAGTCATTTTAACTAAAAAAATAATTTTCAAGTCATTGGAGCCCAAATGGCCGGTTTTAGACAAATCTTGTCTTAAACCGGCTTTTTAAGGCTCTAAAAGACAAAAATATAGTCATTTTGACTAAATTTTTTTTCAGACCTTTGGTGACCAAATGCCGTTATTTTGACTAACAAAAGGTTTTTAGACACTTGGAGACCAAAATAGAGTCATTTTGACCAAAACATTTTTTTCAGGCCATTGGAGCCCAAACGGCCGGTTTTAAACAAATCTTGTCTAAAACCGGCTTTTTAAGGCTGTAAAAGACAAAAAATACAGTAATTTTGACTAATTATTTTTTTTCAGACCTTTGGTGACCAAATGCCGTTATTTTGACTAACAAAAGGTTTTTAGACACTTGGAGACCAAAATAGAGTATTTCTGACCAAAACATTTTTTTCAGGCCATTGGAGCCAAATGTCTAAAATCTTGTCTAAAACCGGCTTTTTAAGGCTTTAAAAGACAAAAATATAGTAATTTTGACTATAGTATTTTTCAGACCTTTGGTGACCAAATGCAGTTATTTTGACTAAAAAAGGCTTTTTAGACACTTGGAGACCAAAATAGAGTCATTTTGACCAAAAAGTTTTTTTCAGGCCATTGGAGCCCAAATGGCCGGTTTTAGACAAATCTGGTCTAAAACCAGCTTTTTAAGACACTAAAAGACAAAAATACATTAATTTTGACTAATTTTTTCAGACCTTTGCTGACCAAATGCATTTATTTATACTAAAAAAGACTTTTTTAGACACTTGGAGACCAAAATAGAGTCATTTTAACAAAAAAAATTTTCAGGCCATTGGAGCCCAAAAATCTAAAATCTTGTCTAAAACCAGCTTTTCAAGGCACTAAAAGACAAAAATACAGTCAATTTGACTAAATTTTTTTCAGATCTTTGGTGACCAAATGCAGTTATTTTGACTAAAAAGGCTTTTTAGACACTTGGAGACCAAAATAGATTCATTTTGACCAAAACATTTTTTTTTAGGCCATTGGAGCCAAATGTCTAAAATCTTGTCTAAAACCGGCTTTTTAAGGCTCTAAAAGACAAAAATATAGTAATTTTGACTACATTTTTTTTCAGACCTTTGGTTACCAAATGCAGTTATTTTGACTAAAAAAGGCTTTTTAGACACTTGGAGACCAAAATAGAGTCATTTTGACCAAAAAAATCTTTCAGGCCATTTAAGCCCAAATGTCTAAAATCGTGCCTAAAACCGGCTTTTTAAGGCTCTCAAAGAAAAAAATATAGACATTTGGACTTAATTTTTTTTCAGACCTTTGGTGACCAAATGCAGTTATTTTGACTTAAAAAGGCTTTTTAGACACTTGGAGACCAAAATAGAGTCATTTTAACTAAAAAAATAATTTTCAAGTCATTGGAGCCCAAATGGCCGGTTTTAGACAAATCTTGTCTTAAACCGGCTTTTTAAGGCTCTAAAAGACAAAAATATAGTCATTTTGACTAAATTTTTTTTCAGACCTTTGGTGACCAAATGCCGTTATTTTGACTAACAAAAGGTTTTTAGACACTTGGAGACCAAAATAGAGTCATTTTGACCAAAACATTTTTTTCAGGCCATTGGAGCCCAAACGGCCGGTTTTAAACAAATCTTGTCTAAAACCGGCTTTTTAAGGCTGTAAAAGACAAAAAATACAGTAATTTTGACTAATTATTTTTTTTCAGACCTTTGGTGACCAAATGCCGTTATTTTGACTAACAAAAGGTTTTTAGACACTTGGAGACCAAAATAGAGTATTTCTGACCAAAACATTTTTTTCAGGCCATTGGAGCCAAATGTCTAAAATCTTGTCTAAAACCGGCTTTTTAAGGCTTTAAAAGACAAAAATATAGTAATTTTGACTATAGTATTTTTCAGACCTTTGGTGACCAAATGCAGTTATTTTGACTAAAAAAGGCTTTTTAGACACTTGGAGACCAAAATAGAGTCATTTTGACCAAAAAGTTTTTTTCAGGCCATTGGAGCCCAAATGGCCGGTTTTAGACAAATCTGGTCTAAAACCGGCTTTTTAAGACACTAAAAGACAAAAAAACATTAATTTTGACAAATTTTTTCAGACCTTTGCTGACCAAATGCATTTATTTATACTAAAAAAGACTTTTTTAGACACTTGGAGACCAAAATAGAGTCATTTTAACAAAAAAATTTTCAGGCCATTGGAGCCCAAAAATCTAAAATCTTGTCTAAAACCGGCTTTTCAAGGCACTAAAAGACAAAAATACAGTCAATTTGACTAAATTTTTTTTCAGATCTTTGGTGACCAAATGCAGTTATTTTGACTAAAAAGGCTTTTTAGACACTTGGAGACCAAAATAGATTCATTTTGACCAAAACATTTTTTCAGGCCATTGGAGCCAAATGTCTAAAATCTTGTCTAAAACCGGCTTTTTAAGGCTCTAAAAGACAAAAATATAGTAATTTTGACTACATTTTTTTCAAACCTTTGGTGACCAAATGCAGTTATTTTGACTAAAAAAGGCTTTTTAGACACTTGGAGACCAAAATAGAGTCATTTTGACCAAACATTTTTTTCAGGCCATTGAAACTCAAATGGCCGGTTTTAGACAAATCGTGTCTAAAACCGGCTATTTAACCACTTAACCCCCGGAAGATTTGACCCCCTTCCTGACCAGGGCCTATTTTGCGATTCGGCACTGCGTTGACTTTAACGGACAATTGCGCAGTCGTGCGACGCTGTACCTAAACAAATTTGACTTCCTTTTTTTCCCACAAACAGAGCTTTCTTTTGGTGGTATTTGATCACCTGTGCGATTTTTTGATCATGCGCTATAAACAAAAAAAGAGCGTCAATTTTGCAAAAATAGCAATATTTTTCACATTTTTTATATGAAATTCCCCCAAAAAATGTGAAAATCAAAATTTTTTAACATTTTTGGCCAATTTGTTTTATGCTACATATGTTTGGTAAAAAAAAAGCGTATTTTGATTGGTTTGCGCAAAAGTTATCGCGTTTACTAACAAAGGGAAAGATTTTTGTCGTTTTTGTAGTTTTTTTTCAACGCGTAATGGCGGCGATCTGCGATTTTTTTTGCGGTACTGCAAAATTGCAGCAGACAGATCGGACCCTTGACTGACATTTTTGACACTTTTGGGGTTACCAGTGACATTTCTACAGTAATCAGTGCTATACATATGCACTGTTACTGTAAAATTACACTGGCAGTGAAGGGGGTTAACTTTTTTGAGAGGGAGGGGCTGTGTGTGTCCCTCGGGGCGTGATTCTAACTGTGATTGGTTGTGGCTTGAGCTGTAGGAACAGTGATCAACGGTCCTACATAGTAGAACCGTATGATCACTGTTTCTACACAGGGGGGAATGACAGGTGGCTTGTTTACATCAGTCGCCAGACTTTCTCCCTCTGCAGTGACGATCGCCGAGTGACCGGCGAACATCGGGTCCGCCGGTCACACGTGCGGGGGATCCGTGACCACGCGGGAGCGTGCCTCCGGGGGCACGCGCTCGCTCCCTAGACCCTCACAAGCTAGCAATGTGGATCAACATCACTTTGCCTGTGAGGGGCTTACTGCTGACGTAAAAACTCGTGCGGCAGTCGGCAAGTGGTTAAGGCTCTAAAAGACAAAAATAAAGACACTTTGACTAATTTTTTTTTTAGACCTTTGGTGACGAAATGCAGTTATTTTGACTAAAAAAGGCTTTTTAGACACTTGGAGACCAAAATTGAGTCATTTTGACCAAAAACATTTTTTCATGCCATTGGAGCCCAAATGGCCGGTTTTAGACAACTCTTGTCTAAAACCGGATTTTTAAGGCTCTAAAAGACAAAAAATACAGTCATTTTGACTAAATTTTTTTCAGACCTTTGGTGACCAAATGCCGTTATTTTGACTAACAAAAGGTTTTTAGACACTTGGAGACCAAAATAGAGTATTTCTGACCAAAACATTTTTTTCAGGCCATTGGAGCCAAATGTCTAAAATCTTGTCTAAAACCGGCTTTTTAAGGCTTTAAAAGACAAAAATATAGTAATTTTGACTATAGTATTTTTCAGACCTTTGGTGACCAAATGCAGTTATTTTGACTAAAAAAGGCTTTTTAGACACTTGGAGACCAAATTAGAGTCATTTTGACCAAAAAGTTTTTTTCAGGCCATTGGAGCCCAAATGGCCGGTTTTAGACAAATCTGGTCTAAAACCAGCTTTTTAAGACACTAAAAGACAAAAATACATTAATTTTGACTAATTTTTTCAGACCTTTGCTGACCAAATGCATTTATTTATACTAAAAAAGACTTTTTTAGACACTTGGAGACCAAAATAGAGTCATTTTAACAAAAAAAATTTTCAGGCCATTGGAGCCCAAAAATCTAAAATCTTGTCTAAAACCAGCTTTTCAAGGCACTAAAAGACAAAAATACAGTCAATTTGACTAAATTTTTTTCAGATCTTTGGTGACCAAATGCAGTTATTTTGACTAAAAAGGCTTTTTAGACACTTGGAGACCAAAATAGATTCATTTTGACCAAAACATTTTTTTCAGGCCATTGGAGCCAAATGTCTAAAATCTTGTCTAAAACCGGCTTTTTAAGGCTCTAAAAGACAAAAATATAGTAATTTTGACTACATTTTTTTTCAGACCTTTGGTTACCAAATGCAGTTATTTTGACTAAAAAAGGCTTTTTAGACACTTGGAGACCAAAATAGAGTCATTTTGACCAAAAAAATCTTTCAGGCCATTTAAGCCCAAATGTCTAAAATCGTGCCTAAAACCGGCTTTTTAAGGCTCTCAAAGAAAAAAATATAGACATTTGGACTTAATTTTTTTTCAGACCTTTGGTGACCAAATGCAGTTATTTTGACTTAAAAAGGCTTTTTAGACACTTGGAGACCAAAATAGAGTCATTTTAACTAAAAAAATAATTTTCAAGTCATTGGAGCCCAAATGGCCGGTTTTAGACAAATCTTGTCTTAAACCGGCTTTTTAAGGCTCTAAAAGACAAAAATATAGTCATTTTGACTAAATTTTTTTTCAGACCTTTGGTGACCAAATGCCGTTATTTTGACTAACAAAAGGTTTTTAGACACTTGGAGACCAAAATAGAGTCATTTTGACCAAAACATTTTTTTCAGGCCATTGGAGCCCAAACGGCCGGTTTTAAACAAATCTTGTCTAAAACCGGCTTTTTAAGGCTGTAAAAGACAAAAAATACAGTAATTTTGACTAATTATTTTTTTTCAGACCTTTGGTGACCAAATGCCGTTATTTTGACTAACAAAAGGTTTTTAGACACTTGGAGACCAAAATAGAGTATTTCTGACCAAAACATTTTTTTCAGGCCATTGGAGCCAAATGTCTAAAATCTTGTCTAAAACCGGCTTTTTAAGGCTTTAAAAGACAAAAATATAGTAATTTTGACTATAGTATTTTTCAGACCTTTGGTGACCAAATGCAGTTATTTTGACTAAAAAAGGCTTTTTAGACACTTGGAGACCAAAATAGAGTCATTTTGACCAAAAAGTTTTTTTCAGGCCATTGGAGCCCAAATGGCCGGTTTTAGACAAATCTGGTCTAAAACCGGCTTTTTAAGACACTAAAAGACAAAAAAACATTAATTTTGACTAATTTTTTCAGACCTTTGCTGACCAAATGCATTTATTTATACTAAAAAAGACTTTTTTAGACACTTGGAGACCAAAATAGAGTCATTTTAACAAAAAAATGTTCAGGCCATTGGAGCCCAAAAATCTAAAATCTTTTCTAAAACCGGCTTTTCAAGGCACTAAAAGACAAAAATACAGTCAATTTGACTACATTTTTTTTCAGATCTTTGGTGACCAAATGCAGTTATTTTGACTAAAAAGGCTTTTTAGACACTTGGAGACCAAAATAGATTCATTTTGACCAAAACATTTTTTCAGGCCATTGGAGCCAAATGTCTAAAATCTTGTCTAAAACCGGCTTTTTAAGGCTCTAAAAGACAAAAATATAGTAATTTTGACTACATTTTTTTCAAACCTTTGGTGACCAAATGCAGTTATTTTGACTAAAAAAGGCTTTTTAGACACTTGGAGACCAAAATAGAGTCATTTTGACCAAACATTTTTTTCAGGCCATTGAAACTCAAATGGCCGGTTTTAGACAAATCGTGTCTAAAACCGGCTATTTAACCACTTAACCCCCGGAAGATTTGACCCCCTTCCTGACCAGGGCCTATTTTGCGATTCGGCACTGCGTTGACTTTAACGGACAATTGCGCAGTCGTGCGACGCTGTACCTAAACAAATTTGACTTCCTTTTTTTCCCACAAACAGAGCTTTCTTTTGGTGGTATTTGATCACCTGTGCGATTTTTTGATCATGCGCTATAAACAAAAAAAGAGCGTCAATTTTGCAAAAATAGCAATATTTTTCACATTTTTTATATGAAATTCCCCCAAAAAATGTGAAAATCAAAATTTTTTAACATTTTTGGCCAATTTGTTTTATGCTACATATGTTTGGTAAAAAAAAAGCGTATTTTGATTGGTTTGCGCAAAAGTTATCGCGTTTACTAACAAAGGGAAAGATTTTTGTCGTTTTTGTAGTTTTTTTTTCAACGCGTAATGGCGGCGATCTGCGATTTTTTTTGCGGTACTGCAAAATTGCAGCAGACAGATCGGACCCTTGACTGACATTTTTGACACTTTTGGGGTTACCAGTGACATTTCTACAGTAATCAGTACATATGCACTGTTACTGTAAAATTACACTGGCAGTGAAGGGGGTTAACTTTTTTGAGAGGGAGGGGCTGTGTGTGTCCCTCGGGGCGTGATTCTAACTGTGATTGGTTGTGGCTTGAGCTGTAGGAACAGTGATCAACGGTCCTACATAGTAGAACCGTATGATCACTGTTTCTACACAGGGGGGAATGACAGGTGGCTTGTTTACATCAGTCGCCAGACTTTCTCCCTCTGCAGTGACGATCGCCGAGTGACCGGCGAACATCGGGTCCGCCGGTCACACGTGCGGGGGATCCGTGACCACGCGGGAGCGTGCCTCCGGGGGCGCGCGCTCGCTCCCTAGACCCTCACAAGCTAGCAATGTGGATCAACATCACTTTGCCTGTGAGGGGCTTACTGCTGACGTAAAAACTCGTGCGGCAGTCGGCAAGTGGTTAAGGCTCTAAAAGACAAAAATAAAGACACTTTGACTAATTTTTTTTTTAGACCTTTGGTGACGAAATGCAGTTATTTTGACTAAAAAAGGCTTTTTAGACACTTGGAGACCAAAATTGAGTCATTTTGACCAAAAACATTTTTTCATGCCATTGGAGCCCAAATGGCCGGTTTTAGACAACTCTTGTCTAAAACCGGATTTTTAAGGCTCTAAAAGACAAAAAATACAGTCATTTTGACTAAATTTTTTTCAGACCTTTGGTGACCAAATGCCGTTATTTTGACTAACAAAAGGTTTTTAGACACTTGGAGACCAAAATAGAGTATTTTTGACCAAAACATTTTTTTCCAGGCCATTTTAGCCAAATGTCTAAAATCGTGCCTAAAACCGGCTTTTTAAGGCTCTCAAAGAAAAAATATAGTCATTTGGACTTAATTTTTTTCAGACCTTTGGTGACCAAATGCAGTTATTTTGACTTAAAAAGGCTTTTTAGACACTTGGAGACCGAAATAGAGTCATTTTAAATAAAAAATAATTTTCAGGCCATTGGAGCCCAAATGGCCGGTTTTAGACAAATCTTGTCTTAAACCGGCTTTTTAAGGCTCTAAAAGACAAAAATACAGTCATTTTGACTAAGTTTGTTTTTCAGACCTTTGGTGACCAAATGCCGTTATTTTGACTAACAAAAGTTTTTAGACACTTGGAGACCAAAATAGAGTCATTTTGACCAAAACATTTTTTTCAGGCCATTGGAGTCCAAATTGCCGGTTTTAAACAAATCTTGTCTAAAACCGGCTTTTTAAGGCTGTAAAAGACAAAAAATACAGTAATTTTGACTAATTTTTTTTTCAGACCTTTGGTGACCAAATGCCGTTTTTAGACACTTGGAGACCAAACTAGAGTATTTTTGACCAAAACATTTTTTTCAGGCCATTGGAGCCAAATGTCTAAAATGTTGTCTAAAACCGGCTTTTTAAGGCTCTAAAAGACAAAAATGCAGTCATTTTGACTAATTTTTTTATCAGACCTTTGGTGACCAAATGCAGATATTTTGACTAAAAAAGGCTTTTTAGACACTTGGAGACCAAAATAGAGTCATTTTGACCAAAAAAATCTTTCAGGCCATTTAAGCCCAAATGTCTAAAATCGTGCCTAAAACCGGCTTTTTAAGGCTCTCAAAGAAAAAAATATAGACATTTGGACTTAATTTTTTTTCAGACCTTTGGTGACCAAATGCAGTTATTTTGACTTAAAAAAGGCTTTTTAGACACTTGGAGACCAAAATAGAGTCATTTTAACTAAAAAAATAATTTTCAAGTCATTGGAGCCCAAATGGCCGGTTTTAGACAAATCTTGTCTTAAACCGGCTTTTTAAGGCTCTAAAAGACAAAAATATAGTCATTTTGACTAAATTTTTTTTCAGACCTTTGGTGACCAAATGCCGTTATTTTGACTAACAAAAGGTTTTTAGACACTTGGAGACCAAAATAGAGTCATTTTGACCAAAACATTTTTTTCAGGCCATTGGAGCCCAAACGGCCGGTTTTAAACAAATCTTGTCTAAAACCGGCTTTTTAAGGCTGTAAAAGACAAAAAATACAGTAATTTTGACTAATTATTTTTTTTCAGACCTTTGGTGACCAAATGCCGTTATTTTGACTAACAAAAGGTTTTTAGACACTTGGAGACCAAAATAGAGTATTTCTGACCAAAACATTTTTTTCAGGCCATTGGAGCCAAATGTCTAAAATCTTGTCTAAAACCGGCTTTTTAAGGCTTTAAAAGACAAAAATATAGTAATTTTGACTATAGTATTTTTCAGACCTTTGGTGACCAAATGCAGTTATTTTGACTAAAAAAGGCTTTTTAGACACTTGGAGACCAAAATAGAGTCATTTTGACCAAAAAGTTTTTTTCAGGCCATTGGAGCCCAAATGGCCGGTTTTAGACAAATCTGGTCTAAAACCAGCTTTTTAAGACACTAAAAGACAAAAATACATTAATTTTGACTAATTTTTTCAGACCTTTGCTGACCAAATGCATTTATTTATACTAAAAAAGACTTTTTTAGACACTTGGAGACCAAAATAGAGTCATTTTAACAAAAAAAATTTTCAGGCCATTGGAGCCCAAAAATCTAAAATCTTGTCTAAAACCAGCTTTTCAAGGCACTAAAACACAAAAATACAGTCAATTTGACTAAATTTTTTTCAGATCTTTGGTGACCAAATGCAGTTATTTTGACTAAAAAGGCTTTTTAGACACTTGGAGACCAAAATAGATTCATTTTGACCAAAACATTTTTTTCAGGCCATTGGAGCCAAATGTCTAAAATCTTGTCTAAAACCGGCTTTTTAAGGCTCTAAAAGACAAAAATATAGTAATTTTGACTACATTTTTTTTCAGACCTTTGGTTACCAAATGCAGTTATTTTGACTTAAAAAGGCTTTTTAGACACTTGGAGACCGAAATAGAGTCATTTTAACTAAAAAATAATTTTCAGGCCATTGGAGCCCAAATGGCCGGTTTTAGACAAATCTTGTCTTAAACCGGCTTTTTAAGGCTCTAAAAGACAAAAATACAGTCATTTTGACTAAGTTTGTTTTTCAGACCTTTGGTGACCAAATGCCGTTATTTTGACTAACAAAAGTTTTTAGACACTTGGAGACCAAAATAGAGTCATTTTGACCAAAACATTTTTTTCAGGCCATTGGAGTCCAAATTGCCGGTTTTAAACAAATCTTGTCTAAAACCGGCTTTTTAAGGCTGTAAAAGACAAAAAATACAGTAATTTTGACTAATTTTTTTTTCAGACCTTTGGTGACCAAATGCCGTTTTTAGACACTTGGAGACCAAACTAGAGTATTTTTGACCAAAATATTTTTTTCAGGCCATTGGAGCCAAATGTCTAAAATGTTGTCTAAAACCGGCTTTTTAAGGCTCTAAAAGACAAAAATGCAGTCATTTTGACTAATTTTTTTATCAGACCTTTGGTGACCAAATGCAGATATTTTGACTAAAAAAGGCTTTTTAGACACTTGGAGACCAAAATAGAGTCATTTTGACCAAAAAAATCTTTCAGGCCATTTAAGCCCAAATGTCTAAAATCGTGCCTAAAACCGGCTTTTTAAGGCTCTCAAAGAAAAAAATATAGACATTTGGACTTAATTTTTTTTCAGACCTTTGGTGACCAAATGCAGTTATTTTGACTTAAAAAAGGCTTTTTAGACACTTGGAGACCAAAATAGAGTCATTTTAACTAAAAAAATAATTTTCAAGTCATTGGAGCCCAAATGGCCGGTTTTAGACAAATCTTGTCTTAAACCGGCTTTTTAAGGCTCTAAAAGACAAAAATATAGTCATTTTGACTAAATTTTTTTTCAGACCTTTGGTGACCAAATGCCGTTATTTTGACTAACAAAAGGTTTTTAGACACTTGGAGACCAAAATAGAGTCATTTTGACCAAAACATTTTTTTCAGGCCATTGGAGCCCAAACGGCCGGTTTTAAACAAATCTTGTCTAAAACCGGCTTTTTAAGGCTGTAAAAGACAAAAAATACAGTAATTTTGACTAATTATTTTTTTTCAGACCTTTGGTGACCAAATGCCGTTATTTTGACTAACAAAAGGTTTTTAGACACTTGGAGACCAAAATAGAGTATTTCTGACCAAAACATTTTTTTCAGGCCATTGGAGCCAAATGTCTAAAATCTTGTCTAAAACCGGCTTTTTAAGGCTTTAAAAGACAAAAATATAGTAATTTTGACTATAGTATTTTTCAGACCTTTGGTGACCAAATGCAGTTATTTTGACTAAAAAAGGCTTTTTAGACACTTGGAGACCAAAATAGAGTCATTTTGACCAAAAAGTTTTTTTCAGGCCATTGGAGCCCAAATGGCCGGTTTTAGACAAATCTGGTCTAAAACCAGCTTTTTAAGACACTAAAAGACAAAAATACATTAATTTTGACTAATTTTTTCAGACCTTTGCTGACCAAATGCATTTATTTATACTAAAAAATACTTTTTTAGACACTTGGAGACCAAAATAGAGTCTTTTTAACAAAAAAAATTTTCAGGCCATTGGAGCCCAAAAATCTAAAATCTTGTCTAAAACCAGCTTTTCAAGGCACTAAAAGACAAAAATACAGTCAATTTGACTAAATTTTTTTCAGATCTTTGGTGACCAAATGCAGTTATTTTGACTAAAAAGGCTTTTTAGACACTTGGAGACCAAAATAGATTCATTTTGACCAAAACATTTTTTTTTAGGCCATTGGAGCCAAATGTCTAAAATCTTGTCTAAAACCGGCTTTTTAAGGCTCTAAAAGACAAAAATATAGTAATTTTGACTACATTTTTTTTCAGACCTTTGGTTACCAAATGCAGTTATTTTGACTAAAAAAGGCTTTTTAGACACTTGGAGACCAAAATAGAGTCATTTTGACCAAAAAAATCTTTCAGGCCATTTAAGCCCAAATGTCTAAAATCGTGCCTAAAACCGGCTTTTTAAGGCTCTCAAAGAAAAAAATATAGACATTTGGACTTAATTTTTTTTCAGACCTTTGGTGACCAAATGCAGTTATTTTGACTTAAAAAGGCTTTTTAGACACTTGGAGACCAAAATAGAGTCATTTTAACTAAAAAAATAATTTTCAAGTCATTGGAGCCCAAATGGCCGGTTTTAGACAAATCTTGTCTTAAACCGGCTTTTTAAGGCTCTAAAAGACAAAAATATAGTCATTTTGACTAAATTTTTTTTCAGACCTTTGGTGACCAAATGCCGTTATTTTGACTAACAAAAGGTTTTTAGACACTTGGAGACCAAAATAGAGTCATTTTGACCAAAACATTTTTTTCAGGCCATTGGAGCCCAAACGGCCGGTTTTAAACAAATCTTGTCTAAAACCGGCTTTTTAAGGCTGTAAAAGACAAAAAATACAGTAATTTTGACTAATTATTTTTTTTCAGACCTTTGGTGACCAAATGCCGTTATTTTGACTAACAAAAGGTTTTTAGACACTTGGAGACCAAAATAGAGTATTTCTGACCAAAACATTTTTTTCAGGCCATTGGAGCCAAATGTCTAAAATCTTGTCTAAAACCGGCTTTTTAAGGCTTTAAAAGACAAAAATATAGTAATTTTGACTATAGTATTTTTCAGACCTTTGGTGACCAAATGCAGTTATTTTGACTAAAAAAGGCTTTTTAGACACTTGGAGACCAAAATAGAGTCATTTTGACCAAAAAGTTTTTTTCAGGCCATTGGAGCCCAAATGGCCGGTTTTAGACAAATCTGGTCTAAAACCGGCTTTTTAAGACACTAAAAGACAAAAAAACATTAATTTTGACAAATTTTTTCAGACCTTTGCTGACCAAATGCATTTATTTATACTAAAAAAGACTTTTTTAGACACTTGGAGACCAAAATAGAGTCATTTTAACAAAAAAATTTTCAGGCCATTGGAGCCCAAAAATCTAAAATCTTGTCTAAAACCGGCTTTTCAAGGCACTAAAAGACAAAAATACAGTCAATTTGACTAAATTTTTTTTCAGATCTTTGGTGACCAAATGCAGTTATTTTGACTAAAAAGGCTTTTTAGACACTTGGAGACCAAAATAGATTCATTTTGACCAAAACATTTTTTCAGGCCATTGGAGCCAAATGTCTAAAATCTTGTCTAAAACCGGCTTTTTAAGGCTCTAAAAGACAAAAATATAGTAATTTTGACTACATTTTTTTCAAACCTTTGGTGACCAAATGCAGTTATTTTGACTAAAAAAGGCTTTTTAGACACTTGGAGACCAAAATAGAGTCATTTTGACCAAACATTTTTTTCAGGCCATTGAAACTCAAATGGCCGGTTTTAGACAAATCGTGTCTAAAACCGGCTATTTAACCACTTAACCCCCGGAAGATTTGACCCCCTTCCTGACCAGGGCCTATTTTGCGATTCGGCACTGCGTTGACTTTAACGGACAATTGCGCAGTCGTGCGACGCTGTACCTAAACAAATTTGACTTCCTTTTTTTCCCACAAACAGAGCTTTCTTTTGGTGGTATTTGATCACCTGTGCGATTTTTTGATCATGCGCTATAAACAAAAAAAGAGCGTCAATTTTGCAAAAATAGCAATATTTTTCACATTTTTTATATGAAATTCCCCCAAAAAATGTGAAAATCAAAATTTTTTAACATTTTTGGCCAATTTGTTTTATGCTACATATGTTTGGTAAAAAAAAAGCGTATTTTGATTGGTTTGCGCAAAAGTTATCGCGTTTACTAACAAAGGGAAAGATTTTTGTCGTTTTTGTAGTTTTTTTTCAACGCGTAATGGCGGCGATCTGCGATTTTTTTTGCGGTACTGCAAAATTGCAGCAGACAGATCGGACCCTTGACTGACATTTTTGACACTTTTGGGGTTACCAGTGACATTTCTACAGTAATCAGTGCTATACATATGCACTGTTACTGTAAAATTACACTGGCAGTGAAGGGGGTTAACTTTTTTGAGAGGGAGGGGCTGTGTGTGTCCCTCGGGGCGTGATTCTAACTGTGATTGGTTGTGGCTTGAGCTGTAGGAACAGTGATCAACGGTCCTACATAGTAGAACCGTATGATCACTGTTTCTACACAGGGGGGAATGACAGGTGGCTTGTTTACATCAGTCGCCAGACTTTCTTCCTCTGCAGTGACGATCGCCGAGTGACCGGCGAACATCGGGTCCGCCGGTCACACGTGCGGGGGATCCGTGACCACGCGGGAGCGTGCCTCCGGGGGCGCGCGCTCGCTCCCTAGACCCTCACAAGCTAGCAATGTGGATCAACATCACTTTGCCTGTGAGGGGCTTACTGCTGACGTAAAAACTCGTGCGGCAGTCGGCAAGTGGTTAAGGCTCTAAAAGACAAAAATAAAGACACTTTGACTAATTTTTTTTTTAGACCTTTGGTGACGAAATGCAGTTATTTTGACTAAAAAAGGCTTTTTAGACACTTGGAGACCAAAATTGAGTCATTTTGACCAAAAACATTTTTTCATGCCATTGGAGCCCAAATGGCCGGTTTTAGACAACTCTTGTCTAAAACCGGATTTTTAAGGCTCTAAAAGACAAAAAATACAGTCATTTTGACTAAATTTTTTTCAGACCTTTGGTGACCAAATGCCGTTATTTTGACTAACAAAAGGTTTTTAGACACTTGGAGACCAAAATAGAGTATTTCTGACCAAAACATTTTTTTCAGGCCATTGGAGCCAAATGTCTAAAATCTTGTCTAAAACCGGCTTTTTAAGGCTTTAAAAGACAAAAATATAGTAATTTTGACTATAGTATTTTTCAGACCTTTGGTGACCAAATGCAGTTATTTTGACTAAAAAAGGCTTTTTAGACACTTGGAGACCAAATTAGAGTCATTTTGACCAAAAAGTTTTTTTCAGGCCATTGGAGCCCAAATGGCCGGTTTTAGACAAATCTGGTCTAAAACCAGCTTTTTAAGACACTAAAAGACAAAAATACATTAATTTTGACTAATTTTTTCAGACCTTTGCTGACCAAATGCATTTATTTATACTAAAAAAGACTTTTTTAGACACTTGGAGACCAAAATAGAGTCATTTTAACAAAAAAAATTTTCAGGCCATTGGAGCCCAAAAATCTAAAATCTTGTCTAAAACCAGCTTTTCAAGGCACTAAAAGACAAAAATACAGTCAATTTGACTAAATTTTTTTCAGATCTTTGGTGACCAAATGCAGTTATTTTGACTAAAAAGGCTTTTTAGACACTTGGAGACCAAAATAGATTCATTTTGACCAAAACATTTTTTTCAGGCCATTGGAGCCAAATGTCTAAAATCTTGTCTAAAACCGGCTTTTTAAGGCTCTAAAAGACAAAAATATAGTAATTTTGACTACATTTTTTTTCAGACCTTTGGTTACCAAATGCAGTTATTTTGACTAAAAAAGGCTTTTTAGACACTTGGAGACCAAAATAGAGTCATTTTGACCAAAAAAATCTTTCAGGCCATTTAAGCCCAAATGTCTAAAATCGTGCCTAAAACCGGCTTTTTAAGGCTCTCAAAGAAAAAAATATAGACATTTGGACTTAATTTTTTTTCAGACCTTTGGTGACCAAATGCAGTTATTTTGACTTAAAAAGGCTTTTTAGACACTTGGAGACCAAAATAGAGTCATTTTAACTAAAAAAATAATTTTCAAGTCATTGGAGCCCAAATGGCCGGTTTTAGACAAATCTTGTCTTAAACCGGCTTTTTAAGGCTCTAAAAGACAAAAATATAGTCATTTTGACTAAATTTTTTTTCAGACCTTTGGTGACCAAATGCCGTTATTTTGACTAACAAAAGGTTTTTAGACACTTGGAGACCAAAATAGAGTCATTTTGACCAAAACATTTTTTTCAGGCCATTGGAGCCCAAACGGCCGGTTTTAAACAAATCTTGTCTAAAACCGGCTTTTTAAGGCTGTAAAAGACAAAAAATACAGTAATTTTGACTAATTATTTTTTTTCAGACCTTTGGTGACCAAATGCCGTTATTTTGACTAACAAAAGGTTTTTAGACACTTGGAGACCAAAATAGAGTATTTCTGACCAAAACATTTTTTTCAGGCCATTGGAGCCAAATGTCTAAAATCTTGTCTAAAACCGGCTTTTTAAGGCTTTAAAAGACAAAAATATAGTAATTTTGACTATAGTATTTTTCAGACCTTTGGTGACCAAATGCAGTTATTTTGACTAAAAAAGGCTTTTTAGACACTTGGAGACCAAAATAGAGTCATTTTGACCAAAAAGTTTTTTTCAGGCCATTGGAGCCCAAATGGCCGGTTTTAGACAAATCTGGTCTAAAACCGGCTTTTTAAGACACTAAAAGACAAAAAAACATTAATTTTGACTAATTTTTTCAGACCTTTGCTGACCAAATGCATTTATTTATACTAAAAAAGACTTTTTTAGACACTTGGAGACCAAAATAGAGTCATTTTAACAAAAAAATGTTCAGGCCATTGGAGCCCAAAAATCTAAAATCTTGTCTAAAACCGGCTTTTCAAGGCACTAAAAGACAAAAATACAGTCAATTTGACTACATTTTTTTTCAGATCTTTGGTGACCAAATGCAGTTATTTTGACTAAAAAGGCTTTTTAGACACTTGGAGACCAAAATAGATTCATTTTGACCAAAACATTTTTTCAGGCCATTGGAGCCAAATGTCTAAAATCTTGTCTAAAACCGGCTTTTTAAGGCTCTAAAAGACAAAAATATAGTAATTTTGACTACATTTTTTTCAAACCTTTGGTGACCAAATGCAGTTATTTTGACTAAAAAAGGCTTTTTAGACACTTGGAGACCAAAATAGAGTCATTTTGACCAAACATTTTTTTCAGGCCATTGAAACTCAAATGGCCGGTTTTAGACAAATCGTGTCTAAAACCGGCTATTTAACCACTTAACCCCCGGAAGATTTGACCCCCTTCCTGACCAGGGCCTATTTTGCGATTCGGCACTGCGTTGACTTTAACGGACAATTGCGCAGTCGTGCGACGCTGTACCTAAACAAATTTGACTTCCTTTTTTTCCCACAAACAGAGCTTTCTTTTGGTGGTATTTGATCACCTGTGCGATTTTTTGATCATGCGCTATAAACAAAAAAAGAGCGTCAATTTTGCAAAAATAGCAATATTTTTCACATTTTTTATATGAAATTCCCCCAAAAAATGTGAAAATCAAAATTTTTTAACATTTTTGGCCAATTTGTTTTATGCTACATATGTTTGGTAAAAAAAAAGCGTATTTTGATTGGTTTGCGCAAAAGTTATCGCGTTTACTAACAAAGGGAAAGATTTTTGTCGTTTTTGTAGTTTTTTTTTCAACGCGTAATGGCGGCGATCTGCGATTTTTTTTGCGGTACTGCAAAATTGCAGCAGACAGATCGGACCCTTGACTGACATTTTTGACACTTTTGGGGTTACCAGTGACATTTCTACAGTAATCAGTACATATGCACTGTTACTGTAAAATTACACTGGCAGTGAAGGGGGTTAACTTTTTTGAGAGGGAGGGGCTGTGTGTGTCCCTCGGGGCGTGATTCTAACTGTGATTGGTTGTGGCTTGAGCTGTAGGAACAGTGATCAACGGTCCTACATAGTAGAACCGTATGATCACTGTTTCTACACAGGGGGGAATGACAGGTGGCTTGTTTACATCAGTCGCCAGACTTTCTCCCTCTGCAGTGACGATCGCCGAGTGACCGGCGAACATCGGGTCCGCCGGTCACACGTGCGGGGGATCCGTGACCACGCGGGAGCGTGCCTCCGGGGGCGCGCGCTCGCTCCCTAGACCCTCACAAGCTAGCAATGTGGATCAACATCACTTTGCCTGTGAGGGGCTTACTGCTGACGTAAAAACTCGTGCGGCAGTCGGCAAGTGGTTAAGGCTCTAAAAGACAAAAATAAAGACACTTTGACTAATTTTTTTTTTAGACCTTTGGTGACGAAATGCAGTTATTTTGACTAAAAAAGGCTTTTTAGACACTTGGAGACCAAAATTGAGTCATTTTGACCAAAAACATTTTTTCATGCCATTGGAGCCCAAATGGCCGGTTTTAGACAACTCTTGTCTAAAACCGGATTTTTAAGGCTCTAAAAGACAAAAAATACAGTCATTTTGACTAAATTTTTTTCAGACCTTTGGTGACCAAATGCCGTTATTTTGACTAACAAAAGGTTTTTAGACACTTGGAGACCAAAATAGAGTATTTTTGACCAAAACATTTTTTTCCAGGCCATTTTAGCCAAATGTCTAAAATCGTGCCTAAAACCGGCTTTTTAAGGCTCTCAAAGAAAAAATATAGTCATTTGGACTTAATTTTTTTCAGACCTTTGGTGACCAAATGCAGTTATTTTGACTTAAAAAGGCTTTTTAGACACTTGGAGACCGAAATAGAGTCATTTTAAATAAAAAATAATTTTCAGGCCATTGGAGCCCAAATGGCCGGTTTTAGACAAATCTTGTCTTAAACCGGCTTTTTAAGGCTCTAAAAGACAAAAATACAGTCATTTTGACTAAGTTTGTTTTTCAGACCTTTGGTGACCAAATGCCGTTATTTTGACTAACAAAAGTTTTTAGACACTTGGAGACCAAAATAGAGTCATTTTGACCAAAACATTTTTTTCAGGCCATTGGAGTCCAAATTGCCGGTTTTAAACAAATCTTGTCTAAAACCGGCTTTTTAAGGCTGTAAAAGACAAAAAATACAGTAATTTTGACTAATTTTTTTTTCAGACCTTTGGTGACCAAATGCCGTTTTTAGACACTTGGAGACCAAACTAGAGTATTTTTGACCAAAACATTTTTTTCAGGCCATTGGAGCCAAATGTCTAAAATGTTGTCTAAAACCGGCTTTTTAAGGCTCTAAAAGACAAAAATGCAGTCATTTTGACTAATTTTTTTTCAGACCTTTGGTTACCAAATGCAGTTATTTTGACTAAAAAAGGCTTTTTAGACACTTGGAGACCAAAATAGAGTCATTTTGACCAAAAAAATCTTTCAGGCCATTTAAGCCCAAATGTCTAAAATCGTGCCTAAAACTGGCTTTTTAAGGCTCTCAAAGAAAAAAATATAGACATTTGGACTTAATTTTTTTTCAGACCTTTGGTGACCAAATGCAGTTATTTTGACTTAAAAAGGCTTTTTAGACACTTGGAGACCAAAATAGAGTCATTTTAACTAAAAAAATAATTTTCAAGTCATTGGAGCCCAAATGGCCGGTTTTAGACAAATCTTGTCTTAAACCGGCTTTTTAAGGCTCTAAAAGACAAAAATATAGTCATTTTGACTAAATTTTTTTTCAGACCTTTGGTGACCAAATGCCGTTATTTTGACTAACAAAAGGTTTTTAGACACTTGGAGACCAAAATAGAGTCATTTTGACCAAAACATTTTTTTCAGGCCATTGGAGCCCAAACGGCCGGTTTTAAACAAATCTTGTCTAAAACCGGCTTTTTAAGGCTGTAAAAGACAAAAAATACAGTAATTTTGACTAATTATTTTTTTTCAGACCTTTGGTGACCAAATGCCGTTATTTTGACTAACAAAAGGTTTTTAGACACTTGGAGACCAAAATAGAGTATTTCTGACCAAAACATTTTTTTCAGGCCATTGGAGCCAAATGTCTAAAATCTTGTCTAAAACCGGCTTTTTAAGGCTTTAAAAGACAAAAATATAGTAATTTTGACTATAGTATTTTTCAGACCTTTGGTGACCAAATGCAGTTATTTTGACTAAAAAAGGCTTTTTAGACACTTGGAGACCAAAATAGAGTCATTTTGACCAAAAAGTTTTTTTCAGGCCATTGGAGCCCAAATGGCCGGTTTTAGACAAATCTGGTCTAAAACCGGCTTTTTAAGACACTAAAAGACAAAAAAACATTAATTTTGACTAATTTTTTCAGACCTTTGCTGACCAAATGCATTTATTTATACTAAAAAAGACTTTTTTAGACACTTGGAGACCAAAATAGAGTCATTTTAACAAAAAAATTTTCAGGCCATTGGAGCCCAAAAATCTAAAATCTTGTCTAAAACCGGCTTTTCAAGGCACTAAAAGACAAAAATACAGTCAATTTGACTACATTTTTTTTCAGATCTTTGGTGACCAAATGCAGTTATTTTGACTAAAAAGGCTTTTTAGACACTTGGAGACCAAAATAGATTCATTTTGACCAAAACATTTTTTCAGGCCATTGGAGCCAAATGTCTAAAATCTTGTCTAAAACCGGCTTTTTAAGGCTCTAAAAGACAAAAATATAGTAATTTTGACTACATTTTTTTCAAACCTTTGGTGACCAAATGCAGTTATTTTGACTAAAAAAGGCTTTTTAGACACTTGGAGACCAAAATAGAGTCATTTTGACCAAACATTTTTTTCAGGCCATTGAAACTCAAATGGCCGGTTTTAGACAAATCGTGTCTAAAACCGGCTATTTAACCACTTAACCCCCGGAAGATTTGACCCCCTTCCTGACCAGGGCCTATTTTGCGATTCGGCACTGCGTTGACTTTAACGGACAATTGCGCAGTCGTGCGACGCTGTACCTAAACAAATTTGACTTCCTTTTTTTCCCACAAACAGAGCTTTCTTTTGGTGGTATTTGATCACCTGTGCGATTTTTTGATCATGCGCTATAAACAAAAAAAGAGCGTCAATTTTGCAAAAATAGCAATATTTTTCACATTTTTTATATGAAATTCCCCCAAAAAATGTGAAAATCAAAATTTTTTAACATTTTTGGCCAATTTGTTTTATGCTACATATGTTTGGTAAAAAAAAAGCGTATTTTGATTGGTTTGCGCAAAAGTTATCGCGTTTACTAACAAAGGGAAAGATTTTTGTCGTTTTTGTAGTTTTTTTTTCAACGCGTAATGGCGGCGATCTGCGATTTTTTTTGCGGTACTGCAAAATTGCAGCAGACAGATCGGACCCTTGACTGACATTTTTGACACTTTTGGGGTTACCAGTGACATTTCTACAGTAATCAGTACATATGCACTGTTACTGTAAAATTACACTGGCAGTGAAGGGGGTTAACTTTTTTGAGAGGGAGGGGCTGTGTGTGTCCCTCGGGGCGTGATTCTAACTGTGATTGGTTGTGGCTTGAGCTGTAGGAACAGTGATCAACGGTCCTACATAGTAGAACCGTATGATCACTGTTTCTACACAGGGGGGAATGACAGGTGGCTTGTTTACATCAGTCGCCAGACTTTCTCCCTCTGCAGTGACGATCGCCGAGTGACCGGCGAACATCGGGTCCGCCGGTCACACGTGCGGGGGATCCGTGACCACGCGGGAGCGTGCCTCCGGGGGCGCGCGCTCGCTCCCTAGACCCTCACAAGCTAGCAATGTGGATCAACATCACTTTGCCTGTGAGGGGCTTACTGCTGACGTAAAAACTCGTGCGGCAGTCGGCAAGTGGTTAAGGCTCTAAAAGACAAAAATAAAGACACTTTGACTAATTTTTTTTTAGACCTTTGGTGACGAAATGCAGTTATTTTGACTAAAAAAGGCTTTTTAGACACTTGGAGACCAAAATTGAGTCATTTTGACCAAAAACATTTTTTCATGCCATTGGAGCCCAAATGGCCGGTTTTAGACAACTCTTGTCTAAAACCGGATTTTTAAGGCTCTAAAAGACAAAAAATACAGTCATTTTGACTAAATTTTTTTCAGACCTTTGGTGACCAAATGCCGTTATTTTGACTAACAAAAGGCTTTTTAGACACTTGGAGACCAAAATAGAGTATTTTTGACCAAAACATTTTTTTCCAGGCCATTTTAGCCAAATGTCTAAAATCGTGCCTAAAACCGGCTTTTTAAGGCTCTCAAAGAAAAAATATAGTCATTTGGACTTAATTTTTTTCAGACCTTTGGTGACCAAATGCAGTTATTTTGACTTAAAAAGGCTTTTTAGACACTTGGAGACCGAAATAGAGTCATTTTAACTAAAAAATAATTTTCAGGCCATTGGAGCCCAAATGGCCGGTTTTAGACAAATCTTGTCTTAAACCGGCTTTTTAAGGCTCTAAAAGACAAAAATACAGTCATTTTGACTAAGTTTGTTTTTCAGACCTTTGGTGACCAAATGCCGTTATTTTGACTAACAAAAGTTTTTAGACACTTGGAGACCAAAATAGAGTCATTTTGACCAAAACATTTTTTTCAGGCCATTGGAGTCCAAATTGCCGGTTTTAAACAAATCTTGTCTAAAACCGGCTTTTTAAGGCTGTAAAAGACAAAAAATACAGTAATTTTGACTAATTTTTTTTTCAGACCTTTGGTGACCAAATGCCGTTTTTAGACACTTGGAGACCAAACTAGAGTATTTTTGACCAAAACATTTTTTTCAGGCCATTGGAGCCAAATGTCTAAAATGTTGTCTAAAACCGGCTTTTTAAGGCTCTAAAAGACAAAAATGCAGTCATTTTGACTAATTTTTTTATCAGACCTTTGGTGACCAAATGCAGATATTTTGACTAAAAAAGGCTTTTTAGACACTTGGAGACCAAAATAGAGTCATTTTGACCAAAAAAATCTTTCAGGCCATTTAAGCCCAAATGTCTAAAATCGTGCCTAAAACCGGCTTTTTAAGGCTCTCAAAGAAAAAAATATAGACATTTGGACTTAATTTTTTTTCAGACCTTTGGTGACCAAATGCAGTTATTTTGACTTAAAAAAGGCTTTTTAGACACTTGGAGACCAAAATAGAGTCATTTTAACTAAAAAAATAATTTTCAAGTCATTGGAGCCCAAATGGCCGGTTTTAGACAAATCTTGTCTTAAACCGGCTTTTTAAGGCTCTAAAAGACAAAAATATAGTCATTTTGACTAAATTTTTTTTCAGACCTTTGGTGACCAAATGCCGTTATTTTGACTAACAAAAGGTTTTTAGACACTTGGAGACCAAAATAGAGTCATTTTGACCAAAACATTTTTTTCAGGCCATTGGAGCCCAAACGGCCGGTTTTAAACAAATCTTGTCTAAAACCGGCTTTTTAAGGCTGTAAAAGACAAAAAATACAGTAATTTTGACTAATTATTTTTTTTCAGACCTTTGGTGACCAAATGCCGTTATTTTGACTAACAAAAGGTTTTTAGACACTTGGAGACCAAAATAGAGTATTTCTGACCAAAACATTTTTTTCAGGCCATTGGAGCCAAATGTCTAAAATCTTGTCTAAAACCGGCTTTTTAAGGCTTTAAAAGACAAAAATATAGTAATTTTGACTATAGTATTTTTCAGACCTTTGGTGACCAAATGCAGTTATTTTGACTAAAAAAGGCTTTTTAGACACTTGGAGACCAAAATAGAGTCATTTTGACCAAAAAGTTTTTTTCAGGCCATTGGAGCCCAAATGGCCGGTTTTAGACAAATCTGGTCTAAAACCAGCTTTTTAAGACACTAAAAGACAAAAATACATTAATTTTGACTAATTTTTTCAGACCTTTGCTGACCAAATGCATTTATTTATACTAAAAAAGACTTTTTTAGACACTTGGAGACCAAAATAGAGTCATTTTAACAAAAAAAATTTTCAGGCCATTGGAGCCCAAAAATCTAAAATCTTGTCTAAAACCAGCTTTTCAAGGCACTAAAAGACAAAAATACAGTCAATTTGACTAAATTTTTTTCAGATCTTTGGTGACCAAATGCAGTTATTTTGACTAAAAAGGCTTTTTAGACACTTGGAAACCAAAATAGAGTATTTTTGACCAAAACATTTTTTTCCAGGCCATTTTAGCCAAATGTCTAAAATCGTGCCTAAAACCGGCTTTTTAAGGCTCTCAAAGAAAAAATATAGTCATTTGGACTTAATTTTTTTCAGACCTTTGGTGACCAAATGCAGTTATTTTGACTTAAAAAGGCTTTTTAGACACTTGGAGACCGAAATAGAGTCATTTTAACTAAAAAATAATTTTCAGGCCATTGGAGCCCAAATGGCCGGTTTTAGACAAATCTTGTCTTAAACCGGCTTTTTAAGGCTCTAAAAGACAAAAATACAGTCATTTTGACTAAGTTTGTTTTTCAGACCTTTGGTGACCAAATGCCGTTATTTTGACTAACAAAAGTTTTTAGACACTTGGAGACCAAAATAGAGTCATTTTGACCAAAACATTTTTTTCAGGCCATTGGAGTCCAAATTGCCGGTTTTAAACAAATCTTGTCTAAAACCGGCTTTTTAAGGCTGTAAAAGACAAAAAATACAGTAATTTTGACTAATTTTTTTTTCAGACCTTTGGTGACCAAATGCCGTTTTTAGACACTTGGAGACCAAACTAGAGTATTTTTGACCAAAACATTTTTTTCAGGCCATTGGAGCCAAATGTCTAAAATGTTGTCTAAAACCGGCTTTTTAAGGCTCTAAAAGACAAAAATGCAGTCATTTTGACTAATTTTTTTATCAGACCTTTGGTGACCAAATGCAGATATTTTGACTAAAAAAGGCTTTTTAGACACTTGGAGACCAAAATAGAGTCATTTTGACCAAAAAAATCTTTCAGGCCATTTAAGCCCAAATGTCTAAAATCGTGCCTAAAACCGGCTTTTTAAGGCTCTCAAAGAAAAAAATATAGACATTTGGACTTAATTTTTTTTCAGACCTTTGGTGACCAAATGCAGTTATTTTGACTTAAAAAAGGCTTTTTAGACACTTGGAGACCAAAATAGAGTCATTTTAACTAAAAAAATAATTTTCAAGTCATTGGAGCCCAAATGGCCGGTTTTAGACAAATCTTGTCTTAAACCGGCTTTTTAAGGCTCTAAAAGACAAAAATATAGTCATTTTGACTAAATTTTTTTTCAGACCTTTGGTGACCAAATGCCGTTATTTTGACTAACAAAAGGTTTTTAGACACTTGGAGACCAAAATAGAGTCATTTTGACCAAAACATTTTTTTCAGGCCATTGGAGCCCAAACGGCCGGTTTTAAACAAATCTTGTCTAAAACCGGCTTTTTAAGGCTGTAAAAGACAAAAAATACAGTAATTTTGACTAATTATTTTTTTTCAGACCTTTGGTGACCAAATGCCGTTATTTTGACTAACAAAAGGTTTTTAGACACTTGGAGACCAAAATAGAGTATTTCTGACCAAAACATTTTTTTCAGGCCATTGGAGCCAAATGTCTAAAATCTTGTCTAAAACCGGCTTTTTAAGGCTTTAAAAGACAAAAATATAGTAATTTTGACTATAGTATTTTTCAGACCTTTGGTGACCAAATGCAGTTATTTTGACTAAAAAAGGCTTTTTAGACACTTGGAGACCAAAATAGAGTCATTTTGACCAAAAAGTTTTTTTCAGGCCATTGGAGCCCAAATGGCCGGTTTTAGACAAATCTGGTCTAAAACCAGCTTTTTAAGACACTAAAAGACAAAAATACATTAATTTTGACTAATTTTTTCAGACCTTTGCTGACCAAATGCATTTATTTATACTAAAAAAGACTTTTTTAGACACTTGGAGACCAAAATAGAGTCATTTTAACAAAAAAAATTTTCAGGCCATTGGAGCCCAAAAATCTAAAATCTTGTCTAAAACCAGCTTTTCAAGGCACTAAAAGACAAAAATACAGTCAATTTGACTAAATTTTTTTCAGATCTTTGGTGACCAAATGCAGTTATTTTGACTAAAAAGGCTTTTTAGACACTTGGAGACCAAAATAGATTCATTTTGACCAAAACATTTTTTTCAGGCCATTGGAGCCAAATGTCTAAAATCTTGTCTAAAACCGGCTTTTTAAGGCTCTAAAAGACAAAAATATAGTAATTTTGACTACATTTTTTTTCAGACCTTTGGTTACCAAATGCAGTTATTTTGACTAAAAAAGGCTTTTTAGACACTTGGAGACCAAAATAGAGTCATTTTGACCAAAAAAATCTTTCAGGCCATTTAAGCCCAAATGTCTAAAATCGTGCCTAAAACCGGCTTTTTAAGGCTCTCAAAGAAAAAAATATAGACATTTGGACTTAATTTTTTTTCAGACCTTTGGTGACCAAATGCAGTTATTTTGACTTAAAAAGGCTTTTTAGACACTTGGAGACCAAAATAGAGTCATTTTAACTAAAAAAATAATTTTCAAGTCATTGGAGCCCAAATGGCCGGTTTTAGACAAATCTTGTCTTAAACCGGCTTTTTAAGGCTCTAAAAGACAAAAATATAGTCATTTTGACTAAATTTTTTTTCAGACCTTTGGTGACCAAATGCCGTTATTTTGACTAACAAAAGGTTTTTAGACACTTGGAGACCAAAATAGAGTCATTTTGACGAAAACATTTTTTTCAGGCCATTGGAGCCCAAACGGCCGGTTTTAAACAAATCTTGTCTAAAACCGGCTTTTTAAGGCTGTAAAAGACAAAAAATACAGTAATTTTGACTAATTATTTTTTTTCAGACCTTTGGTGACCAAATGCCGTTATTTTGACTAACAAAAGGTTTTTAGACACTTGGAGACCAAAATAGAGTATTTCTGACCAAAACATTTTTTTCAGGCCATTGGAGCCAAATGTCTAAAATCTTGTCTAAAACCGGCTTTTTAAGGCTTTAAAAGACAAAAATATAGTAATTTTGACTATAGTATTTTTCAGACCTTTGGTGACCAAATGCAGTTATATTGACTAAAAAAGGCTTTTTAGACACTTGGAGACCAAAATAGAGTCATTTTGACTAAAAAGTTTTTTTCAGGCCATTGGAGCCCAAATGGCCGGTTTTAGACAAATCTGGTCTAAAACCGGCTTTTTAAGACACTAAAAGACAAAAAAACATTAATTTTGACTAATTTTTTCAGACCTTTGCTGACCAAATGCATTTATTTATACTAAAAAAGACTTTTTTAGACACTTGGAGACCAAAATAGAGTCATTTTAACAAAAAAATTTTCAGGCCATTGGAGCCCAAAAATCTAAAATCTTGTCTAAAACCGGCTTTTCAAGGCACTAAAAGACAAAAATACAGTCAATTTGACTACATTTTTTTTCAGATCTTTGGTGACCAAATGCAGTTATTTTGACTAAAAAGGCTTTTTAGACACTTGGAGACCAAAATAGATTCATTTTGACCAAAACATTTTTTCAGGCCATTGGAGCCAAATGTCTAAAATCTTGTCTAAAACCGGCTTTTTAAGGCTCTAAAAGACAAAAATATAGTAATTTTGACTACATTTTTTTCAAACCTTTGGTGACCAAATGCAGTTATTTTGACTAAAAAAGGCTTTTTAGACACTTGGAGACCAAAATAGAGTCATTTTGACCAAACATTTTTTTCAGGCCATTGAAACTCAAATGGCCGGTTTTAGACAAATCGTGTCTAAAACCGGCTATTTAACCACTTAACCCCCGGAAGATTTGACCCCCTTCCTGACCAGGGCCTATTTTGCGATTCGGCACTGCGTTGACTTTAACGGACAATTGCGCAGTCGTGCGACGCTGTACCTAAACAAATTTGACTTCCTTTTTTTCCCACAAACAGAGCTTTCTTTTGGTGGTATTTGATCACCTGTGCGATTTTTTGATCATGCGCTATAAACAAAAAAAGAGCGTCAATTTTGCAAAAATAGCAATATTTTTCACATTTTTTATATGAAATTCCCCCAAAAAATGTGAAAATCAAAATTTTTTAACATTTTTGGCCAATTTGTTTTATGCTACATATGTTTGGTAAAAAAAAAGCGTATTTTGATTGGTTTGCGCAAAAGTTATCGCGTTTACTAACAAAGGGAAAGATTTTTGTCGTTTTTGTAGTTTTTTTTCAACGCGTAATGGCGGCGATCTGCGATTTTTTTTGCGGTACTGCAAAATTGCAGCAGACAGATCGGACCCTTGACTGACATTTTTGACACTTTTGGGGTTACCAGTGACATTTCTACAGTAATCAGTGCTATACATATGCACTGTTACTGTAAAATTACACTGGCAGTGAAGGGGGTTAACTTTTTTTGAGAGGGAGGGGCTGTGTGTGTCCCTCGGGGCGTGATTCTAACTGTGATTGGTTGTGGCTTGAGCTGTAGGAACAGTGATCAACGGTCCTACATAGTAGAACCGTATGATCACTGTTTCTACACAGGGGGGAATGACAGGTGGCTTGTTTACATCAGTCGCCAGACTTTCTCCCTCTGCAGTGACGATCGCCGAGTGACCGGCGAACATCGGGTCCGCCGGTCACACGTGCGGGGGATTCGTGACCACGCGGGAGCGTGCCTCCGGGGGCGCGCGCTCGCTCCCTAGACCCTCACAAGCTAGCAATGTGGATCAACATCACTTTGCCTGTGAGGGGCTTACTGCTGACGTAAAAACTCGTGCGGCAGTCGGCAAGTGGTTAAGGCTCTAAAAGACAAAAATAAAGACACTTTGACTAATTTTTTTTTTAGACCTTTGGTGACGAAATGCAGTTATTTTGACTAAAAAAGGCTTTTTAGACACTTGGAGACCAAAATTGAGTCATTTTGACCAAAAACATTTTTTCATGCCATTGGAGCCCAAATGGCCGGTTTTAGACAACTCTTGTCTAAAACCGGATTTTTAAGGCTCTAAAAGACAAAAAATACAGTCATTTTGACTAAATTTTTTTCAGACCTTTGGTGACCAAATGCCGTTATTTTGACTAACAAAAGGTTTTTAGACACTTGGAGACCAAAATAGAGTATTTTTGACCAAAACATTTTTTTCCAGGCCATTTTAGCCAAATGTCTAAAATCGTGCCTAAAACCGGCTTTTTAAAGCTCTCAAAGAAAAAATATAGTCATTTGGACTTAATTTTTTTCAGACCTTTGGTGACCAAATGCAGTTATTTTGACTTAAAAAGGCTTTTTAGACACTTGGAGACCGAAATAGAGTCATTTTAACTAAAAAATAATTTTCAGGCCATTGGAGCCCAAATGGCCGGTTTTAGACAAATCTTGTCTTAAACCGGCTTTTTAAGGCTCTAAAAGACAAAAATACAGTCATTTTGACTAAGTTTGTTTTTCAGACCTTTGGTGACCAAATGCCGTTATTTTGACTAACAAAAGTTTTTAGACACTTGGAGACCAAAATAGAGTCATTTTGACCAAAACATTTTTTTCAGGCCATTGGAGTCCAAATTGCCGGTTTTAAACAAATCTTGTCTAAAACCGGCTTTTTAAGGCTGTAAAAGACAAAAAATACAGTAATTTTGACTAATTTTTTTTTCAGACCTTTGGTGACCAAATGCCGTTTTTAGACACTTGGAGACCAAACTAGAGTATTTTTGACCAAAACATTTTTTTCAGGCCATTGGAGCCAAATGTCTAAAATGTTGTCTAAAACCGGCTTTTTAAGGCTCTAAAAGACAAAAATGCAGTCATTTTGACTAATTTTTTTATCAGACCTTTGGTGACCAAATGCAGATATTTTGACTAAAAAAGGCTTTTTAGACACTTGGAGACCAAAATAGAGTCATTTTGACCAAAAAAATCTTTCAGGCCATTTAAGCCCAAATGTCTAAAATCGTGCCTTAAACCGGCTTTTTAAGGCTCTCAAAGAAAAAAATATAGACATTTGGACTTAATTTTTTTTCAGACCTTTGGTGACCAAATGCAGTTATTTTGACTTAAAAAGGCTTTTTAGACACTTGGAGACCAAAATAGTCATTTTAACTAAAAAAATAATTTTCAAGTCATTGGAGCCCAAATGGCCGGTTTTAGACAAATCTTGTCTTAAACCGGCTTTTTAAGGCTCTAAAAGACAAAAATATAGTCATTTTGACTAAATTTTTTTTCAGACCTTTGGTGACCAAATGCCGTTATTTTGACTAACAAAAGGTTTTTAGACACTTGGAGACCAAAATAGAGTAATTTTGACCAAAACATTTTTTTCAGGCCATTGGAGCCCAAACGGCCGGTTTTAAACAAATCTTGTCTAAAACCGGCTTTTTAAGGCTGTAAAAGACAAAAAATACAGTAATTTTGACTAATTATTTTTTTTCAGACCTTTGGTGACCAAATGCCGTTATTTTGACTAACAAAAGGTTTTTAGACACTTGGAGACCAAAATAGAGTATTTCTGACCAAAACATTTTTTTTCAGGCCATTGGAGCCAAATGTCTAAAATCTTGTCTAAAACCGGCTTTTTAAGGCTTTAAAAGACAAAAATATAGTAATTTTGACTATAGTATTTTTCAGACCTTTGGTGACCAAATGCAGTTATTTTGACTAAAAAAGGCTTTTTAGACACTTGGAGACCAAAATAGAGTCATTTTGACCAAAAAGTTTTTTTCAGGCCATTGGAGCCCAAATGGCCGGTTTTAGACAAATCTGGTCTAAAACCGGCTTTTTAAGACACTAAAAGACAAAAAAACATTAATTTTGACTAATTTTTTCAGACCTTTGCTGACCAAATGCATTTATTTATACTAAAAAAGACTTTTTTAGACACTTGGAGACCAAAATAGAGTCATTTTAACAAAAAAATTTTCAGGCCATTGGAGCCCAAAAATCTAAAATCTTGTCTAAAACCGGCTTTTCAAGGCACTAAAAGACAAAAATACAGTCAATTTGACTACATTTTTTTTCAGATCTTTGGTGACCAAATGCAGTTATTTTGACTAAAAAGGCTTTTTAGACACTTGGAGACCAAAATAGATTCATTTTGACCAAAACATTTTTTCAGGCCATTGGAGCCAAATGTCTAAAATCTTGTCTAAAACCGGCTTTTTAAGGCTCTAAAAGACAAAAATATAGTAATTTTGACTACATTTTTTTCAGACCTTTGGTGACCAAATGCAGTTATTTTGACTAAAAAAGGCTTTTTAGACACTTGGAGACCAAAATAGAGTCATTTTGACCAAACATTTTTTTCAGGCCATTGAAACTCAAATGGCCGGTTTTAGACAAATCGTGTCTAAAACCGGCTATTTAACCACTTAACCCCCGGAAGATTTGACCCCCTTCCTGACCAGGGCCTATTTTGCGATTCGGCACTGCGTTGACTTTAACGGACAATTGCGCAGTCGTGCGACGCTGTACCTAAACAAATTTGACTTCCTTTTTTTCCCACAAACAGAGCTTTCTTTTGGTGGTATTTGATCACCTGTGCGATTTTTTGATCATGCGCTATAAACAAAAAAAGAGCGTCAATTTTGCAAAAATAGCAATATTTTTCACATTTTTTATATGAAATTCCCCCAAAAAATGTGAAAATCAAAATTTTTTAACATTTTTGGCCAATTTGTTTTATGCTACATATGTTTGGTAAAAAAAAAAGCGTATTTTGATTGGTTTGCGCAAAAGTTATCGCGTTTACTAACAAAGGGAAAGATTTTTGTCGTTTTTGTAGTTTTTTTTTCAACGCGTAATGGCGGCGATCTGCGATTTTTTTTGCGGTACTGCAAAATTGCGGCAGACAGATCGGACCCTTGACTGACATTTTTGACACTTTTGGGGTTACCAGTGACATTTCTACAGTAATCAGTGCTATACATATGCACTGTTACTGTAAAATTACACTGGCAGTGAAGGGGGTTAACTTTTTTTTGAGAGGGAAGGGCTGTGTGTGTCCCTCGGGGCGTGATTCTAACTGTGATTGGTTGTGGCTTGAGCTGTAGGAACAGTGATCAACGGTCCTACATAGTAGAACCGTATGATCACTGTTTCTACACAGGGGGGAATGACAGGTGGCTTGTTTACATCAGTCGCCAGACTTTCTCCCTCTGCAGTGACGATCGCCGAGTGACCGGCGAACATCGGGTCCGCCGGTCACACGTGCGGGGGATCCGTGACCACGCGGGAGCGTGCCTCCGGGGGCGCGCGCTCGCTCCCTAGACCCTCACAAGCTAGCAATGTGGATCAACATCACTTTGCCTGTGAGGGGCTTACTGCTGACGTAAAAACTCGTGCGGCAGTCGGCAAGTGGTTAAGGCTCTAAAAGACAAAAATAAAGACACTTTGACTAATTTTTTTTTTAGACCTTTGGTGACGAAATGCAGTTATTTTGACTAAAAAAGGCTTTTTAGACACTTGGAGACCAAAATTGAGTCATTTTGACCAAAAACATTTTTTCATGCCATTGGAGCCCAAATGGCCGGTTTTAGACAACTCTTGTCTAAAACCGGATTTTTAAGGCTCTAAAAGACAAAAAATACAGTCATTTTGACTAAATTTTTTTCAGACCTTTGGTGACCAAATGCCGTTATTTTGACTAACAAAAGGTTTTTAGACACTTGGAGACCAAAATAGAGTATTTTTGACCAAAACATTTTTTTCCAGGCCATTTTAGCCAAATGTCTAAAATCGTGCCTAAAACCGGCTTTTTAAGGCTCTCAAAGAAAAAATATAGTCATTTGGACTTAATTTTTTTCAGACCTTTGGTGACCAAATGCAGTTATTTTGACTTAAAAAGGCTTTTTAGACACTTGGAGACCGAAATAGAGTCATTTTAACTAAAAAATAATTTTCAGGCCATTGGAGCCCAAATGGCCGGTTTTAGACAAATCTTGTCTTAAACCGGCTTTTTAAGGCTCTAAAAGACAAAAATACAGTCATTTTGACTAAGTTTGTTTTTCAGACCTTTGGTGACCAAATGCCGTTATTTTGACTAACAAAAGTTTTTAGACACTTGGAGACCAAAATAGAGTCATTTTGACCAAAACATTTTTTTCAGGCCATTGGAGTCCAAATTGCCGGTTTTAAACAAATCTTGTCTAAAACCGGCTTTTTAAGGCTGTAAAAGACAAAAAATACAGTAATTTTGACTAATTTTTTTTTCAGACCTTTGGTGACCAAATGCCGTTTTTAGACACTTGGAGACCAAACTAGAGTATTTTTGACCAAAACATTTTTTTCAGGCCATTGGAGCCAAATCTCTAAAATGTTGTCTAAAACCGGCTTTTTAAGGCTCTAAAAGACAAAAATGCAGTCATTTTGACTAATTTTTTTATCAGACCTTTGGTGACCAAATGCAGATATTTTGACTAAAAAAGGCTTTTTAGACACTTGGAGACCAAAATAGAGTCATTTTGACCAAAAAAATCTTTCAGGCCATTTAAGCCCAAATGTCTAAAATCGTGCCTAAAACCGGCTTTTTAAGGCTCTCAAAGAAAAAAATATAGACATTTGGACTTAATTTTTTTTCAGACCTTTGGTACCAAATGCAGTTATTTTGACTTAAAAAGGCTTTTTAGACACTTGGAGACCAAAATAGAGTCATTTTAACTAAAAAAATAATTTTCAAGTCATTGGAGCCCAAATGGCCGGTTTTAGACAAATCTTGTCTTAAACCGGCTTTTTAAGGCTCTAAAAGACAAAAATATAGTCATTTTGACTAAATTTTTTTTCAGACCTTTGGTGACCAAATGCCGTTATTTTGACTAACAAAAGGTTTTTAGACACTTGGAGACCAAAATAGAGTCATTTTGACCAAAACATTTTTTTCAGGCCATTGGAGCCCAAACGGCCGGTTTTAAACAAATCTTGTCTAAAACCGGCTTTTTAAGGCTGTAAAAGACAAAAAATACAGTAATTTTGACTAATTATTTTTTTTCAGACCTTTGGTGATCAAATGCAGTTATTTTGACTAAAAACGGCTTTTTAGACACTTGGAGACAAAAATAGAGAAATTTTGCCAAAACATTTTTCTTTCAGGCCATTGGTTTACCAAATGCAGTTTTCTTGTCTAAAACAAGCGTTTTCAGACTCTAAAAGACAAAAATACAGTCATTTTGACTAAATTATTTTTCAGACCTTTGGTTATTAGTAGTGTTGAGCGAACACGGACTGTATTATTCGTGTTCGTACCGAATAATTGGATTTTTTGTACCCGAACACGGACACGGACACTTTACTGTATGTTCGGGTAAAAATCCGTGTTCGGTCGTTTTATTTCCGGGTTTTGCATGCTTTGGCGCTCTTTTCATGGCGGGCTTTCAACAGCCAATCAACAATCGTTTAACTGGTGTGCCTTAAGCCATCCCAGCCATGCCTGCAAATGTCTCAGTAGCTGTGATTGGCCGTCTGAAGCATGTGACCAAGTCTTTATAAGTTCGAGGCAGCCGCAGCGGCGTCATTATGCTGCTTAGATTCAGGGACAGAGCACACATCAACGTGCTGGCTGCTGATTAGGGAAAGATAGGCAGGAAAAAACCATTTGTGTCCGGATAGAATTGAGGGACAGGTCGGAGTGTTTAGGCAGGGCGAGTTGTAGGCATTTTAGGGATAGAGTCTGCTGAATTATAGGGTCAGTGTCTTCTACAAACTACAATCGATATTGCTGTGTGGGGGGTGGGGTCTGCACTCAATCCTGATCTACGATCTCTTCTCAATCCTGTTAGGGACAGAGTCTGCTGAATTTTAGGGAAACTGTGTTCTACAAACTACAATCGATATTGCTGTGTGGTGTGGGATTGGAGATAGGCAGGTGTCAGTGATCCACATCCATTTTTCTGTGTGTGAGCTGCAGTGAACACAATCTTTTTGGGCTGCAGTGAACACAATCTTTTTGGGCTGCAGTGAACACAATCTTTTTGGGCTGCAGTGAACACAATCTTTTTGGGCTGCAGTGAACACAATCTTTTTGGGCTGCAGTGAACACAATCTTTTTGGGGTGCAGTGAACAAAATCTTTTTGGGGTGCAGTGAACACAATCCTTTTTGGTGTGCAGTGAACACAATCTTTGTGGGGTGCAGTGAACAAAATCCTTTGTGGGGTGCAGTGAACACAATCTTTTTGGGGTGCAGTGAACCAAATCCTTTTTGGGGTGCAGTGAACAACATCCTTTTTGGGGTGCAGTGAACACAATCTTTTTGGGGTGCAGTGAACAAAATCCTTTGTGGGGTGCAGTGAACACAATCTTTTTGGGGTGCAGTGAACACAATCTTTTTGGGGTGGAGTGAACAACATCCTTTTTGGGGTGCAGTGAACAAAATCCTTTTTGGGGTGCAGTGAACAAAATCATTTTTGGGGTGCAGTGAACACAATCTTTTTGGGGTGCAGTGAACACAATCTTTGTGGGGTGCAGTGAACACAATCTTTTTGGGGTGGAGTGAACAACATCCTTTTTGGGGTGCAGTGAACAACATCCTTTTTGGGGTGCAGTGAACACAATCTTTTTGGGGTGCAGTGAACACAATCTTTGTGGGGTACAGTGAACAGAATCTTTGTGGGGTGCAGTGAACACAATCTTTGGGGGGTACAGTGAACACAATCTTTGTGAGGTGCAGTGAACACAATCTTTGTGGGGTGCAGTGAACACAATCATTGTGGGGTGCAGTGAACTCAATCTTTGTGGGGTACAGTGAACACAATCTCATACTTCTGAAGGTTTGAGGGTGCTGCCTGTTCCATACTCCCCCTACTCCTCATCTAGCCTTTTAGGGGTACAAACAATAGTAATTGGGGCCTAGTGTGGTTGTGTACGTGTGATATACATACACTTTTTTGGGATCATATTTTCTATTCCGCTATTTAATCAAAAACCTTTGGGGATCAGTTAAATTGGGGGATAGTCTGTGTTGGTACGTGTGAGAGAGATCCACCTTTCCAAGTTGTTGGGGTTCATCTCATACTTCTGAAGGTTTGAGGGTGCTGCCTGTTCCATACTCCCCCTACTCCTAGCCTTTTAGGGGTACAAACAATAGTAATTGGGGCCTAGTGTGGTTGTGTACGTGTGATATACATACACTTTTTTGGGATCATATTTTCTATTCCGCTATTTAATCAAAAACCTTTGGGGATCAGTTAAATTGGGGGATAGTCTGTGTTGGTACGTGTGAGAGAGATCCACCTTTCCAAGTTGTTGGGGTTCATCTCATACTTCTGAAGGTTTGAGGGTGCTGCCTGTTCCATACTCCCCCTACTCCTAGCCTTTTAGGGGTACAAACAATAGTAATTGGGGCCTAGTGTGGTTGTGTACGTGTGATATACATACACTTTTTTGGGATCATATTTTCTATTCCGCTATTTAATCAAAAACCTTTGGGGATCAGTTAAATTGGGGGATAGTCTGTGTTGGTACGTGTGAGAGAGATCCACCTTTCCAAGTTGTTGGGGTTCATCTCATACTTCTGAAGGTTTGAGGGTGCTGCCTGTTCCATACTCCCCCTACTCCTAGCCTTTTAGGGGTACAAACAATAGTAATTGGGGCCTAGTGTGGTTGTGTACGTGTGATATACATACACTTTTTTGGGATCATATTTTCTATTCCGCTATTTAATCAAAAACCTTTGGGGATCAGTTAAATTGGGGGATAGTCTGTGTTGGTACGTGTGAGAGAGATCCACCTTTCCAAGTTGTTGGGGTTCATCTCATACTTCTGAAGGTTTGAGGGTGCTGCCTGTTCCATACTCCCCCTACTCCTAGCCTTTTAGGGGTACAAACAATAGTAATTGGGGCCTAGTGTGGTTGTGTACGTGTGATATACATACACTTTTTTGGGATCATATTTTCTATTCCGCTATTTAATCAAAAACCTTTGGGGATCAGTTAAATTGGGGGATAGTCTGTGTTGGTACGTGTGAGAGAGATCCACCTTTCCAAGTTGTTGGGGTTCATCTCATACTTCTGAAGGTTTGAGGGTGCTGCCTGTTCCATACTCCCCCTACTCCTAGCCTTTTAGGGGTACAAACAATAGTAATTGGGGCCTAGTGTGGTTGTGTACGTGTGATATACATACACTTTTTTGGGATCATATTTTCTATTCCGCTATTTAATCAAAAACCTCTGGGGATCAGTTAAATTGGGGGATAGTCTGTGTTGGTACGTGTGAGAGAGATCCACCTTTCCAAGTTGTTGGGGTTCATCTCATACTTCTGAAGGTTTGAGGGTGCTGCCTGTTCCATACTCCCCCTACTCCTAGCCTTTTAGGGGTACAAACAATAGTAATTGGGGCCTAGTGTGGTTGTGTACGTGTGATATACATACACTTTTTTGGGATCATATTTTCTATTCCGCTATTTAATCAAAAACCTTTGGGGATCAGTTAAATTGGGGGATAGTCTGTGTTGGTACGTGTGAGAGAGATCCACCTTTCCAAGTTGTTGGGGTTCATCTCATACTTCTGAAGGTTTGAGGGTGCTGCCTGTTCCATACTCCCCCTACTCCTCATCTAGCCTTTTAGGGGTACAAACAATAGTAATTGGGGCCTAGTGTGGTTGTGTACGTGCGAGATACATACACTTTTTTTGATCATATTTCCTATTCCGCTATTCAATAAAAACCTTTGAGGATCAATTGAATTGCGGGATAGTCTGTGTCGGTACGTGTGAGAGAGATCCACCTTTCCAAGTTGTTGGGGTTCATCTCATACTTCTGAAGGTTTGAGGGTGCTGCCTGTTCCATACTCCCCCTACTCCTCATCTAGCCTTTTAGGGGTACAAACAATAGTAATTGGGGCCTAGTGTGGTTGTGTACGTGTGATATACATACACTTTTTTTGGATCATATTTTCTATTCCGCTATTTAATCAAAAACCTTTGGGGATCAGTTAAATTGGGGGATAGTCTGTGTTGGTACGTGTGAGAGAGATCCACCTTTCCAAGTTGTTGGGGTTCATCTCATACTTCTGAAGGTTTGAGGGTGCTGCCTGTTCCATACTCCCCCTACTCCTCATCTAGCCTTTTAGGGGTACAAACAATAGTAATTGGGGCCTAGTGTGGTTGTGTACGTGCGAGATACATACACTTTTTTTGATCATATTTCCTATTCCGCTATTCAATAAAAACCTTTGAGGATCAATTGAATTGCGGGATAGTCTGTGTCGGTACGTGTGAGAGAGATCCACCTTTCCAAGTTGTTGGGGTTCATCTCATACTTCTGAAGGTTTGAGGGTGCTGCCTGTTCCATACTCCCCCTACTCCTCATCTAGCCTTTTAGGGGTACAAACAATAGTAATTGGGGCCTAGTGTGGTTGTGTACGTGTGATATACATACACTTTTTTTGATCATATTTCCTATTCCGCTATTCAATAAAAACCTTTGAGGATCAATTGAATTGCGGGATAGTCTGTGTCGGTACGTGTGAGAGAGATCCACCTTTCCAAGTTGTTGGGGTTCATCTCATACTTCTGAAGGTTTGAGGGTGCTGCCTGTTCCATACCCCCCCTACTCCTCATCTAGCCTTTTAGGGGTACAAACAATAGTAATTGGGGCCTAGTGTGGTTGTGTACGTGCGAGATACATACACTTTTTTTGATCATATTTCCTATTCCGCTATTCAATAAAAACCTTTGAGGATCAATTGAATTGCGGGATAGTCTGTGTCGGTACGTGTGAGAGAGATCCACCTTTCCAAGTTGTTGGGGTTCATCTCATACTTCTGAAGGTTTGAGGGTGCTGCCTGTTCCATACCCCCCCTACTCCTCATCTAGCCTTTTAGGGGTACAAACAATAGTAATTGGGGCCTAGTGTGGTTGTGTACGTGCGAGATACATACACTTTTTTTGATCATATTTCCTATTCCGCTATTCAATAAAAACCTTTGAGGATCAATTGAATTGCGGGATAGTCTGTGTCGGTACGTGTGAGAGAGATCCACCTTTCCAAGTTGTTGGGGTTCATCTCATACTTCTGAAGGTTTGAGGGTGCTGCCTGTTCCATACTCCCCCTACTCCTCATCTAGCCTTTTAGGGGTACAAACAATAGTAATTGGGGCCTAGTGTGGTTGTGTACGTGTGATATACATACACTTTTTTTGGATCATATTTTCTATTCCGCTATTCAATAAAAACCTTTCTAGGGCAAGATCTTAAATTACAGAAATATGAGGAGACCGTCAAATAAGGGCCGTGGCCTGGGTCGTGGTGCTGCTGGTAGAGCTCCTGTTGCAAGGAGAGGACATGGTCGATCTGTGCCAGCTACACGCACAAGTGAAACACCTTCCTCAAGTGTGAGTAGGCGACAGAACCTGCATCAGTATTTGGTAGGGCATCAAACGCCCCTAGAAGTGATGAGGCCAGAACAAGTTGAGGCGATAGTAGATTGGTTTGCTGCTGACAGTGCCTCCAGTTCCTTCACATTGTCTCCCACCCAGTCTACTGCAGAAAGGTCAGAGTTGGCACCTGCAGCCAATGTCCAACCGTCTTTCACCTCACCCCCTTGCAAATCAGGCCAGCAGTCTGAGCCCCAAGCCATACAGCAGTCTCTTATTCTTTTTGAGGACTCTGTCAGCAGGGTTTCCCAGGGCCATCCACCTAGCCCTGCCCCAGAAGTGGAAGAGATTGAGTGCAGCGATGCCCAACCACTTATTTCTCAAGATGAGTACATGCAAGGATCATCGCAGCACGTCTCCGATGATGACGAAACGCAGGTGCCAACTGCTGCGGCGTTCAGCATTGTGGAGACCGACAAGGAGGGCAGGGGTGAAGACTGGGTGGAAGATGATGTGGAGGACGATGAGGTCCTCGACCCCACATGGAATGAACGTCATGCAGGTGACCTGAGTAGTTTGGAGGAAGAGGCGGTGGTCGCACAGAGCCACCAGCACAGCAGAAGAGGGAGCAGGGTGCAGAAGCGGAGCGGCCGTGCCCTAGACACTACGCCCGCTACTGCCCAACGCAGCAAGGGAACGAGCGCACCAAAGTCAGCTCAAAGGAGTTCTCTAGCGTGGAAGTTCTTTAGAAAATGTGCTGATGACAGGACACGAGTGGTTTGCACCCTGTGCAATCAGAGCTTGAAGCGAGGCATGAACCTTCTCAACCTGAGCACAACCTGCATGATCAGGCATCTAAGTGCAAAGCACGAGCTGCAGTGGAGTACACACCTTCAAAACCAAGAAACGTCTCTGGCTCATCCTGCTTCCTCTTCTGCTGCAGTCTCGGCCGCTCCAGCCACATCTGTAGTGATACCGGCACCTGCCACCCCGCAAACAGACGATCTGTCAGCAACACCACCACCTGGGTCACCAACAACCATCTCCACAATGTCCCGTGGAAGCGTTCAGCTTTCCATCTCCCAAACACTTGAGAGGAAGAGGAAGTACCCCCCTACCCACCCGCGATCCCTGGCCCTGAATGCCAGCATTTCAAAATTATTGGCCTTTGAAATGCTGTCATTCCGTCTGGTGGAGACGCACAGTTTTAAAAACCTTATGTCGGTGGCTGTCCCACAGTACGTCGTGCCCAGCCGCCACTACTTTTCCAGGCAAGCCATCCCTTCCCTGCACAACCAAGTGGGGGAAAATATCAGGTGTGCACTGCGCAACGCCATCTGTGCCAAGGTCCACCTAACTACGGATACGTGGACCAGTAAGCACGGTCAGGGGCGTTATATCTCCCTAACGGCACACTGGGTAAATGCAGTGGCGGATGGGCCTGAGGCGGATAGCAATTTGGCACATGTCCTTCCACCACCGAGGATTGCAGGGCGCTTCAGTTTGCCTCCTGTTCGTAACTCCTCCTACTCCGCTTCCTCATCCTCTACCGCCTCCTCATCCGGACAGCGTAACACCTTCACCACCAACTTCAGCACAGCCAGGGGTAAACGACAGCAGGCAGTTTTACAACTTGCCTGTTTGGGGGACAAACCACACACCGCGCAGGAGTTGTGGAGGAGCATGGAACAGCAGACAAATGAGTGGTTGCTGCCAGCGAGCCTCAAGCCCGGCCTGGTGGTGTGTGATAACGGGCGAAATCTCATAGCAGCTCTGGGCCTAGCCGGTTTGACGCACATCCCTTGCCTGGCGCATGTGCTGAATTTGGTGGTGCAGAGGTTCCTTAAAAACTACCCCGATATGTCAGAGCTGCTGCAGAAAGTGCGGGCCGTTTGTGCGCACTTTCGGCGTTCTCACCCTGCTGCTGCTCGCCTGGCAGCGCTGCAGCGTAACTTCGGCCTTCCCGCTCACCGCCTCATATGTGACGTGCCCACAAGGTGGAACTCCACCTTGCACATGCTGGAAAGACTGTGCGAGCAGCAGCAGGCCATAGTGGAGTTTCAGCTGCAGCACGCACGCGTGAGTCGCTCTGCGGAACAGCACCACTTCACCACCAATAACTGGGCCTCCATGCGAGACCTGTGTGCCTTGTTGCGCTGTTTTGAGTACTCCACCAACATGGCCAGTGGCAATGACGCCGTTCTCAGCTTAACTATCCCACTTCTATGCCTCCTTGAAAAAACAATTCGGGCGATGATGGAAGAGGATGTGGCACAGGATGAGGAGGAGGAGGAGGATGAAGAGGTAACATTTCCAAGGCTTTCAGGGCAGTCATTCGCAAGGGGCTCCGAGGGTGGGTTCCTGCACACGCAAACGCCAGGGACGCAATTGTCCAGCAGGGGCACAGTTCTGGAGGATGAGGAGGATGAGGAGGAGGAGGAGCTGGAGGAGGAGATGGAACCATGTTCACAGCAGGGTGGCACCCAGGCCAGCTCATGGCCATCACTGGTGCGTGGCTGGGGGGATACAGAGGACACGGACGATACACCTCCCACAGAGGACAGCCTTTCGTCGCCTCTGGGCAGCCTGGCACACATGAGCGATTACATGCTGCAGTGTCTCCACAACGACCGCCGAGTTGCCCACATTCTAACTTGTGCTGATTACTGGGTGGCCACGCTGCTGGATCCCCGTTACAAGGACAACGTACCGTCCTTAATTCACTCACTGGAGCGCGATCGCAAGATGCGCGAGTACAAGCGCACACTGGTAGACGCCATGCTGCTGGCATTCCCATCTGACAGCGGGGCCACAGTGGAAGCACAAGGCAGAGGAGGAGGAGGAGGAGGTCGCCAACGCAACCAGGGCACCGCCAGCACCTCAGAAGGCAGGGTTAGCATGGCCGAAATGTGGAAAAGCTTTGTCAGCACGCCACAACAAACAGCAGCACCAGCAGCTCAGATGGAACGTCTTAGCAGGAGGCAGCATTTTACCAACATGGTGGAGCAGTATGTGTGCACACGCCTACATGTAGTGAATGACGGGTCTGCCCCCTTCAACTTCTGGGTCTCCAAATTGGGCACATGGCCTGAGCTTGCCCTTTACGCCTTGGAGGTGCTGGCGTGCCCTGCAGCCAGTGTATTATCTGAACGGGTATTTAGCACGGCTGGGGGCGTTATAACAGACAAGCGCAGCCGCCTGTCCAGAGACAATGTGGACAAGCTCACGTTCATTAAAATGAACCAGGCATGGATCCCACGGGACTTTTCCGTACCTTATGCAGAATAGCAATGGATACCGACCTTACCCACCCATTGTTCCATTTTTGCTCTTTCTCACTCTTTTGGGGTGTACCCTCATTTAAAATTTTTGAAAAGAAGCAGTGTTGGCTACCTCGTCCTCCTCCTCAGGGCCAGATTAATGTAGGGGCTATTGGAGCTGCAGCTCCAGGCCCCTACCTTTTATATAGGCCCCGGGTTGGCCATATTCACTGTTACCGCTCTTCTGTCACTTGTAAACACAGAAGTCTGGCTTCTATGCTCGCTTCCCCAGGCAGCACCCTCAGAACCTCCCCACACAGCGTGAAGGCCGGACAAGGAGGGACAGTTGGCGATGCATGGATGTGTTTATGGGCTTCAGAGACAGCATCCCATGTTGAATTAGGCATGCATGGCTGCACCCTTCCTCCTCTGGGTGCATGGCAAGGCACGGCCCTTAAGGCCCTTCAAAATCCTCAGCACCAAGCCCATGATGCTGTTAATCCGGCCCTGGTCCTCCTCCACCGCCGCTTCCACCTACACCGCCCATAGGTGTGCGCAGCCTATTGCATTAAGGTGTGCACCCCAAAGTTGAAATACACATGCATGTGTTTGCCAGCAGGGAGAGTAATGTATCGGGGCCATGTACCTGTAGGCAAGGAGAAATAGAGCAGAGCAGGTCCCAGGGAGATCTTTCCCATCTCCTCACTGGCAATGCTATGTGCCCTAGGTGATTAGGGTGTGCCCAGGCACACCCAGCACACCCTGTGCGCACGCCTATGTCACCGCCACATCCACCACCACCTCAACCTCCCTCCTACTCCATATGGGCCTCGTCCTTCAGAGATGAAGAAGAACATTGTTTTATTTTTCTGTTTTTTTTTTGTTGTTTTAAGTTATTTCCCTATCCACATTTGTTTGCAGAGCACTTGCCATGCTCTTAATTACGTTTTGCTGCCATTTGCAGCACTCTAGCCCTTTCCTTTGGTGTTTTAGAGCCATTTTAGTGCCTTAAAGTTCGGGTCCCCATTGACTTCAATGGGGTTCGGTGTCCGGGAAAAGTTCGGTAAAAGTCCGGGACACGGACCCGGACTTTTTTTTAAAGTTCGGCCGAACCCGTCGAACACGGACATCTAGGTGTTCGCTCAACCCTATTGGAGACCAAAATAGAGTATTTCTGACCAAAACATTTTTTTCAGGCCATTGGAGCCAAATGTCTAAAATCTTGTCTAAAACCGGCTTTTTAAGGCTTTAAAAGACAAAAATATAGTAATTTTGACTATAGTATTTTTCAGACCTTTGGTGACCAAATGCAGTTATTTTGACTAAAAAAGGCTTTTTAGACACTTGGAGACCAAAATAGAGTCATTTTGACCAAAAAGTTTTTTTCAGGCCATTGGAGCCCAAATGGCCGGTTTTAGACAAATCTGGTCTAAAACCAGCTTTTTAAGACACTAAAAGACAAAAATACATTAATTTTGACTAATTTTTTCAGACCTTTGCTGACCAAATGCATTTATTTATACTAAAAAAGACTTTTTTAGACACTTGGAGACCAAAATAGAGTCATTTTAACAAAAAAAATTTTCAGGCCATTGGAGCCCAAAAATCTAAAATCTTGTCTAAAACCAGATTTTCAAGGCACTAAAAGACAAAAATACAGTCAATTTGACTAAATTTTTTTCAGATCTTTGGTGACCAAATGCAGTTATTTTGACTAAAAAGGCTTTTTAGACACTTGGAGACCAAAATAGATTCATTTTGACCAAAACATTTTTTTCAGGCCATTGGAGCCAAATGTCTAAAATCTTGTCTAAAACCGGCTTTTTAAGGCTCTAAAAGACAAAAATATAGTAATTTTGACTACATTTTTTTTCAGACCTTTGGTTACCAAATGCAGTTATTTTGACTAAAAAAGGCTTTTTAGACACTTGGAGACCAAAATAGAGTCATTTTGACCAAAAAAATCTTTCAGGCCATTTAAGCCCAAATGTCTAAAATCGTGCCTAAAACCGGCTTTTTAAGGCTCTCAAAGAAAAAAATATAGACATTTGGACTTAATTTTTTTTCAGACCTTTGGTGACCAAATGCAGTTATTTTGACTTAAAAAGGCTTTTTAGACACTTGGAGACCAAAATAGAGTCATTTTAACTAAAAAAATAATTTTCAAGTCATTGGAGCCCAAATGGCCGGTTTTAGACAAATCTTGTCTTAAACCGGCTTTTTAAGGCTCTAAAAGACAAAAATATAGTCATTTTGACTAAATTTTTTTTCAGACCTTTGGTGACCAAATGCCGTTATTTTGACTAACAAAAGGTTTTTAGACACTTGGAGACCAAAATAGAGTCATTTTGACCAAAACATTTTTTTCAGGCCATTGGAGCCCAAACGGCCGGTTTTAAACAAATCTTGTCTAAAACCGGCTTTTTAAGGCTGTAAAAGACAAAAAATACAGTAATTTTGACTAATTATTTTTTTTCAGACCTTTGGTGACCAAATGCCGTTATTTTGACTAACAAAAGGTTTTTAGACACTTGGAGACCAAAATAGAGTATTTCTGACCAAAATATTTTTTTCAGGCCATTGGAGCCAAATGTCTAAAATCTTGTCTAAAACCGGCTTTTTAAGGCTTTAAAAGACAAAAATATAGTAATTTTGACCATAGTATTTTTCAGACCTTTGGTGACCAAATGCAGTTATTTTGACTAAAAAGGCTTTTTAGACACTTGGAGACCAAAATAGATTCATTTTGACCAAAACATTTTTTTCAGGCCATTGGAGCCAAATGTCTAAAATCTTGTCTAAAACCGGCTTTTTAAGGCTCTAAAAGACAAAAATATAGTAATTTTGACTACATTTTTTTTCAGACCTTTGGTTACCAAATGCAGTTATTTTGACTAAAAAAGGCTTTTTAGACACTTGGAGACCAAAATAGAGTCATTTTGACCAAAAAAATCTTTCAGGCCATTTAAGCCCAAATGTCTAAAATCGTGCCTAAAACCGGCTTTTTAAGGCTCTCAAAGAAAAAAATATAGACATTTGGACTTAATTTTTTTTCAGACCTTTGGTGACCAAATGCAGTTATTTTGACTTAAAAAGGCTTTTTAGACACTTGGAGACCAAAATAGAGTCATTTTAACTAAAAAAATAATTTTCAAGTCATTGGAGCCCAAATGGCCGGTTTTAGACAAATCTTGTCTTAAACCCGCTTTTTAAGGCTCTAAAAGACAAAAATATAGTCATTTTGACTAAATTTTTTTTCAGACCTTTGGTGACCAAATGCCGTTATTTTGACTAACAAAAGGTTTTTAGACACTTGGAGACCAAAATAGAGTCATTTTGACCAAAACATTTTTTTCAGGCCATTGGAGCCCAAACGGCCGGTTTTAAACAAATCTTGTCTAAAACCGGCTTTTTAAGGCTGTAAAAGACAAAAAATACAGTAATTTTGACTAATTATTTTTTTTCAGACCTTTGGTGACCAAATGCCGTTATTTTGACTAACAAAAGGTTTTTAGACACTTGGAGACCAAAATAGAGTATTTCTGACCAAAACATTTTTTTCAGGCCATTGGAGCCAAATGTCTAAAATCTTGTCTAAAACCGGCTTTTTAAGGCTTTAAAAGACAAAAATATAGTAATTTTGACTATAGTATTTTTCAGACCTTTGGTGACCAAATGCAGTTATTTTGACTAAAAAAGGCTTTTTAGACACTTGGAGACCAAAATAGAGTCATTTTGACCAAAAAGTTTTTTTCAGGCCATTGGAGCCCAAATGGCCGGTTTTAGACAAATCTGGTCTAAAACCGGCTTTTTAAGACACTAAAAGACAAAAAAACATTAATTTTGACTAATTTTTTCAGACCTTTGCTGACCAAATGCATTTATTTATACTAAAAAAGACTTTTTTAGACACTTGGAGACCAAAATAGAGTCATTTTAACAAAAAAATTTTCAGGCCATTGGAGCCCAAAAATCTAAAATCTTGTCTAAAACTGGCTTTTCAAGGCACTAAAAGACAAAAATACAGTCAATTTGACTACATTTTTTTCAGATCTTTGGTGACCAAATGCAGTTATTTTGACTAAAAAGGCTTTTTAGACACTTGGAGACCAAAATAGATTCATTTTGACCAAAACATTTTTTCAGGCCATTGGAGCCAAATGTCTAAAATCTTGTCTAAAACCGGCTTTTTAAGGCTCTAAAAGACAAAAATATAGTAATTTTGACTACATTTTTTTCAGACCTTTGGTGACCAAATGCAGTTATTTTGACTAAAAAAGGCTTTTTAGACACTTGGAGACCAAAATAGAGTCATTTTGACCAAACATTTTTTTCAGGCCATTGAAACTCAAATGGCCGGTTTTAGACAAATCGTGTCTAAAACCGGCTATTTAACCACTTAACCCCCGGAAGATTTGACCCCCTTCCTGACCAGGGCCTATTTTGCGATTCGGCACTGCGTTGACTTTAACGGACAATTGCGCAGTCGTGCGACGCTGTACCTAAACAAATTTGACTTCCTTTTTTTCCCACAAACAGAGCTTTCTTTTGGTGGTATTTGATCACCTGTGCGATTTTTTGATCATGCGCTATAAACAAAAAAAGAGCGTCAATTTTGCAAAAATAGCAATATTTTTCACATTTTTTATATGAAATTCCCCCAAAAAATGTGAAAATCAAAATTTTTTAACATTTTTGGCCAATTTGTTTTATGCTACATATGTTTGGTAAAAAAAAAGCGTATTTTGATTGGTTTGCGCAAAAGTTATCGCGTTTACTAACAAAGGGAAAGATTTTTGTCGTTTTTGTAGTTTTTTTTTCAACGCGTAATGGCGGCGATCTGCGATTTTTTTTGCGGTACTGCAAAATTGCGGCAGACAGATCGGACCCTTGACTGACATTTTTGACACTTTTGGGGTTACCAGTGACATTTCTACAGTAATCAGTGCTATACATATGCACTGTTACTGTAAAATTACACTGGCAGTGAAGGGGGTTAACTTTTTTTTGAGAGGGAGGGGCTGTGTGTGTCCCTCGGGGCGTGATTCTAACTGTGATTGGTTGTGGCTTGAGCTGTAGGAACAGTGATCAACGGTCCTACATAGTAGAACCGTATGATCACTGTTTCTACACAGGGGGGAATGACAGGTGGCTTGTTTACATCAGTCGCCAGACTTTCTCCCTCTGCAGTGACGATCGCCGAGTGACCGGCGAACATCGGGTCCGCCGGTCACACGTGCGGGGGATCCGTGACCACGCGGGAGCGTGCCTCCGGGGGCGCGCGCTCGCTCCCTAGACCCTCACAAGCTAGCAATGTGGATCAACATCACTTTGCCTGTGAGGGGCTTACTGCTGACGTAAAAACTCGTGCGGCAGTCGGCAAGTGGTTAAGGCTCTAAAAGACAAAAATAAAGACACTTTGACTAATTTTTTTTTTAGACCTTTGGTGACGAAATGCAGTTATTTTGACTAAAAAAGGCTTTTTAGACACTTGGAGACCAAAATTGAGTCATTTTGACCAAAAACATTTTTTCATGCCATTGGAGCCCAAATGGCCGGTTTTAGACAACTCTTGTCTAAAACCGGATTTTTAAGGCTCTAAAAGACAAAAAATACAGTCATTTTGACTAAATTTTTTTCAGACCTTTGGTGACCAAATGCCGTTATTTTGACTAACAAAAGGTTTTTAGACACTTGGAGACCAAAATAGAGTATTTTTGACCAAAACATTTTTTTCCAGGCCATTTTAGCCAAATGTCTAAAATCGTGCCTAAAACCGGCTTTTTAAGGCTCTCAAAGAAAAAATATAGTCATTTGGACTTAATTTTTTTCAGACCTTTGGTGACCAAATGCAGTTATTTTGACTTAAAAAAGCTTTTTAGACACTTGGAGACCGAAATAGAGTCATTTTAACTAAAAAATAATTTTCAGGCCATTGGAGCCCAAATGGCCGGTTTTAGACAAATCTTGTCTTAAACCGGCTTTTTAAGGCTCTAAAAGACAAAAATACAGTCATTTTGACTAAGTTTGTTTTTCAGACCTTTGGTGACCAAATGCCGTTATTTTGACTAACAAAAGTTTTTAGACACTTGGAGACCAAAATAGAGTCATTTTGACCAAAACATTTTTTTCAGGCCATTGGAGTCCAAATTGCCGGTTTTAAACAAATCTTGTCTAAAACCGGCTTTTTAAGGCTGTAAAAGACAAAAAATACAGTAATTTTGACTAATTTTTTTTTTCAGACCTTTGGTGACCAAATGCCGTTTTTAGACACTTGGAGACCAAACTAGAGTATTTTTGACCAAAACATTTTTTTCAGGCCATTGGAGCCAAATGTCTAAAATGTTGTCTAAAACCGGCTTTTTAAGGCTCTAAAAGACAAAAATGCAGTCATTTTGACTAATTTTTTTATCAGACCTTTGGTGACCAAATGCAGATATTTTGACTAAAAAAGGCTTTTTAGACACTTGGAGACCAAAATAGAGTCATTTTGACCAAAAAAATCTTTCAGGCCATTTAAGCCCAAATGTCTAAAATCGTGCCTAAAACCGGCTTTTTAAGGCTCTCAAAGAAAAAAATATAGACATTTGGACTTAATTTTTTTTCAGACCTTTGGTGACCAAATGCAGTTATTTTGACTTAAAAAGGCTTTTTAGACACTTGGAGACCAAAATAGAGTCATTTTAACTAAAAAAATAATTTTCAAGTCATTGGAGCCCAAATGGCCGGTTTTAGACAAATCTTGTCTTAAATCGGCTTTTTAAGGCTGTAAAAGACAAAAAATACAGTAATTTTGACTAATTATTTTTTTTCAGACCTTTGGTGACCAAATGCCGTTATTTTGACTAACAAAAGGTTTTTAGACACTTGGAGACCAAAATAGAGTATTTCTGACCAAAACATTTTTTTCAGGCCATTGGAGCCAAATGTCTAAAATCTTGTCTAAAACCGGCTTTTTAAGGCTTTAAAAGACAAAAATATAGTAATTTTGACTATAGTATTTTTCAGACCTTTGGTGACCAAATGCAGTTATTTTGACTAAAAAAGGCTTTTTAGACACTTGGAGACCAAAATAGAGTCATTTTGACCAAAAAGTTTTTTTCAGGCCATTGGAGCCCAAATGGCCGGTTTTAGACAAATCTGGTCTAAAACCAGCTTTTTAAGACACTAAAAGACAAAAATACATTAATTTTGACTAATTTTTTTCAGACCTTTGCTGACCAAATGCATTTATTTATACTAAAAAAGACTTTTTTAGACACTTGGAGACCAAAATAGAGTCATTTTAACAAAAAAAATTTTCAGGCCATTGGAGCCCAAAAATCTAAAATCTTGTCTAAAACCAGCTTTTCAAGGCACTAAAAGACAAAAATACAGTCAATTTGACTAAATTTTTTTCAGATCTTTGGTGACCAAATGCAGTTATTTTGACTAAAAAGGCTTTTTAGACACTTGGAGACCAAAATAGATTCATTTTGACCAAAACATTTTTTTCAGGCCATTGGAGCCAAATGTCTAAAATCTTGTCTAAAACCGGCTTTTTAAGGCTCTAAAAGACAAAAATATAGTAATTTTGACTACATTTTTTTCAGACCTTTGGTTACCAAATGCAGTTATTTTGACTAAAAAAGGCTTTTTAGACACTTGGAGACCAAAATAGAGTCATTTTGACCAAAAAAATCTTTCAGGCCATTTAAGCCCAAATGTCTAAAATCGTGCCTAAAACCGGCTTTTTAAGGCTCTCAAAGAAAAAAATATAGACATTTGGACTTAATTTTTTTTCAGACCTTTGGTGACCAAATGCAGTTATTTTGACTTAAAAAGGCTTTTTAGACACTTGGAGACCAAAATAGAGTCATTTTAACTAAAAAAATAATTTTCAAGTCATTGGAGCCCAAATGGCCGGTTTTAGACAAATCTTGTCTTAAACCGGCTTTTTAAGGCTCTAAAAGACAAAAATATAGTCATTTTGACTAAATTTTTTTTCAGACCTTTGGTGACCAAATGCCGTTATTTTGACTAACAAAAGGTTTTTAGACACTTGGAGACCAAAATAGAGTCATTTTGACCAAAACATTTTTTTCAGGCCATTGGAGCCCAAACGGCCGGTTTTAAACAAATCTTGTCTAAAACCGGCTTTTTAAGGCTGTAAAAGACAAAAAATACAGTAATTTTGACTAATTATTTTTTTTCAGACCTTTGGTGACCAAATGCCGTTATTTTGACTAACAAAAGGTTTTTAGACACTTGGAGACCAAAATAGAGTATTTCTGACCAAAATATTTTTTTCAGGCCATTGGAGCCAAATGTCTAAAATCTTGTCTAAAACCGGCTTTTTAAGGCTTTAAAAGACAAAAATATAGTAATTTTGACCATAGTATTTTTCAGACCTTTGGTGACCAAATGCAGTTATTTTGACTAAAAAGGCTTTTTAGACACTTGGAGACCAAAATAGATTTATTTTGACCAAAACATTTTTTTCAGGCCATTGGAGCCAAATGTCTAAAATCTTGTCTAAAACCGGCTTTTTAAGGCTCTAAAAGACAAAAATATAGTAATTTTGACTACATTTTTTTTCAGACCTTTGGTTACCAAATGCAGTTATTTTGACTAAAAAAGGCTTTTTAGACACTTGGAGACCAAAATAGAGTCATTTTGACCAAAAAAATCTTTCAGGCCATTTAAGCCCAAATGTCTAAAATCGTGCCTAAAACCGGCTTTTTAAGGCTCTCAAAGAAAAAAATATAGACATTTGGACTTAATTTTTTTTCAGACCTTTGGTGACCAAATGCAGTTATTTTGACTTAAAAAGGCTTTTTAGACACTTGGAGACCAAAATAGAGTCATTTTAACTAAAAAAATAATTTTCAAGTCATTGGAGCCCAAATGGCCGGTTTTAGACAAATCTTGTCTTAAACCCGCTTTTTAAGGCTCTAAAAGACAAAAATATAGTCATTTTGACTAAATTTTTTTTCAGACCTTTGGTGACCAAATGCCGTTATTTTGACTAACAAAAGGTTTTTAGACACTTGGAGACCAAAATAGAGTCATTTTGACCAAAACATTTTTTTCAGGCCATTGGAGCCCAAACGGCCGGTTTTAAACAAATCTTGTCTAAAACCGGCTTTTTAAGGCTGTAAAAGACAAAAAATACAGTAATTTTGACTAATTATTTTTTTTCAGACCTTTGGTGACCAAATGCCGTTATTTTGACTAACAAAAGGTTTTTAGACACTTGGAGACCAAAATAGAGTATTTCTGACCAAAACATTTTTTTCAGGCCATTGGAGCCAAATGTCTAAAATCTTGTCTAAAACCGGCTTTTTAAGGCTTTAAAAGACAAAAATATAGTAATTTTGACTATAGTATTTTTCAGACCTTTGGTGACCAAATGCAGTTATTTTGACTAAAAAAGGCTTTTTAGACACTTGGAGACCAAAATAGAGTCATTTTGACCAAAAAGTTTTTTTCAGGCCATTGGAGCCCAAATGGCCGGTTTTAGACAAATCTGGTCTAAAACCGGCTTTTTAAGACACTAAAAGACAAAAAAACATTAATTTTGACTAATTTTTTCAGACCTTTGCTGACCAAATGCATTTATTTATACTAAAAAATACTTTTTTAGACACTTGGAGACCAAAATAGAGTCATTTTAACAAAAAAATTTTCAGGCCATTGGAGCCCAAAAATCTAAAATCTTGTCCAAAACCGGCTTTTCAAGGCACTAAAAGACAAAAATACAGTCAATTTGACTACATTTTTTTTCAGATCTTTGGTGACCAAATGCAGTTATTTTGACTAAAAAGGCTTTTTAGACACTTGGAGACCAAAATAGATTCATTTTGACCAAAACATTTTTTCAGGCCATTGGAGCCAAATGTCTAAAATCTTGTCTAAAACCGTCTTTTTAAGGCTCTAAAAGACAAAAATATAGTAATTTTGACTACATTTTTTTCAGACCTTTGGTGACCAAATGCAGTTATTTTGACTAAAAAAGGCTTTTTAGAAACTTGGAGACCAAAATAGAGTCATTTTGACCAAACATTTTTTTCAGGCCATTGAAACTCAAATGGCCGGTTTTAGACAAATCGTGTCTAAAACCGGCTATTTAACCACTTAACCCCCGGAAGATTTGACCCCCTTCCTGACCAGGGCCTATTTTGCGATTCGGCACTGCGTTGACTTTAACGGACAATTGCGCAGTCGTGCGACGCTGTACCTAAACAAATTTGACTTCCTTTTTTTCCCACAAACAGAGCTTTCTTTTGGTGGTATTTGATCACCTGTGCGATTTTTTGATCATGCGCTATAAACAAAAAAAGAGCGTCAATTTTGCAAAAATAGCAATATTTTTCACATTTTTTATATGAAATTCCCCCAAAAAATGTGAAAATCAAAATTTTTTAACATTTTTGGCCAATTTGTTTTATGCTACATATGTTTGGTAAAAAAAAAGCGTATTTTGATTGGTTTGCGCAAAAGTTATCGCGTTTACTAACAAAGGGAAAGATTTTTGTCGTTTTTGTAGTTTTTTTTTCAACGCGTAATGGCGGCGATCTGCGATTTTTTTTGCGGTACTGCAAAATTGCGGCAGACAGATCGGACCCTTGACTGACATTTTTGACACTTTTGGGGTTACCAGTGACATTTCTACAGTAATCAGTGCTATACATATGCACTGTTACTGTAAAATTACACTGGCAGTGAAGGGGGTTAACTTTTTTTTGAGAGGGAGGGGCTGTGTGTGTCCCTCGGGGCGTGATTCTAACTGTGATTGGTTGTGGCTTGAGCTGTAGGAACAGTGATCAACGGTCCTACATAGTAGAACCGTATGATCACTGTTTCTACACAGGGGGGAATGACAGGTGGCTTGTTTACATCAGTCGCCAGACTTTCTCCCTCTGCAGTGACGATCGCCGAGTGACCGGCGAACATCGGGTCCGCCGGTCACACGTGCGGGGGATCCGTGACCACGCGGGAGCGTGCCTCCGGGGGCGCGCGCTCGCTCCCTAGACCCTCACAAGCTAGCAATGTGGATCAACATCACTTTGCCTGTGAGGGGCTTACTGCTGACGTAAAAACTCGTGCGGCAGTCGGCAAGTGGTTAAGGCTCTAAAAGACAAAAATAAAGACACTTTGACTAATTTTTTTTTTAGACCTTTGGTGACGAAATGCAGTTATTTTGACTAAAAAAGGCTTTTTAGACACTTGGAGACCAAAATTGAGTCATTTTGACCAAAAACATTTTTTCATGCCATTGGAGCCCAAATGGCCGGTTTTAGACAACTCTTGTCTAAAACCGGATTTTTAAGGCTCTAAAAGACAAAAAATACAGTCATTTTGACTAAATTTTTTTCAGACCTTTGGTGACCAAATGCCGTTATTTTGACTAACAAAAGGTTTTTAGACACTTGGAGACCAAAATAGAGTATTTTTGACCAAAACATTTTTTTCCAGGCCATTTTAGCCAAATGTCTAAAATCGTGCCTAAAACCGGCTTTTTAAGGCTCTCAAAGAAAAAATATAGTCATTTGGACTTAATTTTTTTCAGACCTTTGGTGACCAAATGCAGTTATTTTGACTTAAAAAGGCTTTTTAGACACTTGGAGACCGAAATAGAGTCATTTTAACTAAAAAATAATTTTCAGGCCATTGGAGCCCAAATGGCCGGTTTTAGACAAATCTTGTCTTAAACCGGCTTTTTAAGGCTCTAAAAGACAAAAATACAGTCATTTTGACTAAGTTTGTTTTTCAGACCTTTGGTGACCAAATGCCGTTATTTTGACTAACAAAAGTTTTTAGACACTTGGAGACCAAAATAGAGTCATTTTGACCAAAACATTTTTTTCAGGCCATTGGAGTCCAAATTGCCGGTTTTAAACAAATCTTGTCTAAAACCGGCTTTTTAAGGCTGTAAAAGACAAAAAATACAGTAATTTTGACTAATTTTTTTTTCAGACCTTTGGTGACCAAATGCCGTTTTTAGACACTTGGAGACCAAACTAGAGTATTTTTGACCAAAACATTTTTTTCAGGCCATTGGAGCCAAATGTCTAAAATGTTGTCTAAAACCGGCTTTTTAAGGCTCTAAAAGACGAAAATGCAGTCATTTTGACTAATTTTTTTATCAGACCTTTGGTGACCAAATGCAGATATTTTGACTAAAAAAGGCTTTTTAGACACTTGGAGACCAAAATAGAGTCATTTTGACCAAAAAAATCTTTCAGGCCATTTAAGCCCAAATGTCTAAAATCGTGCCTAAAACCGGCTTTTTAAGGCTCTCAAAGAAAAAAATATAGACATTTGGACTTAATTTTTTTTCAGACCTTTGGTGACCAAATGCAGTTATTTTGACTAACAAAAGGTTTTTAGACACTTGGAGACCAAAATAGAGTCATTTTGACCAAAACATTTTTTTCAGGCCATTGGAGCCCAAACGGCCGGTTTTAAACAAATCTTGTCTAAAACCGGCTTTTTAAGGCTGTAAAAGACAAAACATACAGTAATTTTGACTAATTATTTTTTTCAGACCTTTGGTGACCAAATGCCGTTATTTTGACTAACAAAAGGTTTTTAGACACTTGGAGACCAAAATAGAGTATTTCTGACCAAAACATTTTTTTCAGGCCATTGGAGCCAAATGTCTAAAATCTTGTCTAAAACCGGCTTTTTAAGGCTTTAAAAGACAAAAATATAGTAATTTTGACTATAGTATTTTTCAGACCTTTGGTGACCAAATGCAGTTATTTTGACTAAAAAAGGCTTTTTAGACACTTGGAGACCAAAATAGAGTCATTTTGACCAAAAAGTTTTTTTCAGGCCATTGGAGCCCAAATGGCCGGTTTTAGACAAATCTGGTCTAAAACCAGCTTTTTAAGACACTAAAAGACAAAAATACATTAATTTTGACTAATTTTTTCAGACCTTTGCTGACCAAATGCATTTATTTATACTAAAAAAGACTTTTTTAGACACTTGGAGACCAAAATAGAGTCATTTTAACAAAAAAAATTTTCAGGCCATTGGAGCCCAAAAATCTAAAATCTTGTCTAAAACCAGATTTTCAAGGCACTAAAAGACAAAAATACAGTCAATTTGACTAAATTTTTTTCAGATCTTTGGTGACCAAATGCAGTTATTTTGACTAAAAAGGCTTTTTAGACACTTGGAGACCAAAATAGATTCATTTTGACCAAAACATTTTTTTCAGGCCATTGGAGCCAAATGTCTAAAATCTTGTCTAAAACCGGCTTTTTAAGGCTCTAAAAGACAAAAATATAGTAATTTTGACTACATTTTTTTTCAGACCTTTGGTTACCAAATGCAGTTATTTTGACTAAAAAAGGCTTTTTAGACACTTGGAGACCAAAATAGAGTCATTTTGACCAAAAAAATCTTTCAGGCCATTTAAGCCCAAATGTCTAAAATCGTGCCTAAAACCGGCTTTTTAAGGCTCTCAAAGAAAAAAATATAGACATTTGGACTTAATTTTTTTTCAGACCTTTGGTGACCAAATGCAGTTATTTTGACTTAAAAAGGCTTTTTAGACACTTGGAGACCAAAATAGAGTCATTTTAACTAAAAAAATAATTTTCAAGTCATTGGAGCCCAAATGGCCGGTTTTAGACAAATCTTGTCTTAAACCGGCTTTTTAAGGCTCTAAAAGACAAAAATATAGTCATTTTGACTAAATTTTTTTTCAGACCTTTGGTGACCAAATGCCGTTATTTTGACTAACAAAAGGTTTTTAGACACTTGGAGACCAAAATAGAGTCATTTTGACCAATACATTTTTTTCAGGCCATTGGAGCCCAAACGGCCGGTTTTAAACAAATCTTGTCTAAAACCGGCTTTTTAAGGCTGTAAAAGACAAAAAATACAGTAATTTTGACTAATTATTTTTTTTCAGACCTTTGGTGACCAAATGCCGTTATTTTGACTAACAAAAGGTTTTTAGACACTTGGAGACCAAAATAGAGTATTTCTGACCAAAACATTTCTTTCAGGCCATTGGAGCCAAATGTCTAAAATCTTGTCTAAAACCGGCTTTTTAAGGCTCTAAAAGACAAAAATATAGTAATTTTGACTACATTTTTTTCAGACCTTTGGTGACCAAATGCAGTTATTTTGACTAAAAAAGGCTTTTTAGAAACTTGGAGACCAAAATAGAGTCATTTTGACCAAACATTTTTTTCAGGCCATTGAAACTCAAATGGCCGGTTTTAGACAAATCGTGTCTAAAACCGGCTATTTAACCACTTAACCCCCGGAAGATTTGACCCCCTTCCTGACCAGGGCCTATTTTGCGATTCGGCACTGCGTTGACTTTAACGGACAATTGCGCAGTCGTGCGACGCTGTACCTAAACAAATTTGACTTCCTTTTTTTCCCACAAACAGAGCTTTCTTTTGGTGGTATTTGATCACCTGTGCGATTTTTTGATCATGCGCTATAAACAAAAAAAGAGCGTCAATTTTGCAAAAATAGCAATATTTTTCACATTTTTTATATGAAATTCCCCCAAAAAATGTGAAAATCAAAATTTTTTAACATTTTTGGCCAATTTGTTTTATGCTACATATGTTTGGTAAAAAAAAAGCGTATTTTGATTGGTTTGCGCAAAAGTTATCGCGTTTACTAACAAAGGGAAAGATTTTTGTCGTTTTTGTAGTTTTTTTTTCAACGCGTAATGGCGGCGATCTGCGATTTTTTTTGCGGTACTGCAAAATTGCGGCAGACAGATCGGACCCTTGACTGACATTTTTGACACTTTTGGGGTTACCAGTGACATTTCTACAGTAATCAGTGCTATACATATGCACTGTTACTGTAAAATTACACTGGCAGTGAAGGGGGTTAACTTTTTTTTGAGAGGGAGGGGCTGTGTGTGTCCCTCGGGGCGTGATTCTAACTGTGATTGGTTGTGGCTTGAGCTGTAGGAACAGTGATCAACGGTCCTACATAGTAGAACCGTATGATCACTGTTTCTACACAGGGGGGAATGACAGGTGGCTTGTTTACATCAGTCGCCAGACTTTCTCCCTCTGCAGTGACGATCGCCGAGTGACCGGCGAACATCGGGTCCGCCGGTCACACGTGCGGGGGATCCGTGACCACGCGGGAGCGTGCCTCCGGGGGCGCGCGCTCGCTCCCTAGACCCTCACAAGCTAGCAATGTGGATCAACATCACTTTGCCTGTGAGGGGCTTACTGCTGACGTAAAAACTCGTGCGGCAGTCGGCAAGTGGTTAAGGCTCTAAAAGACAAAAATAAAGACACTTTGACTAATTTTTTTTTTAGACCTTTGGTGACGAAATGCAGTTATTTTGACTAAAAAAGGCTTTTTAGACACTTGGAGACCAAAATTGAGTCATTTTGACCAAAAACATTTTTTCATGCCATTGGAGCCCAAATGGCCGGTTTTAGACAACTCTTGTCTAAAACCGGATTTTTAAGGCTCTAAAAGACAAAAAATACAGTCATTTTGACTAAATTTTTTTCAGACCTTTGGTGACCAAATGCCGTTATTTTGACTAACAAAAGGTTTTTAGACACTTGGAGACCAAAATAGAGTATTTTTGACCAAAACATTTCTTTCCAGGCCATTTTAGCCAAATGTCTAAAATCGTGCCTAAAACCGGCTTTTTAAGGCTCTCAAAGAAAAAATATAGTCATTTGGACTTAATTTTTTTCAGACCTTTGGTGACCAAATGCAGTTATTTTGACTTAAAAAGGCTTTTTAGACACTTGGAGACCGAAATAGAGTCATTTTAACTAAAAAATAATTTTCAGGCCATTGGAGCCCAAATGGCCGGTTTTAGACAAATCTTGTCTTAAACCGGCTTTTTAAGGCTCTAAAAGACAAAAATACAGTCATTTTGACTAAGTTTGTTTTTCAGACCTTTGGTGACCAAATGCCGTTATTTTGACTAACAAAAGTTTTTAGACACTTGGAGACCAAAATAGAGTCATTTTGACCAAAACATTTTTTTCAGGCCATTGGAGTCCAAATTGCCGGTTTTAAACAAATCTTGTCTAAAACCGGCTTTTTAAGGCTGTAAAAGACAAAAAATACAGTAATTTTGACTAATTTTTTTTTCAGACCTTTGGTGACCAAATGCCGTTTTTAGACACTTGGAGACCAAACTAGAGTATTTTTGACCAAAACATTTTTTTCAGGCCATTGGAGCCAAATGTCTAAAATGTTGTCTAAAACCGGCTTTTTAAGGCTCTAAAAGACGAAAATGCAGTCATTTTGACTAATTTTTTTATCAGACCTTTGGTGACCAAATGCAGATATTTTGACTAAAAAAGGCTTTTTAGACACTTGGAGACCAAAATAGAGTCATTTTGACCAAAAAAATCTTTCAGGCCATTTAAGCCCAAATGTCTAAAATCGTGCCTAAAACCGGCTTTTTAAGGCTCTCAAAGAAAAAAATATAGACATTTGGACTTAATTTTTTTTCAGACCTTTGGTGACCAAATGCAGTTATTTTGACTAACAAAAGGTTTTTAGACACTTGGAGACCAAAATAGAGTCATTTTGACCAAAACATTTTTTTCAGGCCATTGGAGCCCAAACGGCCGGTTTTAAACAAATCTTGTCTAAAACCGGCTTTTTAAGGCTGTAAAAGACAAAACATACAGTAATTTTGACTAATTATTTTTTTCAGACCTTTGGTGACCAAATGCCGTTATTTTGACTAACAAAAGGTTTTTAGACACTTGGAGACCAAAATAGAGTATTTCTGACCAAAACATTTTTTTCAGGCCATTGGAGCCAAATGTCTAAAATCTTGTCTAAAACCGGCTTTTTAAGGCTTTAAAAGACAAAAATATAGTAATTTTGACTATAGTATTTTTCAGACCTTTGGTGACCAAATGCAGTTATTTTGACTAAAAAAGGCTTTTTAGACACTTGGAGACCAAAATAGAGTCATTTTGACCAAAAAGTTTTTTTCAGGCCATTGGAGCCCAAATGGCCGGTTTTAGACAAATCTGGTCTAAAACCAGCTTTTTAAGACACTAAAAGACAAAAATACATTAATTTTGACTAATTTTTTCAGACCTTTGCTGACCAAATGCATTTATTTATACTAAAAAAGACTTTTTTAGACACTTGGAGACCAAAATAGAGTCATTTTAACAAAAAAAATTTTCAGGCCATTGGAGCCCAAAAATCTAAAATCTTGTCTAAAACCAGATTTTCAAGGCACTAAAAGACAAAAATACAGTCAATTTGACTAAATTTTTTTCAGATCTTTGGTGACCAAATGCAGTTATTTTGACTAAAAAGGCTTTTTAGACACTTGGAGACCAAAATAGATTCATTTTGACCAAAACATTTTTTTCAGGCCATTGGAGCCAAATGTCTAAAATCTTGTCTAAAACCGGCTTTTTAAGGCTCTAAAAGACAAAAATATAGTAATTTTGACTACATTTTTTTTCAGACCTTTGGTTACCAAATGCAGTTATTTTGACTAAAAAAGGCTTTTTAGACACTTGGAGACCAAAATAGAGTCATTTTGACCAAAAAAATCTTTCAGGCCATTTAAGCCCAAATGTCTAAAATCGTGCCTAAAACCGGCTTTTTAAGGCTCTCAAAGAAAAAAATATAGACATTTGGACTTAATTTTTTTTCAGACCTTTGGTGACCAAATGCAGTTATTTTGACTTAAAAAGGCTTTTTAGACACTTGGAGACCAAAATAGAGTCATTTTAACTAAAAAAATAATTTTCAAGTCATTGGAGCCCAAATGGCCGGTTTTAGACAAATCTTGTCTTAAACCGGCTTTTTAAGGCTCTAAAAGACAAAAATATAGTCATTTTGACTAAATTTTTTTTCAGACCTTTGGTGACCAAATGCCGTTATTTTGACTAACAAAAGGTTTTTAGACACTTGGAGACCAAAATAGAGTCATTTTGACCAATACATTTTTTTCAGGCCATTGGAGCCCAAACGGCCGGTTTTAAACAAATCTTGTCTAAAACCGGCTTTTTAAGGCTGTAAAAGACAAAAAATACAGTAATTTTGACTAATTATTTTTTTTCAGACCTTTGGTGACCAAATGCCGTTATTTTGACTAACAAAAGGTTTTTAGACACTTGGAGACCAAAATAGAGTATTTCTGACCAAAACATTTCTTTCAGGCCATTGGAGCCAAATGTCTAAAATCTTGTCTAAAACCAGCTTTTTAAGGCTTTAAAAGACAAAAATATAGTAATTTTGACTATAGTATTTTTCAGACCTTTGGTGACCAAATGCAGTTATTTTGACTAAAAAGGCTTTTTAGACACTTGGAGACCAAAATAGATTCATTTTGACCAAAACATTTTTTTCAGGCCATTGGAGCCAAATGTCTAAAATCTTGTCTAAAACCGGCTTTTTAAGGCTCTAAAAGACAAAAATATAGTAATTTTGACTACATTTTTTTCAGACCTTTGGTTACCAAATGCAGTTATTTTGACTAAAAAAGGCTTTTTAGACACTTGGAGACCAAAATAGAGTCATTTTGACCAAAAAAATCTTTCAGGCCATTTAAGCCCAAATGTCTAAAATCGTGCCTAAAACCGGCTTTTTAAGGCTCTCAAAGAAAAAAATATAGACATTTGGACTTAATTTTTTTTCAGACCTTTGGTGACCAAATGCAGTTATTTTGACTTAAAAAGGCTTTTTAGACACTTGGAGACCAAAATAGAGTCATTTTAACTAAAAAAATAATTTTCAAGTCATTGGAGCCCAAATGGCCGGTTTTAGACAAATCTTGTCTTAAACCGGCTTTTTAAGGCTCTAAAAGACAAAAATATAGTCATTTTGACTAAATTTTTTTTCAGACCTTTGGTGACCAAATGCCGTTATTTTGACTAACAAAAGGTTTTTAGACACTTGGAGACCAAAATAGAGTCATTTTGACCAAAACATTGTTTTCAGGCCATTGGAGCCCAAACGGCCGGTTTTAAACAAATCTTGTCTAAAACCGGCTTTTTAAGGCTGTAAAAGACAAAAAATACAGTAATTTTGACTAATTATTTTTTTTCAGACCTTTGGTGACCAAATGCCGTTATTTTGACTAACAAAAGGTTTTTAGACACTTGGAGACCAAAATAGAGTATTTCTGACCAAAACATTTTTTTCAGGCCATTGGAGCCAAATGTCTAAAATCTTGTCTAAAATCTTGTCTAAAACCGGCTTTTTAAGGCTTTAAAAGACAAAAATATAGTAATTTTGACTATAGTATTTTTCAGACCTTTGGTGACCAAATGCAGTTATTTTGACTAAAAAAGGCTTTTTAGACACTTGGAGACCAAAATAGAGTCATTTTGACCAAAAAGTTTTTTTCAGGCCATTGGAGCCCAAATGGCCGGTTTTAGACAAATCTGGTCTAAAACCGGCTTTTTAAGACACTAAAAGACAAAAAAACATTAATTTTGACTAATTTTTTCAGACCTTTGCTGACCAAATGCATTTATTTATACTAAAAAAGACTTTTTTAGACACTTGGAGACCAAAATAGAGTCATTTTAACAAAAAAATTTTCAGGCCATTGGAGCCCAAAAATCTAAAATCTTGTCTAAAACCGGCTTTTCAAGGCACTAAAAGACAAAAATACAGTCAATTTGACTACATTTTTTTTCAGATCTTTGGTGACCAAATGCAGTTATTTTGACTAAAAAGGCTTTTTAGACACTTGGAGACCAAAATAGATTCATTTTGACCAAAACATTTTTTCAGGCCATTGGAGCCAAATGTCTAAAATCTTGTCTAAAACCGGCTTTTTAAGGCTCTAAAAGACAAAAATATAGTAATTTTGACTACATTTTTTTCAGACCTTTGGTGACCAAATGCAGTTATTTTTACTAAAAAAGGCTTTTTAGACACTTGGAGACCAAAATAGAGTCATTTTGACCAAACATTTTTTTCAGGCCATTGAAACTCAAATGGCCGGTTTTAGACAAATCGTGTCTAAAACCGGCTATTTAACCACTTAACCCCCGGAAGATTTGACCCCCTTCCTGACCAGGGCCTATTTTGCGATTCGGCACTGCGTTGACTTTAACGGACAATTGCGCAGTCGTGCGACGCTGTACCTAAACAAATTTGACTTCCTTTTTTTCCCACAAACAGAGCTTTCTTTTGGTGGTATTTGATCACCTGTGCGATTTTTTGATCATGCGCTATAAACAAAAAAAGAGCGTCAATTTTGCAAAAATAGCAATATTTTTCACATTTTTTATATGAAATTCCCCCAAAAAATGTGAAAATCAAAATTTTTTAACATTTTTGGCCAATTTGTTTTATGCTACATATGTTTGGTAAAAAAAAAGCGTATTTTGATTGGTTTGCGCAAAAGTTATCGCGTTTACTAACAAAGGGAAAGATTTTTGTCGTTTTTGTAGTTTTTTTTTCAACGCGTAATGGCGGCGATCTGCGATTTTTTTTGCGGTACTGCAAAATTGCGGCAGACAGATCGGACCCTTGACTGACATTTTTGACACTTTTGGGGTTACCAGTGACATTTCTACAGTAATCAGTGCTATACATATGCACTGTTACTGTAAAATTACACTGGCAGTGAAGGGGGTTAACTTTTTTTTGAGAGGGAGGGGCTGTGTGTGTCCCTCGGGGCGTGATTCTAACTGTGATTGGTTGTGGCTTGAGCTGTAGGAACAGTGATCAACGGTCCTACATAGTAGAACCGTATGATCACTGTTTCTACACAGGGGGGAATGACAGGTGGCTTGTTTACATCAGTCGCCAGACTTTCTCCCTCTGCAGTGACGATCGCCGAGTGACCGGCGAACATCGGGTCCGCCGGTCACACGTGCGGGGGATCCGTGACCACGCGGGAGCGTGCCTCCGGGGGCGCGCGCTCGCTCCCTAGACCCTCACAAGCTAGCAATGTGGATCAACATCACTTTGCCTGTGAGGGGCTTACTGCTGACGTAAAAACTCGTGCGGCAGTCGGCAAGTGGTTAAGGCTCTAAAAGACAAAAATAAAGACACTTTGACTAATTTTTTTTTTAGACCTTTGGTGACGAAATGCAGTTATTTTGACTAAAAAAGGCTTTTTAGACACTTGGAGACCAAAATTGAGTCATTTTGACCAAAAACATTTTTTCATGCCATTAGAGCCCAAATGGCCGGTTTTAGACAACTCTTGTCTAAAACCGGATTTTTAAGGCTCTAAAAGACAAAAAATACAGTAATTTTGACTAAATTTTTTTCAGACCTTTGGTGACCAAATGCCGTTATTTTGACTAACAAAAGGTTTTTAGACACTTGGAGACCAAAATAGAGTATTTTTGACCAAAACATTTTTTTCCAGGCCATTTTAGCCAAATGTCTAAAATCGTGCCTAAAACCGGCTTTTTAAGGCTCTCAAAGAAAAAATATAGTCATTTGGACTTAATTTTTTTCAGACCTTTGGTGACCAAATGCAGTTATTTTGACTTAAAAAGGCTTTTTAGACACTTGGAGACCGAAATAGAGTCATTTTAACTAAAAAATAATTTTCAGGCCATTGGAGCCCAAATGGCCGGTTTTAGACAAATCTTGTCTTAAACCGGCTTTTTAAGGCTCTAAAAGACAAAAATACAGTCATTTTGACTAAGTTTGTTTTTCAGACCTTTGGTGACCAAATGCCGTTATTTTGACTAACAAAAGTTTTTAGACACTTGGAGACCAAAATAGAGTCATTTTGACCAAAACATTTTTTTCAGGCCATTGGAGCCCAAATTGCCGGTTTTAAACAAATCTTGTCTAAAACCGGCTTTTTAAGGCTGTAAAAGACAAAAAATACAGTAATTTTGACTAATTTTTTTTCAGACCTTTGGTGACCAAATGCCGTTATTTTGACTAACAAAAGGTTTTTAGACACTTGGAGACCATACTAGAGTATTTTTGACCAAAACATTGTTTTCAGGCCATTGGAGCCAAATGTCTAAAATCTTGTCTAAAACCGGCTTTTTAAGGCTCTAAAAGACAAAAATATAGTCATTTTGACGAAATTTTTTTTCTGACCTTTGGTGACCAAATGCAGTTATTTTGACTAAAAAACGATTTTTAGACACTTGGAGACCAAAACAGAGTAATTTTGACTGAAAATTTCTTTTCAGGCCATTGTGGCCGGTTTTAGACAAATCTTGTCTAAAACCGGCTTTTTAAGGCTCTAAAAGACAAAAATACAGTCATTTTGACTAAAGTATTTTTCAGACCTTTGGTGACCAAATTCAGTTATTTTGACAAAAAAAGGCTTTTTAGACACTTGGAGACCAAAGTAGAGTCATTTTGACCAAAAAATTTTTTCAGGACATTGGAGCCCAAATGGCCGGTTTTAGACAAATCTGGTCTAAAACCGGCTTTTTAAGACACCAAAAGACAACAATACATTAATTTTGACTATTTTTTTTCAGATCTTTGGTGACCAAATGCATTTATTGTGACTAAAAAAGGCTTTTTAGACATTTGGAGACCAAAATAGAGTCATTTTGACCGAATTTTTTTTCAGGCAATTGATTTGTCTATAACTGGCCATTTGCCAGTTATAGACAAATCTTGCCTAAAACCGGCTTTTTAAGGCTCTAAAAGACAAAAATGCAGTCATTTTGACTAATTTTTTTATCAGACCTTTGGTGACCAAATGCAGATATTTTGACTAAAAAAGGCTTTTTAGACACTTGGAGACCAAAATAGAGTCATTTTGACCAAAAAAATCTTTCAGGCCATTTAAGCCCAAATGTCTAAAATCGTGCCTAAAACCGGCTTTTTAAGGCTCTCAAAGAAAAAAATATAGACATTTGGACTTAATTTTTTTCAGACCTTTGGTGACCAAATGCAGTTATTTTGACTTAAAAAGGCTTTTTAGACACTTGGAGACCAAAATAGAGTCATTTTAACTAAAAAAATAATTTTCAAGCCATTGGAGCCCAGATTTGTCTAAAACCGGCTTTTTAAGGCTCTAAAAGACAAAAATATAGTCATTTTGACTAAATTTTTTTTCAGACCTTTGGTGACCAAATGCCGTTATTTTGACTAACAAAAGGTTTTTAGACACTTGGAGACCAAAATAGAGTCATTTTGACCAATACATTTTTTTCAGGCCATTGGAGCCCAAACGGCCGGTTTTAAACAAATCTTGTCTAAAACCGGCTTTTTAAGGCTGTAAAAGACAAAAAATACAGTAATTTTGACTAATTATTTTTTTTCAGACCTTTGGTGACCAAATGCCGTTATTTTGACTAACAAAAGGTTTTTAGACACTTGGAGACCAAAATAGAGTATTTCTGACCAAAACATTTCTTTCAGGCCATTGGAGCCAAATGTCTAAAATCTTGTCTAAAACCAGCTTTTTAAGGCTTTAAAAGACAAAAATATAGTAATTTTGACTATAGTATTTTTCAGACCTTTGGTGACCAAATGCAGTTATTTTGACTAAAAAGGCTTTTTAGACACTTGGAGACCAAAATAGATTCATTTTGACCAAAACATTTTTTTCAGGCCATTGGAGCCAAATGTCTAAAATCTTGTCTAAAACCGGCTTTTTAAGGCTCTAAAAGACAAAAATATAGTAATTTTGACTACATTTTTTTCAGACCTTTGGTTACCAAATGCAGTTATTTTGACTAAAAAAGGCTTTTTAGACACTTGGAGACCAAAATAGAGTCATTTTAACTAAAAAAATAATTTTCAAGTCATTGGAGCCCAAATGGCCGGTTTTAGACAAATCTTGTCTTAAACCGGCTTTTTAAGGCTCTAAAAGACAAAAATATAGTCATTTTGACTAAATTTTTTTTCAGACCTTTGGTGACCAAATGCCGTTATTTTGACTAACAAAAGGTTTTTAGACACTTGGAGACCAAAATAGAGTCATTTTGACCAAAACATTTTTTTCAGGCCATTGGAGCCCAAACGGCCGGTTTTAAACAAATCTTGTCTAAAACCGGCTTTTTAAGGCTGTAAAAGACAAAAAATACAGTAATTTTGACTAATTATTTTTTTTCAGACCTTTGGTGACCAAATGCCGTTATTTTGACTAACAAAAGGTTTTTAGACACTTGGAGACCAAAATAGAGTATTTCTGACCAAAACATTTTTTTCAGGCCATTGGAGCCAAATGTCTAAAATCTTGTCTAAAATCTTGTCTAAAACCGGCTTTTTAAGGCTTTAAAAGACAAAAATATAGTAATTTTTACTATAGTATTTTTCAGACCTTTGGTGACCAAATGCAGTTATTTTGACTAAAAAAGGCTTTTTAGACACTTGGAGACCAAAATAGAGTCATTTTGACCAAAAAGTTTTTTTCAGGCCATTGGAGCCCAAATGGCCGGTTTTAGACAAATCTGGTCTAAAACCGGCTTTTTAAGACACTAAAAGACAAAAAAACATTAATTTTGACTAATTTTTTCAGACCTTTGCTGACCAAATGCATTTATTTATACTAAAAAAGACTTTTTTAGACACTTGGAGACCAAAATAGAGTCATTTTAACAAAAAAAATTTCAGGCCATTGGAGCCCAAAAATCTAAAATCTTGTCTAAAACCGGCTTTTCAAGGCACTAAAAGACAAAAATACAGTCAATTTGACTACATTTTTTTTCAGATCTTTGGTGACCAAATGCAGTTATTTTGACTAAAAAGGCTTTTTAGACACTTGGAGACCAAAATAGATTCATTTTGACCAAAACATTTTTTCAGGCCATTGGAGCCAAATGTCTAAAATCTTGTCTAAAACCGGCTTTTTAAGGCTCTAAAAGACAAAAATATAGTAATTTTGACTACATTTTTTTCAGACCTTTGGTGACCAAATGCAGTTATTTTGACTAAAAAAGGCTTTTTAGACACTTGGAGACCAAAATAGAGTCATTTTGACCAAACATTTTTTTCAGGCCATTGAAACTCAAATGGCCGGTTTTAGACAAATCGTGTCTAAAACCGGCTATTTAACCACTTAACCCCCGGAAGATTTGACCCCCTTCCTGACCAGGGCCTATTTTGCGATTCGGCACTGCGTTGACTTTAACGGACAATTGCGCAGTCGTGCGACGCTGTACCTAAACAAATTTGACTTCCTTTTTTTCCCACAAACAGAGCTTTCTTTTGGTGGTATTTGATCACCTGTGCGATTTTTTGATCATGCGCTATAAACAAAAAAAGAGCGTCAATTTTGCAAAAATAGCAATATTTTTCACATTTTTTATATGAAATTCCCCCAAAAAATGTGAAAATCAAAATTTTTTAACATTTTTGGCCAATTTGTTTTATGCTACATATGTTTGGTAAAAAAAAAGCGTATTTTGATTGGTTTGCGCAAAAGTTATCGCGTTTACTAACAAAGGGAAAGATTTTTGTCGTTTTTGTAGTTTTTTTTTCAACGCGTAATGGCGGCGATCTGCGATTTTTTTTGCGGTACTGCAAAATTGCGGCAGACAGATCGGACCCTTGACTGACATTTTTGACACTTTTGGGGTTACCAGTGACATTTCTACAGTAATCAGTGCTATACATATGCACTGTTACTGTAAAATTACACTGGCAGTGAAGGGGGTTAACTTTTTTTTGAGAGGGAGGGGCTGTGTGTGTCCCTCGGGGCGTGATTCTAACTGTGATTGGTTGTGGCTTGAGCTGTAGGAACAGTGATCAACGGTCCTACATAGTAGAACCGTATGATCACTGTTTCTACACAGGGGGGAATGACAGGTGGCTTGTTTACATCAGTCGCCAGACTTTCTCCCTCTGCAGTGACGATCGCCGAGTGACCGGCGAACATCGGGTCCGCCGGTCACACGTGCGGGGGATCCGTGACCACGCGGGAGCGTGCCTCCGGGGGCGCGCGCTCGCTCCCTAGACCCTCACAAGCTAGCAATGTGGATCAACATCACTTTGCCTGTGAGGGGCTTACTGCTGACGTAAAAACTCGTGCGGCAGTCGGCAAGTGGTTAAGGCTCTAAAAGACAAAAATAAAGACACTTTGACTAATTTTTTTTTTAGACCTTTGGTGACGAAATGCAGTTATTTTGACTAAAAAAGGCTTTTTAGACACTTGGAGACCAAAATTGAGTCATTTTGACCAAAAACATTTTTTCATGCCATTAGAGCCCAAATGGCCGGTTTTAGACAACTCTTGTCTAAAACCGGATTTTTAAGGCTCTAAAAGACAAAAAATACAGTCATTTTGACTAAATTTTTTTCAGACCTTTGGTGACCAAATGCCGTTATTTTGACTAACAAAAGGTTTTTAGACACTTGGAGACCAAAATAGAGTATTTTTGACCAAAACATTTTTTTCCAGGCCATTTTAGCCAAATGTCTAAAATCGTGCCTAAAACCGGCTTTTTAAGGCTCTCAAAGAAAAAATATAGTCATTTGGACTTAATTTTTTTCAGACCTTTGGTGACCAAATGCAGTTATTTTGACTTAAAAAGGCTTTTTAGACACTTGGAGACCGAAATAGAGTCATTTTAACTAAAAAATAATTTTCAGGCCATTGGAGCCCAAATGGCCGGTTTTAGACAAATCTTGTCTTAAACCGGCTTTTTAAGGCTCTAAAAGACAAAAATACAGTCATTTTGACTAAGTTTGTTTTTCAGACCTTTGGTGACCAAATGCCGTTATTTTGACTAACAAAAGTTTTTAGACACTTGGAGACCAAAATAGAGTCATTTTGACCAAAACATTTTTTTCAGGCCATTGGAGCCCAAATTGCCGGTTTTAAACAAATCTTGTCTAAAACCGGCTTTTTAAGGCTGTAAAAGACAAAAAATACAGTAATTTTGACTAATTTTTTTTCAGACCTTTGGTGACCAAATGCCGTTATTTTGACTAACAAAAGGTTTTTAGACACTTGGAGACCATACTAGAGTATTTTTGACCAAAACATTGTTTTCAGGCCATTGGAGCCAAATGTCTAAAATCTTGTCTAAAACCGGCTTTTTAAGGCTCTAAAAGACAAAAATATAGTCATTTTGACGAAATTTTTTTTCTGACCTTTGGTGACCAAATGCAGTTATTTTGACTAAAAAACGATTTTTAGACACTTGGAGACCAAAACAGAGTAATTTTGACTGAAAATTTCTTTTCAGGCCATTGTGGCCGGTTTTAGACAAATCTTGTCTAAAACCGGCTTTTTAAGGCTCTAAAAGACAAAAATACAGTCATTTTGACTAAAGTATTTTTCAGACCTTTGGTGACCAAATTCAGTTATTTTGACAAAAAAAGGCTTTTTAGACACTTGGAGACCAAAGTAGAGTCATTTTGACCAAAAAAATTTTTCAGGCCATTGGAGCCCAAATGGCCGGTTTTAGACAAATCTGGTCTAAAACCGGCTTTTTAAGACACCAAAAGACAACAATACATTAATTTTGACTATTTTTTTTCAGATCTTTGGTGACCAAATGCATTTATTGTGACTAAAAAAGGCTTTTTAGACATTTGGAGACCAAAATAGAGTCATTTTGACCGAATTTTTTTTCAGGCAATTGGAGCCCAAATGGCCAGTTATAGACAAATCTTGCCTAAAACCGGCTTTTTAAGGCTCTAAAAGACAAAAATGCAGTCATTTTGACTAATTTTTTTATCAGACCTTTGGTGACCAAATGCAGATATTTTGACTAAAAAAGGCTTTTTAGACACTTGGAGACCAAAATAGAGTCATTTTGACCAAAAAAATCTTTCAGGCCATTTAAGCCCAAATGTCTAAAATCGTGCCTAAAACCGGCTTTTTAAGGCTCTCAAAGAAAAAAATATAGACATTTGGACTTAATTTTTTTCAGACCTTTGGTGACCAAATGCAGTTATTTTGACTTAAAAAGGCTTTTTAGACACTTGGAGACCAAAATAGAGTCATTTTAACTAAAAAAATAATTTTCAAGCCATTGGAGCCCAGATTTGTCTAAAACCGGCTTTTTAAGGCTCTAAAAGACAAAAATATAGTCATTTTGACTAAATTTTTTTTCAGACCTTTGGTGACCAAATGCCGTTATTTTGACTAACAAAAGGTTTTTAGACACTTGGAGACCAAAATAGAGTCATTTTGACCAAAAAAATCTTTCAGGCCATTTGAGCCCAAATGTCTAAAATCGTGCCTAAAACCCGCGTTTTAAGGCTCTAAAAGACAAAAATACAGTCAATTTGACTAAATTTGTTTTTCATACCTTTGGTGACCAAATGCAGTTATTTTGACTAAAAAAGGAGACCAAAATAGAGTCATTTTGACCAAAACATTTTTTTCAGGCCATTGGAGTCCAAATTGCCGGTTTTAAACAAATCTTGTCTAAAACCGGCTTTTTAAGGCTGTAAAAGACAAAAAATACAGTAATTTTGACTAATTTTTTTTTCAGACCTTTGGTGACCAAATGCCGTTTTTAGACACTTGGAGACCAAACTAGAGTATTTTTGACCAAAACATTTTTTTCAGGCCATTGGAGCCAAATGTCTAAAATGTTGTCTAAAACCGGCTTTTTAAGGCTCTAAAAGACGAAAATGCAGTCATTTTGACTAATTTTTTTATTAGACCTTTGGTGACCAAATGCAGATATTTTGACTAAAAAAGGCTTTTTAGACACTTGGAGACCAAAATAGAGTCATTTTGACCAAAAAAATCTTTCAGGCCATTTAAGCCCAAATGTCTAAAATCGTGCCTAAAACCGGCTTTTTAAGGCTCTCAAAGAAAAAAATATAGACATTTGGACTTAATTTTTTTTCAGACCTTTGGTGACCAAATGCAGTTATTTTGACTTAAAAAGGCTTTTTAGACACTTGGAGACCAAAATAGAGTCATTTTAACTAAAAAAATAATTTTCAAGTCATTGGAGCCCAAATGGCCGGTTTTAGACAAATCTTGTCTTAAACCGGCTTTTTAAGGCTCTAAAAGACAAAAATATAGTCATTTTGACTAAATTTTTTTTCAGACCTTTGGTGACCAAATGCCGTTATTTTGACTAACAAAAGGTTTTTAGACACTTGGAGACCAAAATAGAGTCATTTTGACCAAAACATTTTTTTCAGGCCATTGGAGCCCAAACGGCCGGTTTTAAACAAATCTTGTCTAAAACCGGCTTTTTAAGGCTGTAAAAGACAAAAAATACAGTAATTTTGACTAATTATTTTTTTTCAGACCTTTGGTGACCAAATGCCGTTATTTTGACTAACAAAAGGTTTTTAGACACTTGGAGACCAAAATAGAGTATTTCTGACCAAAACATTTTTTTCAGGCCATTTGAGCCAAATGTCTAAAATCTTGTCTAAAACCGGCTTTTTAAGGCTTTAAAAGACAAAAATATAGTAATTTTGACTATAGTATTTTTCAGACCTTTGGTGACCAAATGCAGTTATTTTGACTAAAAAAGGCTTTTTTGACACTTGGAGACCAAAATAGAGTCATTTTGACCAAAAAGTTTTTTTCAGGCCATTGGAGCCCAAATGGCCGGTTTTAGACAAATCTGGTCTAAAACCAGCTTTTTAAGACACTAAAAGACAAAAATACATTAATTTTGACTAATTTTTTCAGACCTTTGCTGACCAAATGCATTTATTTATACTAAAAAAGACTTTTTTAGACACTTGGAGACCAAAATAGAGTCATTTTAACAAAAAAAATTTTCAGGCCATTGGAGCCCAAAAATCTAAAATCTTGTCTAAAACCAGCTTTTCAAGGCACTAAAAGACAAAAATACAGTCAATTTGACTAAATTTTTTTCAGATCTTTGGTGACCAAATGCAGTTATTTTGACTAAAAAGGCTTTTTAGACACTTGGAGACCAAAATAGATTCATTTTGACCAAAACATTTTTTTCAGGCCATTGGAGCCAAATGTCTAAAATCTTGTCTAAAACCGGCTTTTTAAGGCTCTAAAAGACAAAAATATAGTAATTTTGACTACATTTTTTTTCAGACCTTTGGTTACCAAATGCAGTTATTTTGACTAAAAAAGGCTTTTTAGACACTTGGAGACCAAAATAGAGTCATTTTGACCAAAAAAATCTTTCAGGCCATTTAAGCCCAAATGTCTAAAATCGTGCCTAAAACCGGCTTTTTAAGGCTCTCAAAGAAAAAAATATAGACATTTGGACTTAATTTTTTTTCAGACCTTTGGTGACCAAATGCAGTTATTTTGACTTAAAAAGGCTTTTTAGACACTTGGAGACCAAAATAGAGTCATTTTAACAAAAAAAATAATTTTCAAGTCATTGGAGCCCAAATGGCCGGTTTTAGACAAATCTTGTCTTAAACCGGCTTTTTAAGGCTCTAAAAGACAAAAATATAGTCATTTTGACTAAATTTTTTTTCAGACCTTTGGTGACCAAATGCCGTTATTTTGACTAACAAAAGGTTTTTAGACACTTGGAGACCAAAATAGAGTCATTTTGACCAAAACATTTTTTTCAGGCCATTGGAGCCCAAACGGCCGGTTTTAAACAAATCTTGTCTAAAACCGGCTTTTTAAGGCTGTAAAAGACAAAAAATACAGTAATTTTGACTAATTATTTTTTTCAGACCTTTGGTGACCAAATGCCGTTATTTTGACTAACAAAAGGTTTTTAGACACTTGGAGACCAAAATAGAGTATTTCTGACCAAAACATTTTTTTCAGGCCATTGGAGCCAAATGTCTAAAATCTTGTCTAAAACCAGCTTTTTAAGGCTTTAAAAGACAAAAATATAGTAATTTTGACTATAGTATTTTTCAGACCTTTGGTGACCAAATGCAGTTATTTTGACTAAAAAGGCTTTTTAGACACTTGGAGACCAAAATAGATTCATTTTGACCAAAACATTTTTTTCAGGCCATTGGAGCCAAATGTCTAAAATCTTGTCTAAAACCGGCTTTTTAAGGCTCTAAAAGACAAAAATATAGTAATTTTGACTACATTTTTTTTCAGACCTTTGGTTACCAAATGCAGTTATTTTGACTAAAAAAGGCTTTTTAGACACTTGGAGACCAAAATAGAGTCATTTTGACCAAAAAAATCTTTCAGGCCATTTAAGCCCAAATGTCTAAAATCGTGCCTAAAACCGGCTTTTTAAGGCTCTCAAAGAAAAAAATATAGACATTTGGACTTAATTTTTTTTCAGACCTTTGGTGACCAAATGCAGTTATTTTGACTTAAAAAGGCCTTTTAGACACTTGGAGACCAAAATAGAGTCATTTTAACTAAAAAAATAATTTTCAAGTCATTGGAGCCCAAATGGCCGGTTTTAGACAAATCTTGTCTTAAACCGGCTTTTTAAGGCTCTAAAAGACAAAAATATAGTCATTTTGACTAAATTTTTTTTCAGACCTTTGGTGACCAAATGCCGTTATTTTGACTAACAAAAGGTTTTTAGACACTTGGAGACCAAAATAGAGTCATTTTGACCAAAACATTTTTTTCAGGCCATTGGAGCCCAAACGGCCGGTTTTAAACAAATCTTGTCTAAAACCGGCTTTTTAAGGCTGTAAAAGACAAAAAATACAGTAATTTTGACTAATTATTTTTTTTCAGACCTTTGGTGACCAAATGCCGTTATTTTGACTAACAAAAGGTTTTTAGACACTTTGAGACCAAAATAGAGTATTTCTGACCAAAACATTTTTTTCAGGCCATTGGAGCCAAATGTCTAAAATCTTGTCTAAAACCGGCTTTTTAAGGCTTTAAAAGACAAAAATATAGTCATTTTGACTATAGTATTTTTCAGACCTTTGGTGACCAAATGCAGTTATTTTGACTAAAAAAGGCTTTTTAGACACTTGGAGACCAAAATAGAGTCATTTTGACCAAAAAGTTTTTTTCAGGCCATTGGAGCCCAAATGGCCGGTTTTAGACAAATCTGGTCTAAAACCGGCTTTTTAAGACACTAAAAGACAAAAAAACATTAATTTTGACTAATTTTTTCAGACCTTTGCTGACCAAATGCATTTATTTATACTAAAAAAGACTTTTTTAGACACTTGGAGACCAAAATAGAGTCATTTTAACAAAAAAATTTTCAGGCCATTGGAGCCCAAAAATCTAAAATCTTGTCTAAAACCGGCTTTTCAAGGCACTAAAAGACAAAAATACAGTCAATTTGACTACATTTTTTTTCAGATCTTTGGTGACCAAATGCAGTTATTTTGACTAAAAAGGCTTTTTAGACACTTGGAGACCAAATTAGATTCATTTTGACCAAAACATTTTTTCAGGCCATTGGAGCCAAATGTCTAAAATCTTGTCTAAAACCGGCTTTTTAAGGCTCTAAAAGACAAAAATATAGTAATTTTGACAACATTTTTTTCAGACCTTTGGTGACCAAATGCAGTTATTTTGACTAAAAAAGGCTTTTTAGACACTTGGAGACCAAAATAGAGTCATTTTGACCAAACATTTTTTTCAGGCCATTGAAACTCAAATGGCCGGTTTTAGACAAATCGTGTCTAAAACCGGCTATTTAACCACTTAACCCCCGGAAGATTTGACCCCCTTCCTGACCAGGGCCTATTTTGCGATTCGGCACTGCGTTGACTTTAACGGACAATTGCGCAGTCGTGCGACGCTGTACCTAAACAAATTTGACTTCCTTTTTTTCCCACAAACAGAGCTTTCTTTTGGTGGTATTTGATCACCTGTGCGATTTTTTGATCATGCGCTATAAACAAAAAAAGAGCGTCAATTTTGCAAAAATAGCAATATTTTTCACATTTTTTATATGAAATTCCCCCAAAAAATGTGAAAATCAAAATTTTTTAACATTTTTGGCCAATTTGTTTTATGCTACATATGTTTGGTAAAAAAAAGCGTATTTTGATTGGTTTGCGCAAAAGTTATCGCGTTTACTAACAAAGGGAAAGATTTTTGTCGTTTTTGTAGTTTTTTTTTCAACGCGTAATGGCGGCGATCTGCGATTTTTTTTGCGGTACTGCAAAATTGCGGCAGACAGATCGGACCCTTGACTGACATTTTTGACACTTTTGGGGTTACCAGTGACATTTCTACAGTAATCAGTGCTATACATATGCACTGTTACTGTAAAATTACACTGGCAGTGAAGGGGGTTAACTTTTTTTTGAGAGGGAGGGGCTGTGTGTGTCCCTCGGGGCGTGATTCTAACTGTGATTGGTTGTGGCTTGAGCTGTATGAACAGTGATCAACGGTCCTACATAGTAGAACCGTATGATCACTGTTTCTACACAGGGGGGAATGACAGGTGGCTTGTTTACATCAGTCGCCAGACTTTCTCCCTCTGCAGTGACGATCGCAGAGTGACCGGCGAACATCGGGTCCGCCGGTCACACGTGCGGGGGATCCGTGACCACGCGGGAGCGTGCCTCCGGGGGCGCGCGCTCGCTCCCTAGACCCTCACAAGCTAGCAATGTGGATCAACATCACTTTGCCTGTGAGGGGCTTACTGCTGACGTAAAAACTCGTGCGGCAGTCGGCAAGTGGTTAAGGCTCTAAAAGACAAAAATAAAGACACTTTGACTAATTTTTTTTTTAGACCTTTGGTGACGAAATGCAGTTATTTTGACTAAAAAAGGCTTTTTAGACACTTGGAGACCAAAATTGAGTCATTTTGACCAAAAACATTTTTTCATGCCATTGGAGCCCAAATGGCCGGTTTTAGACAACTCTTGTCTAAAACCGGATTTTTAAGGCTCTAAAAGACAAAAAATACAGTCATTTTGACTAAATTTTTTTCAGACCTTTGGTGACCAAATGCCGTTATTTTGACTAACAAAAGGTTTTTAGACACTTGGAGACCAAAATAGAGTATTTTTGACCAAAACATTTTTTTCCAGGCCATTTTAGCCAAATGTCTAAAATCGTGCCTAAAACCGGCTTTTTAAGGCTCTCAAAGAAAAAATATAGTCATTTGGACTTAATTTTTTTCAGACCTTTGGTGACCAAATGCAGTTATTTTGACTTAAAAAGGCTTTTTAGACACTTGGAGACCGAAATAGAGTCATTTTAACTAAAAAATAATTTTCAGGCCATTGGAGCCCAAATGGCCGGTTTTAGACAAATCTTGTCTTAAACCGGCTTTTTAAGGCTCTAAAAGACAAAAATACAGTCATTTTGACTAAGTTTGTTTTTCAGACCTTTGGTGACCAAATGCCGTTATTTTGACTAACAAAAGTTTTTAGACACTTGGAGACCAAAATAGAGTCATTTTGACCAAAACATTTTTTTCAGGCCATTGGATTCCAAATTGCCGGTTTTAAGCAAATCTTGTCTAAAACCGGCTTTTTAAGGCTGTAAAAGACAAAAAATACAGTAATTTTGACTAATTTTTTTTCAGACCTTTGGTGACCAAATGCCGTTATTTTGACTAACAAAAGGTTTTTAGACACTTGGAGACCATACTAGAGTATTTTTGACCAAAACATTGTTTTCAGGCCATTGGAGCCAAATGTCTAAAATCTTGTCTAAAACCGGCTTTTTAAGGCTCTAAAAGACAAAAATATAGTCATTTTGACGAAATTTTTTTTCTGACCTTTGGTGACCAAATGCAGTTATTTTGACTAAAAAACGATTTTTAGACACTTGGAGACCAAAACAGAGTAATTTTGACTGAAAATTTCTTTTCAGGCCATTGTGGCCGGTTTTAGACAAATCTTGTCTAAAACCGGCTTTTTAAGGCTCTAAAAGACAAAAATACAGTCATTTTGACTAAAGTATTTTTCAGACCTTTGGTGACCAAATTCAGTTATTTTGACAAAAAAAGGCTTTTTAGACACTTGGAGACCAAAGTAGAGTCATTTTGACCAAAAAATTTTTTCAGGCCATTGGAGCCCAAATGGCCGGTTTTAGACAAATCTGGTCTAAAACCGGCTTTTTAAGACACTAAAAGACAACAATACATTAATTTTGACTATTTTTTTTCAGATCTTTGGTGACCAAATGCATTTATTGTGACTAAAAAAGGCTTTTTAGACATCTGGAGACCAAAATAGAGTCATTTTGACCGAATTTTTTTTCAGGCAATTGGAGCCCAAATGGCCAGTTATAGACAAATCTTGTCTAAAACCGGCTTTTTAAGGCTCTAAAAGACAAAGATGCAGTCATTTTGACTAATTTTTTTATCAGACCTTTGGTGACCAAATGCAGATATTTTGACTAAAAAAGGCTTTTTAGACACTTGGAGACCAAAATAGAGTCATTTTGACCAAAAAAATCTTTCAGGCCATTTAAGCCCAAATGTCTAAAATCGTGCCTAGAACCGGCTTTTTAAGGCTCTCAAAGAAAAAAATATAGACATTTGGACTTAATTTTTTTTCAGACCTTTGGTGACCAAATGCAGTTATTTTGACTTAAAAAGGCTTTTTAGACACTTGGAGACCAAAATAGAGTCATTTTAACTAAAAAAATAATTTTCAAGCCATTGGAGCCCAGATTTGTCTAAAACCGGCTTTTTAAGGCTCTAAAAGACAAAAATATAGTAATTTTGACTAAATATTTTTTCAGACCTTTGGTGACCAAATGCCGTTATTTTGACTAACAAAAGGTTTTTAGACACTTGGTAACCAAAATAGAGTCATTTTGACCAAAAAAATCTTTCAGGCCATTTAAGCCCAAATGTCTAAAATCGTGCCTAAAACCGGCTTTTTAAGGCTCTCAAAGAAAAAAATATAGACATTTGGACTTAATTTTTTTTCAGACCTTTGGTGACCAAATGCAGTTATTTTGACTTAAAAAGGCTTTTTAGACACTTGGAGACCAAAATAGAGTCATTTTAACTAAAAAAATAATTTTCAAGCCATTGGAGCCCAGATTTGTCTAAAACCGGCTTTTTAAGGCTCTAAAAGACAAAAATATAGTCATTTTGACTAAATATTTTTTCAGACCTTTGGTGACCAAATGCCGTTATTTTGACTAACAAAAGGTTTTTAGACACTTGGAGACCAAAATAGAGTCATTTTGACCAAAAAAATCTTTCAGGCCATTTGAGCCCAAATGTCTAAAATCGTGCCTAAAACCCGCGTTTTAAGGCTCTAAAAGACAAAAATACAGTCAATTTGACTAAATTTGTTTTTCATACCTTTGGTGACCAAATGCAGTTATTTTGACTAAAAAAGGAAGGCTTTTTAGACACTTGGAGACCAAAATCGAGTCATTTTGACCCAAAAAATTTCTTCAGGCTATTGGAGCCAAATGTCTAAAATCTTGTTTAAAACCGGCTTTTTAAGGCTCTAAAAGACAAAAAATACAGTCATTTTGACTAAATTTTTTTTCAGACCTTTGGTGACCAAATGCCGTTATTTTGACTAACAAAAGGTTTTTAGACACTTGGAGACCAAAATAGAGTCATTTTGACCAAAACATTTTTTTCAGGCCATTGGAGCCCAAATGGCCGGTTTTAAACAAATCTTGTCTAAAACCGTCTTTTTAAGGCTGTAAAAGACAAAAAATACAGTAATTTTGACTAAATTTTTTTTCAGACCTTTGGTGACCAAATGCCGTTATTTTGACTAACAAAAGGTTTTTAGACACTTGGAGACCAAAATAGAGTCATTTTGACCAAAACATTTTTTTCAGGCCATTGGAGCCCAAATGGCCGGTTTTAAACAAATCTTGTCTAAAACCGTCTTTTTAAGGCTGTAAAAGACAAAAAATACAGTAATTTTGACTACATTTTTTTTCAGACCTTTGGTGACCAAATGCCGTTATTTTGACTAACAAAAGGTTTTTAGACACTTGGAGACCAAAATAGAGTATTTTTGACCAAAACATTTTTTTCAGGCCATTGGAGCCAAATGTCTAAAATCTTGTCTAAAACCGGCTTTTTAAGGCTCTAAAAGACAAAAATACAGTAATTTTGACTAAAGTATTTTTCAGACCTTTGGTGACCAAATTCAGTTATTTTGGAAAAAAAGGCTTTTTAGACACTTGGAGACCAAAATAGAGTCATTTTGACCAAAAAATTTTTTTCAGGCCATTGGAGACAAATCTGGTCTAAAACCGGCTTTTTAAGACACTAAAAGACTAAAATACATTAATTTTGACTAGCTTTTTTTCAGACCTTAGGTGACCAAATGCATTTATTTATACTAAAAAAGGCTTTTTTCGACACTTGGAGACCAAAATAGAGTCATTTTAACAAAAAAATTTTAGGCCATTGGAGCCCAAAAATCTAAAATCTTGTCTAAAACCGGCTTTTCAAGGCTCTAAAAGATCACCTGTGCGATTTTTTGATCATGCGCTATAAACAAAAAAAGAGCGTCAATTTTGCAAAAATAGCAATATTTTTCACATTTTTTTATATGAAATTCACAAAAAAAATGTAAAAATCAAAGTTTTTTAACATTTTCGGCCAATTTGTTTATGCTACATGTTTGGTAAAAAAATCGCAAAAAGCGTATTTTGATTGGTGTGCGCAAAAGTTATCGCGTTTACTAACAAAGGGAAAGATTTTTTGTAATTTTTGTTGGTTTTTTTTCAACGTGTAATGGCGGCGATCTGCGATTTTTTTTGCAGTACTGCAAAATTGCGGCAGACAGATCGGACCCTTGACTGACATTTTTGACACTTTCGGGGTTACCAGTGACATTTCTACAGTAATCAGTGCTATACATATGCACTGTTACTGTAAAATTACACTGGCAGTGAAGGGGTTAACTTTTTTTGAGAGGGAGGGGCTGTGTGTGTCCCTAGGGGCGTGATTCTAACTGTGATTGGCTGTGGCTTGAGCTGTAGGAACAGTGATCAACGGTCCTACATAGTAGAACCGTATGATCACTGTTTCTACACAGGGGAGAATGACAGGGGGCTTGTTTACATCAGTCGCCTGACTTTCTCCCTCTGTCGGATCGCCAAGTGACCGGCGGACATCGGGGGACACGTGCGGGGGATCCATGACCACGCGGGAGCTCGCCTCCGGGGTGCGCGCTCGCTCCCTAGACCCTAACAGGCTAGCAACGTAGATCAACATCACTTTGCCTGTGAGGGGCTTACTGCCGATGTATATAGTGGTTAAGGCTCTAAAAGACAAAAATAAAGTCACTTTGACTAAATTTTTTTAGACCTTTGGTGACGAAATGCCGTTATTTTGACTAACGAAAGGTTTTTATACACTTGGAGACCAAAATAGAGTCATTTTGACCAAAACATTTTTTTCAGGCCAATCGAGCCCAAATGGCCGGTTTTAAACAAATCTTGTCTAAAACCGGCTTTTTAAGGCTGTAAAAGACAAAAAATACAGTAATTTTGACTAATTTTTTTTTCAGACCTTTGGTGACCAAATGCCGTTATTTTGACTAACAAAAGGTTTTTAGACACTTGGAGACCAAAATAGAGTATTTCTGACCAAAACATTTTTTTCAGGCCATTGGAGCCAAATGTCTAAAATCTTGTCTAAAACCGGCTTTTTAAGGCTTTAAAAGACAAAAATATAGTCATTTTGACTATAGTATTTTTCAGACCTTTGGTGACCAAATGCAGTTATTTTGACTAAAAAAGGCTTTTTAGACACTTGGAGACCAAAATAGAGTCATTTTGACCAAAAAGTTTTTTTCAGGCCATTGGAGCCCAAATGGCCGGTTTTAGACAAATCTGGTCTAAAACCGGCTTTTTAAGACACTAAAAGACAAAAATACATTAATTTTGACTAATTTTTTCAGACCTTTGCTGACCAAATAAATTTATTTATACTAAAAAAGACTTTTTTAGACACTTGGAGACCAAAATAGAGTCATTTTAACAAAAAAATTTTCAGGCCATTGGAGCCCAAAAATCTAAAATCTTGTCTAAAACCGACTTTTCAAGGCACTAAAAGACAAAAATACAGTCAATTTGACTAAATTTTTTTTCAGATCTTTGGTGACCAAATGCAGTTATTTTGACTAAAAAGGCTTTTTAGACACTTGGAGACCAAAATAGATTCATTTTGACCAAAACATTTTTTCAGGCCATTGGAGCCAAATGTCTAAAATCTTGTCTAAAACCGGCTTTTTAAGGCTCTAAAAGACAAAAATATAGTAATTTTGACTACATTTTTTTTCAGACCTTTGGTTACCAAATGCAGTTATTTTGACTAAAAAAGGCTTTTTAAACACTTGGAGACCAAACTAGAGTCATTTTGACCGTTTTTTTTTCAGGCAATTGGAGCCCAAATGGCCAGTTATAGACAAATCTTGTCTAAAACCGGCTTTTTAAGGCTCTAAAAGACAAAAATACAGTCATCTTGACAATTTTTTTTATCAGACCTTTGGTGACCAAATGCAGTTATTTTGACTAAAAAAGGCTTTTTAGACACTTGGAGACCAAAATAGAGTCATTTTGACCAAACATTTTTTTCAGGCCATTGAAACTCAAATGGCCGGTTTTAGACAAATCGTGTCTAAAACCGGCTATTTAACCACTTAACCCCCGGAAGATTTGACCCCCTTCCTGACCAGGGCCTATTTTGCAATTTGGCACTGCGTTGACTTTAACGGACAATTGCGCGGTCGTGCGACGCTGTACCTAAACAAATTTGACTTCCTTTTTTTCCCACAAACAGAGCTTTCTTTTGGTGGTATTTGATCACCTGTGCGATTTTTTGATCATGCGCTATAAACAAAAAAAGAGCGTCAATTTTGCAAAAATAGCAATATTTTTCACATTTTTTTATATGAAATTCCCCCAAAAAATGTGAAAATCAAAATTTTTTTAACATTTTCGGCCAATTTGTTTTATGCTACATATGTTTGGTAAAAAAAAAGCGTATTTTGATTGGTTTGCGCAAAAGTTATCGCGTTTACTAACAAAGGGAAAGATTTTTGTCATTTTTGTAGTTTTTTTTTCAACGCGTAATGGCGGCGATCTGCGATTTCTTTTGCGGTACTGCAAAATTGCAGCAGACAGATCGGACCCTTGACTGACATTTTTGACACTTTTGGGGTTACCAGTGACATTTCTACAGTAATCAGTGCTATACATATGCACTGTTACTGTAAAATTACACTGGCAGTGAAGGGGGTTAACTTTTTTTGAGAGGGAGGGGCTGTGTGTGTCCCTCGGGGCGTGATTCTAACTGTGATTGGCTGTGGCTTGAGCTGTAGGAACAGTGATCAACGGTCCTACATAGTAGAACCGTATGATCACTGTTTCTACACAGGGGAGAATGACAGGCGGCTTGTTTATATCAGTCACCTGACTTTCTCCCTCTGCAGTGACAATCGCCGAGTGACCGGCGAACATCGGGTCTGCCGGTCACACGTGCGGGGGATCCGTGACCACGCGGGAGCGCGCCTCCGGGGGCGCGCGCTCGCTCCCTAGACCCTCACAAGCTAGCAACGTAGATCTACATCACTTTGCCTGTGAGGGGCTTACTGCCGACGTAAATAGTCGTGCGGCAGTCGGCAAGTGGTTAAGGCTCTAAAAGACAAAAATAAAGACACTTTGACTAATTTTTTTTTTAGACCTTTGGTGACGAAATGCAGTTATTTTGACAAAAAAGGCTTTTTAGACACTTGGAGACCAAAATTGAGTCATTTTGACCAAAAAAATTTTTTCATGCCATTGGAGCCCAAATGGCCGGTTTTAGACAACTCTTGTCTAAAACCGGCTTTTTAAGGCTGTAAAAGACAAAAAACACAGTAATTTTGACTAATTTTTTTTCAGACCTTTGGTGACCAAATGCCGTTATTTTGACTAACAAAAGGTTTTTAGACACTTGGAGACCAAAATAGAGTATTTTTGACCAAAACATTGTTTTCAGGCCATTGGAGCCAAATGTCTAAAATCTTGTCTAAAACCGGCTTTTTAAGGCTCTAAAAGACAAAAATATAGTCATTTTGACGAAATTTTTTTTCTAACCTTTGGTGACCAAATGCAGTTATTTTGACTAAAAAACGATTTTTAGACACTTGGAGACCAAAACAGAGTAATTTTGACCGAAAATTTCTTTTCAGGCCATTGGAGCCCAAATGGCCGGTTTTAGACAAATCTTGTCTAAAACCAGCTTTTTAAGGCTCTAAAAGACAAAAAATACAGTCATTTTGACTAAATTTTTTTCAGACCTTTGGTGACCAAATGCCGTTATTTTGACTAACAAAAGACCAAAATAGAGTATTTTTGACCAAAACATTTTTTTCAGGCCATTTTAGCCAAATGTCTAAAATCGTGCCTAAAACCGGCTTTTTAAGGCTCTCAAAGAAAAAAATATAGTCATTTGGACTTAATTTTTTCAGACCTTTGGTGACCAAATGCAGTTATTTTGACTTAAAAAGGCTTTTTAGACACTTGGAGACCGAAATAGAGTCATTTTAACTAAAAAATAATTTTCAGGCCATTGGAGCCCAAATGGCCGGTTTTAGACAAATCTTGTCTTAAACCGGCTTTTTAAGGCTCTAAAAGACAAAAATACAGTCATTTTGACTAAATTGTTTTTCAGACCTTTGGTGACCAAATGCCGTTATTTTGACTAACAAAAGGTTTTTAGACACTTGGAGACCAAAATAGAGTCATTTTGACCAAAACATTTTTTTCAGGCCATTGGAGCCCAAATTGCCGGTTTTAAACAAATCTTGTCTAAAACCAGCTTTTTAAGGCTGTAAAAGACAAAAAATACAGTAATTTTGACTAATTTTCTTTTTCAGACCTTTGGTGACCAAATGCCGTTATTTTGACTAACAAAAGGTTTTTAGACACTTGGAGACCAAAATAGAGTATTTTTGACCAAAACATTTTTTTCAGGCCATTGGAGCCAAATGTCTAAAATCTTGTCTAAAACCGGCTTTTTAAGGCTTTAAAAGACAAAAATATAGTCATTTTGACGAAATTTTTTTTCTGACCTTTGGTGACCAAATGCAGTTATTTTGACTAAAAAACGATTTTTAGACATTTGGAGACCAAAACAGAGTAATTTTGACCGAAAATTTCTTTTCAGGCCATTGGAGCCCAAATGGCCGGTTTTAGACAAATCTTGTCTAAAACCGGCTTTTCAAGGCACTAAAAGACAAAAATACAGTCAATTTGACTAAATTTTTTTTCAGATCTTTCGTGACCAAATGCAGTTATTTTGACTAAAAAGGCTTTTTAGACACTTGGAGACCAAAATAGAGTCATTTTGACCAAAACATTTTTTTCAGGCCATTGGAGCGAAATGTCTAAAATCTTGTCTAAAACCGGCTTTTTAAGGCTCTAAAAGACAAAAATATAGTAATTTTGACTACATTTTTTTTCAGACCTTTGGTTACCAAATGCAGTTATTTTGACTAAAAAAGGCTTTTTAGACACTTGGAGACCAAAATAGAGTCATTTTGACCGATTTTTTTTCAGGCAATTGGAGCCCAAATGGCCAGTTATAGACAAATCTTGTCTAAAACCGGCTTTTTAAGGCTCTAAAAGACAAAAATACAGTCATCTTGACAATTTTTTTTATCAGACCTTTGGTGACCAAATGCAGTTATTTTGACTAAAAAAGGCTTTTTAGACACTTGGAGACAAAAATAGAGTCATTTTGACCAAACATTTTTTTCAGGCCATTGAAACTCAAATGGCCGGTTTTAGACAAATCGTGTCTAAGACCGGCTATTTACCACTTAACCCCCGGAAGATTTGACCCCCTTCCTGACCAGGGCCTATTTTGCGATTCGGCACTGCGTTGACTTTAACGGACAATTGCGCGGTCGTGCGACGCTGTACCTAAACAAATTTGACTTCCTTTTTTTCCCACAAACAGAGCTTTCTTTTGGTGGTATTTGATCACCTGTGCGATTTTTTGATCATGCGCTATAAACAAAAAAAAGCGTCAATTTTGCAAAAATAGCAATATTTTTCACATTTTTTTACATGAAATTCCCCAAAAAAATGTGAAAATCAAAATTTTTTAACATTTTCGGCCAATTTGTTTTATGCTACATATGTTTGGTAAAAAAAAAAGCGTATTTTGATTGGTTTGCGCAAAAGTTATCGCGTTTACTAACAAAGGGAAAGATTTTTGTTGTTTTTTTTATTTTTTTTTCAACGCGTAATGGCGGCGATCTGCGATTTTTTTTGCGGTACTGCAAAATTGCGGCAGACAGATCGGACCCTTGACTGACATTTTTGACACTTTTGGGGTTACCAGTGACATTTCTACAGTAATCAGTGCTATACATATGCACTGTTACTGTAAAATTACACTGGCAGTGAAGGGGGTTAACTTTTTTTGAGAGGGAGGGGCTGTGTGTGTCCCTCGGGGCGTGATTCTAACTGTGATTGGTTGTGGCTTGAGCTGTAGGAACAGTGATCAACGGTCCTACATAGTAGAACCGTATGATCACTGTTTCTACACAGGGGAGAATGAAAGGCGGTTTGTTTACATCAGTCGCCTGACTTTCTCCCTCTGCAGTGACGATCGCCGAGTGACCAGCGAACATCGGGTCCGCCGGTCACATGTGCGGGGGATCTGTGACCACGCGGGAGCGCGCCTCCGGGGGCGCGCGCTCGCTCCCTAGACCCTCACAAGCTAGCAACGTAGATCAACATCACTTTGCCTGTGAGGGGCTTACTGCCGACGTAAATAGTCGTGCGGCAGTCGGCAAGTGGTTAAGGCTCTAAAAGACAAAAATAAAGACACTTTGACTAATTTTTTTTTTTAGACCTTTGGTGACGAAATGCAGTTATTTTGACTAAAAAAGGCTTTTTAGACACTTGGAGACCAAAATTGAGTCATTTTGACCAAAAACATTTTTCATGCCATTGGAGCCCAAATGGCCGGTTTTAGACAACTCTTGTCTAAAACCGGATTTTTAAGGCTCTAAAAGACAAAAATACAGTCATTTTGACTAAATTGTGTTTCAGACATTTGGTGACCAAATGCCGTTATTTTGACTAACAAAAGGTCTTTAGACACTTGGAGACCAAAATAGAGTCATTTTGACCAAAACATTTTTTTCAGGCCATTGGAGCCCAAATTGCCGGTTTTAAACAAATCTTGTCTAAAACCGGCTTTTTAGGGCTGTAAAAGACAAAAAATACAGTAATTTTGACAAATTTTTTTTCAGACCTTTGGTGACCAAATGCCGTTATTTTGACTAACAAAAGGTTTTTAGACACTTGGAGACCAAAATAGAGTATTTTTGACCAAAACATTTTTTTCAGGCCATTGGAGCCAAATGTCTAAAATCTTGTCTAAAACCGGCTTTTTAAGGCTCTAAAAGACAAAAATATAGTCATTTTGACGAAATTTTTTTTCTGACCTTTGGTGACCAAATGCAGTTATTTTGACTAAAAAACGATTTTTAGACACTTGGAGACCAAAACAGAGTAATTTTGACCGAAAATTTCATTTCAGGCCATTGGAGCCCAAATGGCCGGTTTTAGACAAATCTTGTCTAAAACCGCCTTTTTAAGGCTCTAAAAGACAAAAATACAGTCATTTTGACTAAAGTATTTTTCAGACCGTTGGTGACCAAATTCAGTTATTTTGACAAAAAAAGGCTTTTTAGACACTTGGAGACCAAAATAGAGTCATTTTGACCAAAAAAGTTTTTTCAGGCCATTGGAGCCCAAATGGCCAGTTTTAGACAAATCTGGTCTAAAACCGGCTTTTTAACCTCCCTGGCGGTATGATTCTGTCAGGAATTCTGTTCCAAAAGCGGTACAATTCTTTTCATGGAAATTTGGCGTTATGTATTATAGGCCTACAATTCTTAGTAATTACTGACTTAAACCTGACCAAAAGAAGACTCTAGTAGACATCCCAGATGTGATAAATTTGAAACACAAACAAGTGAATTATAATCGAATCAATAATATTATTTTATTATTTAATATATAATATATATAATAAAATTATATTATTGATTAGATTATAATTCATGCGTTATATATTATATATATATGTGTGTATGTATATATATATATATATATATATATATATATATATATATACATATACATATATATATATGTGTGTATATAGATATATATATATATGTGTGTGTGTATATATATATATATATATATATATATATATATAACGCATGAATTATAATCGAATTAATAATATAATTTTATATATATATATATATGTGTGTGTGTATATAGGTATATATATATATACATATATACATATATACATATATATATATATATATATATGTATATATATATATATATATATATATATATATATATATATATATATATATATATATATATATATATATATATTTGCATATATATATATGTTTGCATATATATATATATAGATATATATATATATATAGATATAGATATATATATATATATATATATATATATATATATATATATATATATATATATGCATATATATATATGCATATATATATATATATATATATATATATATATATATGCATATATATATATGCATATATATATAAATATGCATATATATATATGCATATATATATATATGCATATATATAATATAAAATGTGTGATGTGTTTTGTGCAACGTTTTTTTTTTTTTTTTTAATTTCCCTCCCTAGTTCCGTTCCCATGCAGCATTGCTGCTGCAGGGAACGGAACTAGGAAGTCATCATACCGACAGACGAGCGGCGGAGATCTCGGCTGGCGGTCACAGCAATGAGAGCTCATCGCTGGATCGCCAGGATAAGGTAAGAGAAGCTCCGCTGCGCTGTCTGCACGCTCTGCCCATTGACCCCGAGTGTGACTCTGGGATACCGCTAATAGCAGAAAATTTCTACCCCGAGTCACGCTCGGGGATACCGCTAAGGCGGTTAAGACACTAAAAGACAAAAATACATTAATTTTGACTAGTTTTTTTTCAGATCTTTGGTGACCAAATGCATTTATTGTGACTAAAAAAGGCTTTTTAGACACTTGGAGACCAAAACAGAGTCATTTTGACCGAATTTTTTTTCAGGCAATTGGAGCCCAATTGGCCAGTTATAGACAAATCTTGTCTAAAACCGGCTTTTTAAGGGTCTAAAAGACAAAAATGCAGTCATTTTGACTAATTTTTTTATCAGACCTTTGGTGACCAAATGCAGATATTTTGACTAAAAAAGGCTTTTTAGACACTTGGAGACCAAAATAGAGTCATTTTGACCAAAAAAATCTTTCAGGCCATTTGAGCCAAAATGTCTAAAATCGTGCCTAAAACCCGCGTTTTAAGGCTCTAAAAGACAAAAATACAGTCAATTTGACTAAATTTGTTTTTCATACCTTTGGTGACCAAATGCAGTTATTTTGACTAAAAAAGGAAGGCTTTTTAGACACTTGGAGACCAAAATCGAATCATTTTAACTAAAAAATAATTTTCAGGCCGGTTTTAGACAAATCTTGTCTATGGGAACTGGATGGTGCCTGTGATCCAATTGACTTGCGGGTTATGTGCTTGCAACCACGGTAATCCCAGGATAATGGGAAATAAGGAGGATGTGATAACATCCAGGCTAATCAGTTCCTTATGGCCGGAGGAGGAGACCATAGGAAGGGGAAAAGTTTCTTGGGTCACGGGCCCGGATTTGATGTGGGAACCATCAGCCAGGAAGATGGTGAGGTCCTGAGTCTTGAGCCGGAGAGATACGCCATGTTGCAGGGCGAACGAGCGATCAATGAAACAACGGCAGGCTCCCAAGTCAATGATTGCAGTAACTGGGACGAGTCCTTCCGGAAGCTGTAATGACACAGGAAAGGCTAGGTGGGAGGAACTGGCAACAGATGGTGAGGCCGGCATGAACTTATGGTATTTTGCCGGGCAGGAGCGCTTATAGTGGCCAGCTTCACCGCAATACAGGCACATGTTACCCAACTGGCGACAGCGTCTCTCCTCCGGGGACAAAGCAGGCCGTATGATCCCAAGTTCTATAGGTTCAGGCGTATCTGAGGCGACTCCAGCGGGAGCGAGGTTGGTAAGAGCTGACCCAGCAGAAGAAAAGTATGCAGGATGAGCAACTCGTGGTAGCGTCCAGGCTGGTCTGAACTGCTGCGGAGATCGTTCTGCTCTGCGCTCCCGTAGCCACCGGTCGATTTGAATGGCCTGGGAAATCAAATCTTCCAAGGCGTTGGGGACACCTACCCACGCCAGCTCGTCCTTCAGTCCTTCTGACAAGCCGAGACGGAACTGATACCGGAGTGCTGCTTTTGTTCCAGGACGTATCGGAACTGATGCGGTGGAAGTTAGTGACGTAGTGTTCTACGGGCCTGCGACCCTGCTGAAGAACATGAAGCGCAGCTTCTGCGGTGGAGGATCGCTGCGGGTCATCATAGAGCTGTGCCATGGCCTCAAAAAATGACCGTAAGGAGTTTAATGGGGGCTGTCCTCTTCAAGGAGCCGATGAACCCAGGACTGGGGTTCGCCTAGGAGCAGGGAGATAACAAACCCCAGGCAGAGTCAAGTACAGCAGTAAAGTCCCCCAACATCAGCAGGGGCACATCAGGAAGTTGAGCAATATGTGGCACGATAAGTTTAAGTACCCCTGCAGAATACGGGGGGGGGCACAAGTACACACCTAAGGCTTGCTAGTTGGCAGGATAAAACAAACCGGCCCTCAGGGTCAATCACAGACTTTGAGCATAGAAACCGTACCCCCTTCTTAATCAAAATACACACCCTCTCGAATAAGTGGAGTAAACAGAGTGGAACTGGTGACTAAATACGCTAGGAGCTAGACACGGGGAAGTGGAAGGAGACATATGGGTCTCCTGCAGGCAAACCACATCTGCCTGCAGGCGTTTGATGGTGCGGAGCACCGCTGTCCTCTTTACCGGGTTGCCGAGGCCCCGCACATTCCAGGACATCACACAAATATTATCAGCCATAGTCAAAATGTAGCCATACACGGAGCATCAGGCAACCCGGCCAGGGAGGCGAAAGAGGGCACCCAGAAAGGGTGAACCCACTACACCCCATCAGCACAGCCCAGCTATATAGAGAGAGCAACAGGAGTAGTCGCCCAGCCCACACAGTACCGGTGCAGCCCCAGCATAGAGAACAGTCAATAGGAACATCCACAGCATAGGGTAAAATAATAGCAGTAGAGCGACAAAGTACATGCAGGAAAAGCAAAAATCGAACCAAATTCCAGGACCAGAAAAAAGGCAAAAAGGGGGGAACAAAAAGGCAATACACGTCTGCCACGTGTGGGGGAAGGGACGAGTCAATAGGGCATGTCCAGTCACGACCAAGGGGGGGAAACCGGAGAGGGACCACCGATGCAAGTGTAGTCTCCTCAAAATTAGCAACCATGTGAGAGGTAGCAACCATTAGTGCAGCAGAAGAGCTCCCATCATAACAGGAAAAGTGTGTGTAACATCAAGTGCCAAGTATAGGCAGGAGAACCGAAAGGATCCATGACCGGCCGAAAAGAGTACAAAAGTTCCAAAAAGTAGAAACGATCCTCAAAGGTCTTCTCGCCTGGGGGAAGTGGCCGCCCGCAGGGCCCCACCATTAGCATCCAGCCATTGAACAGCAGCAGAAGGCTTATCAAAGAACAACACCTCATCCCGGGCCACCACCCGGAGCCTGGAAGGGTACAGCATAGCGTATTGAACATTCAAGTCCCGCAATCTCCTCTTGACCTCTACGAATTTTGCACGCTGTTTCTGCACCACCGCAGAGTAATCGGGAAACAGGGAGATCCTTGAGTTGTCAATCTTGAGCCTCCCCTGCATTCCCCTGGCTTTAGTAATTGAGGAATTTGAAGATGAAAGTGCGTGGGGGGGGGGGCTCCAGGAGGAAGAGGTCGCATAGGCACCCTATGAGCACGTTCCACCGAAAACATGGAAGTAAAGGATTCTTGCCCAAAAGTAGAGAGCAGCCATTGTTCAATGAAAGCCACAGGATCTTTACCTTCCGCCCGCTCAGGGATCCCAATTGCTCTGATATTACTCCGTCTCTGTAAGATTCCGGTACCTCCGGTACCCTTAATCACCACTTTTCTCTGTAATGCGTCCCACCTTTCTCTTCAGGTGGTACGCATATACCTTTAAGAATGATGATGTCACTGCTGAGCGCCGCAGAGCGGCTATTTCAACCGCCGGCGGTCTCACTCACATTGTTCGTTCAACCTGCCTTGTTATCCACATGCTTTCAAGCCTGTCTCTCGATCGGAACCTCCAGCTATTCCCTTTACCTGGAGCAGACCGGAACCTCGCTACTGATCCCTGTATCTCGCTACCGGACCATTGCTTATCTACTGGACTTCTCTAAACTACTAACATTACAAGTGATAAGTACCCCGCAGGGGAACCCTCCATAACCTTATTGCACTATCTACCTATGCACATTAAGGACTGTTACCACCTATCCATACTATCCTATCATCTGCACTGTTACATAGATTGCTAGCTCTTGAGCCTACTACCATCTATCATCTGTACTGCTGCATAGATTGCTAGCTCTCCTGTCTACTACTATCTATCCTTGCACTGGGTTAGTCTATCCTGTATTTGTCATCTGCTGTCCTCACCACCTGTTAGCTTACTCGATACTAACCTATCTGCATTCCTAAATACCATCTTGAACTCTCCTATACAAAACCTATCAAGTGATTACCATCATTGTCACTGTTCACACCTGTCCCTTCAGCACATCACCTTCATACTATCATATACATACTATCACTCCAGGAACATCTCATTGAGTGTGTATATATCTGTATGTTGAAGCTGACAGGCCCACGGTGATGAGTCCTGGAGAGTTGGATCTGGTATTCAACACATCTCTACATGACTACTGAGTGGAGATTTTGCAGCTGCAAATCCAGCCTATAATAAAAACGCAGGAGCGTTACAGATTGAACGAACCTTAAAAATGGATTCAGCAGAATTACCCACTCAAGTGACACAATTAACACAACAAGTAAAAGCGTTAATACTTGCTCTGACTGACGTACAAGAAAAGAATCAGACTCTGACACAGCAGGTAACCCAGCTCTCACGACTTACTGCTGTTCAGCCTCCTGAACCTAAAATAAACTCTCCTCTAGTGTTTACAGGTGATCGGAAAAAATTTAGTGAATTCAAAAACGCATGTCAATTGCTTTTTTTGTTAAAACCTCGTACATACCCCACTGATCAAATAAAAGTCTGTACCGTTATTTCATACTTGACTGGTGATCCACGGGCCTGGGCAGACTCTCTCTTTGAGAATAATGATCAGATTCTCAACACCTATTCCTTATTCCTAGCGGAACTCGCTAGTTTATACGATGACCCCAATAGGCAGAGTACTGCTGATATTCAGTTGAGGGCCTTAAAACAAGGAAGGAGACCTGTAGAAGACTTTGTATCTGAGTTCAAAAGATGGACCCTGGATTCAGGGTGGAATGACACATCTTTGCGAACTCAATTCAGACTCGGGTTATCGGAAGCTGTTAAAGACAAGCTCGCCCGAGCAGATTTACCTGGCTCTTTGGAGGCCTTGATACAACTTAGTATCAACATCGACAGACGACTGCGAGAAAGAAGGGCTGAAAAGATGGCTATGCCATTGTCTAGTCCTTCTCAGATTTCGGCCGTTGACCCTACTCCCATGGATGTAGGAACCATACGCCCACCTTTAACGACTACTGAACGAGCTAGAAGAACATCCAGAAATCTCTGCATGTACTGCGCATCCTCGGATCATTTGATAAGCACCTGTCCCCTTATCCGCAAAAAAGAGGGTGAGTGTTCACATGTCTTGCTGGGAGGATTAACGACTTCCTTTTCTAACCCCTATCTTTTTGTTCATTTAATATTACAATGGGACCAAACTAGTATCACCACCAAGGCTATGGTTGACACTGGATCTTGTGGAAACTATATTGATACACGCTTTGTTACCTTAAATAAAATACCTATTATTTCAAAATCTAAGCCTGTTTCTGTTAGTTTCATTAATGGTATTCCACTGTCTTCTTGTCCAATTACCAACCAGACACAGGCACTCCTTGCCACTACCAACGAATCACATGTGGAGACCATCACCTTTGACATACTATCCACACCCCATTTTCCTATTATTTTGGGACTTCCCTGGTTACACACACACCAACCAATCATAGATTGGAAAAAACGGACTTTGGTTTTCCCTTCTCACTATTGTGAGAATATGTGTAACCTCCCATCTGCGCATAGTAGGGGGTATGTAGAGTTTGTCATAGTAGGGGGTATGTAGAGTTTGTTTCTCGGGCGAGCTCGTCTTTAACAGCTTCCGATAACCCGAGTCTGAATTGAGTTCGCAAAGATGTGTCATTCCACCCTGAATCAAGGGTCCATCTTTTGAACTCAGATACAAAGTCTTCTACAGGTCTCCTTCCTTGTTTTAAGGCACTCAACTGAATATCAGCAGTACAGTATTGGGGTCATCGTATAAACTAGCGAGTTCCGCTAGGAATAAGGAATAGGTGTTGAGAATCTGATCATTATTCTCAAAGAGAGAGTCTGCCCAGGCCCGTGGATCACCCGTCAAGTATGAAATAACGGTACAGACTTTTATTTGATCAGTGGGGTATGTACGAGGTTTTAACAAAAAAAGCAATTGACATGCGTTTTTGAATTCACTCAATTTTTTCCGATCACCTGTAAACGCTAGAGGAGAGTTTATTTTAGGTTCAGGAGGCTGAACAGCAGTAAGTCGTGAGAGCTGGGTTACCTGCTGTGTCAGAGTCTGATTCTTTTCTTGTACGTCAGTCAGAGCAAGTATTAACGCTTTTACTTGTTGTGTTAATTGTGTCACTTGAGTGGGTAATTCTGCTGAATCCATTTTTAAGGTTTGTTCAATCTGTAACGCTCCTGCGTTTTTTATTATAGGCTGGATTTGCAGCTGCAAAATCTCCACTCAGTAGTCATGAGATGTGAGATGTGTTGAATACCAGATCCAACTCTCCAGGACTCATCACCGTGGGCCTGTCAGCTTCAACATACAGATATATACACACTCAATGAGATGTTCCTGGAGTGATAGTATGTATATGATAGTATGAAGGTGATGTGCTGAAGGGACAGGTGTGAACAGTGACAAGGATGGTAATCACTTGATAGGTTTTGTATAGGAGAGTTCAAGATGGTATTTAGGAATGCAGATAGGTTAGTATCGAGTAAGCTAACAGGTGGTGAGGACAGCAGATGACAAATACAAGATAGACTAACCCAGTGCAAGGATAGATAGTAGTAGACAGGAGAGCTAGCAATCTATGCAGCAGTGCAGATGATAGATGGTAGTAGGCTCAAGAGCTAGCAATCTATGTAACAGTGCAGATGATAGGATAGTATGGATAGGTGGTAACAGTCCTTACTGTGCATAGGTAGATAGTGCAAAAAGGTTATAGAGGGTTCCCCTGCGGGGTACTTATCACTTGTAATGTTAGTAGTTTAGAGAAGTCCAGTAGATAAGGAATGGTCCGGTAGCGAGATACAGGGATCAGTAGCGAGGTTCCGGTCTGCTCCAGGTAAAGGGAATAGCTGGAGGTTCCGATCGAGAGACAGGCTTGAAAGCATGTGGATAACAAGGCAGGTTGAACGAACAATGTGAGTGAGACCGCCAGCGGTTAAAATAGCCGCTCTGCGGCGCTCAGCAGTGACATCATCGTTCTTAAAGGTATATGCGTACCACCTGAAGAGAAAGGTGGGACGCATTACAGAGAAAAGTGGTGATTAAGGGTACCGGAGGTACCGGAATCTTACAGAGATGGAGTAATATCAGAGCAATTGGGATCCCTGAGCGGGTGGAAGGTAAAGATCCTGTGGCTTTCATTGAACAATGGCTGCTCTCTACTTTTGGGCAAGAATCCTTTACTTCCATGTTTTCGGTGGAACGTGCTCATAGGGTGCCTATGCGACCTCTTCCTCCTGGAGCCCCCCCCCCGCGCACTTTCATCTTCAAATTCCTCAATTACTAAAGCCAGGGGAATGCAGAGGAGGCTCAAGATTGACAACTCAAGGATCTCCCTGTTTCCCGATTACTCTGCGGTGGTGCAGAAACAGCGTGCAAAATTCGTAGAGGTCAAGAGGAGATTGCGGGACTTGAATGTTCAATACGCTATGCTGTACCCTTCCAGGCTCCGGGTGGTGGCCCGGGATGAGGTGTTGTTCTTTGATAAGCCTTCTGCTGCTGTTCAATGGCTGGATGCTAATGGTGGGGCCCTGCGGGCGGCCACTTCCCCCAGGCGAGAAGACCTTTGAGGATCGTTTCTACTTTTTGGAACTTTTGTACTCTTTTCGGCCGGTCATGGATCCTTTCGGTTCTCCTGCCTATACTTGGCACTTGATGTTACACACACTCTTCCTGTTATAATGGGAGCTCTTCTGCTGCACTAATGGTTGCTACCTCTCAAATGGTTGCTAATTTTGAGGAGACTACACTTGCATCGGTGGTCCCTCTCCGATTTCCCCCCCTTGGTCGTGACTGGACATGCCCTATTGACTCGTCCCTTCCCCCACACGTGGCAGACGTGTATTGCCTTTTTGTTCCCCCCTTTTTGCCTTTTTTCTGGTCCTGGACTTTGGTTCGATTTTTTCTTTTCCTGCATGTACTTTGTCGCTCTACTGCTATTATTTTACCCTATGCTGTGGATGTTTCTATTGACTGTTCTCTATGCTGGGGCTGCACCGGTACTGTGTGGGCTGGGCGACTACTCCTGTTGCTCTCTCTATATAGCTGGGCTGTGCCGATGGGGTGTAGTGGGTTCACCCTTTCTGGGTGCCCTCTTTCGCCTCCCTGGCCGGGTTGCCTGACGCTCCGTGTATGGCTACATTTTGACTATGGCTGATAATATTTGTGTGATGTCCTGGAATGTGCGGGGCCTCGGCAACCCGGTAAAGAGGACAGCGGTGCTCCGCACCATCAAACGCCTGCAGGCAGATGTGGTTTGCCTGCAGGAGACCCATATGTCTCCTTCCACTTCCCCGTGTCTAGCTCCTAGCGTATTTAGTCACCAGTTCCACTCTGTTTACTCCACTTATTCGAGAGGGTGTGTATTTTGATTAAGAAGGGGGTACGGTTTCTATGCTCAAAGTCTGTGATTGACCCTGAGGGCCGGTTTGTTTTATCCTGCCAACTAGCAAGCCTTAGGTGTGTACTTGTGCCCCCCCGTATTCTGCAGGGGTACTTAAACTTATCGTGCCACATATTGCTCAACTTCCTGATGTGCCCCTGCTGATGTTGGGGGACTTTACTGCTGTACTTGACTCTGCCTGGGATAGGTTTTCCTCTCACTCCGGTGGACCTATGCTGGCCGGGGGGGCTATGCCCCTTGCTCGGTTGGTGGGTGAACTCGGACTGACAGATGTCTGGAGGATGGGCCACCCTGAGGTATGAAAATTTTCGTGCTTCTCGGCGTCACACTCGGGATTGTCTAGGATAGATCTGGGGCTGGGTAATGGTTCGCTACTGCCTCTGGTGGTCGTGGCGGGAAAATCCCTTTGGAAACTCAATGCATTCTGGCTGACGCTCTTTCCTAGTCCTGATCCCCTGCCACCCAAACTAACGTCCTTTTTTGCTGAAAATTTGGAATCCGCAGAGGTGGGGGTGGTGTGGGATGCGGCTAAGGCATTCATGGGAGGTCAGTTTATACCTACGGTTAATGTCATTAAAACGGACACCAGGCAATGGGAGAATACTGTGTTGGACGCAGTGACTAGAGCGGAGGAAACTTATGATAGGGACCCGTCAGATGATACTCAGAGGTCGTGGCTGGCTGCCCAATCTATGGCCAAGTCGGTCTCGATTCAAAAGGCTGAAAACAAGCACTTCTTCTTGCAGCAGAGGTATTTTGAGAAGGGAGAAAACACGGGTCATATGTTGGCCATGCTGGTTCGCTCGCAGCAGCCTGCGGCATTTATACCCCAGATTAAGGATCCTCAGGGGGTGCTCTGGCACGCCACGGCTGACATACGGAGAGTACTTGGGAAGTTTTATGCTGATCTTTACTCCTCTAAGATCTCGGCTGACTCACGAGAAATTGCCGATTTTTTTGGCTTCCTGCGATTTGCCTTCTCTGTCTGCCTGGGACGTGGCTGTGCTTGGGGCCCCCCTTACGGAAAACGAACTTTATGCGGCCTTGAAATCTACTAAGCCTGGTAAATCTCCAGGGGCTGATGGTATCCCGTCGGAGGTTTAAAGCCGATACGCTGAACAGTTGGTGCCCGTGCTGCTGCGGGTATATAACGAAGCCTACCGTATTGGCCGCTGTTAGGAATGCTTCCTGAGCACACTGATGTGCTGTCATGAATCTGCAAGGGTTAACCTAGAGCAGACTAATTGCAGTAATTGGCAAAGAGGCTGCCTTATTTAAACAGCTCAGAAGCACTGTGTCTTTTCTGACTTTTCCTGTGTTCCTGAAGCCTGCTTCCTGTTACCTGTTTGATATCCGTTTTGACCTTTGGCTTGTTCCTGACCTTGTTGACCTGCTGCCCGTCCTGACCCCCGGCTTGTTTGACCATTCTCTCGGATCTCCCTTGTCTGCTTATCTGCCTTCGGATCATGACCGGCTTCTCCCTTGGTGGGGCGACCCTGAGGACTGCGACCTGGTATCCACACGCAGCAAAATCCATCCTCCCCACTAGAGGCTCTTGCGAAAACTGGTGGATACTTAGATTCCGCAACTCAGGTTAGCCTGTGTCACTTACCTTGGGGGTTCCCGTCTAAGCTCCGCCCTCTGGCACACGTGGGGCCTTCCTCTGCCATCAGGCTACCACTTGTATCCCTAACAGTACAAATCAGCCATGACGGAGCCTGCAAGAGAAGCCTCACGGTTGGAAGAGATCTGCCAACACCTCGCAGCCCTGTCTCAAACCGTAAAGTCGCTTCAAGACGGCTACACACAGCTAGAGGAACGGCTGCGCTCTACGACACTTCAGGGGGATCCTCCTGTATTATCTGCTTCCTCTCCTGCTGCAGCACTCTCTGCACCTGCTTCTGGCCCTACCGTAGTGATGCTGCCACCAGAACCTCGAGTTCCTGCTCCCGAAAAAAATATTCCGGGGATTGCGGTAAATTCCAAGCCTTTCGCAACGCCTGCCAGCTGTATTTCTCCCTGCAACCTCGAAACTTTTCTTTGGAGACCACCAACTAATCGTGCCTAAAAACGGCTTTTTAAGGCTCTAAAAGACAAAAATATAGTCATTTTGACGAAATTTTTTTTCTGACCTTTGGTGACCAAATGCAGTTATTTTGGCTAAAAAATGATTTTTAGACACTTGGAGACCAAAACAGAGTAATTTTGACCGAAAATTGATATGATTCTGTCAGGAATTCTGTTCCAAAAGCGGTACAATTCTTTTCATGGAAATTTGGCGTTATGTATTATAGGCCTACAATTCTTAGTAATTACTGACTTAAACCTGACCAAAACAAGACTCTAGTAGACATCCCAGATGTGATAAATTTGAAACACAAAATATTATTATTAAAAATTTTATTATTTTATTATTTAATATATAATATATATAATAAAATTATATTAAAATTATATTATTGATTAGATTATAATTCATGCGTTATATATTATATATATATGTGTGTGTGTATATATATATATATATATATATATATATATATATATATATATATATATATATATAACGCATGAATTATAGTCGAATCAATAATATAATTTTATATATATATATATATATATATATATGTGTGTGTGTATATAGGTATATATATATATATATATATATATATATATACATATAAACATATATGCATATATATAATATAAAATGTGTTATGTGTTTTGTGCAACGGTTTTTTTTTTGAATTTCCTTCCCTAGTTCCGCTCCCATGCAGCATTGCTGCTGCAGGGAACGGAACTAGGAAGTCATCATACCGACAGACGAGTGGCGGAGATCTCGGCTGGCGGTCACAGCAATGAGAGCTCATCGCTGGATCGCCAGGATAAGGTAAGAGAAGCTCCGCTGCGCTGTCTGCACGCTCTGCCCATTGACCCCGAGCGTGACTCGGGGATACCGCTAATAGCAGAAAATTCCTACCCCGAGTCACGCTCGGGGATACCGCTAAGGCGGTTAAGACACTAAAAGACAAAAATACATTAATTTTGACTAGTTTTTTTCAGATCTTTGGTGACCAAATGCATTTATTGTGACTAAAAAAGGCTTTTTAGACACCTGGAGACCAAAATAGAGTCATTTTGACCGAATTTTTTTTCAGGCAATTGGAGCCCAAATGGCCAGTTATAGACAAATCTTGTCTAAAACCGGCTTTTTAAGGGTCTAAAAGACAAAAATGCAGTCATTTTGACTAATTTTTTTATCAGACCTTTGGTGACCAAATGCAGATATTTTGACTAAAAAAAGGCTTTTTAGACACTTGGAGACCAAAATAGAGTCATTTTGACCAAAACAATCTTTCAGGCCATTTGAGCCCAAATGTCTAAAATCGTGCCTAAAACCCGCGTTTTATGGCTCTAATAGACAAAAATACAGTCAATTTGACTAAATTTGTTTTTCATACCTTTGGTGACCAAATGCAGTTATTTTGACTAAAAAAGGAAGGCTTTTTAGACACTTGGAGACCAAAATCGAGTCATTTTGACCCAAAAAATTTCTTCAGGCTATTGGAGCCAAATGTCTAAAATCTTGTCTAAAACCAGCTTTTTAAGGCTCTCAAAGAAAAAAATATAGTCATTTTGACTAAATTTTTTTTCAGACCTTTGGTGACCAAATGCCATTATTTTGACTAACAAAAGGTTTTTAGACACTTGGAGACCAAAATAGAGTCATTTTGACCAAAACATTTTTTTCAGGCCATTGGAGCCCAAATGGTCGGTTTTAAACAAATCTTGTCTAAAACCGTCTTTTTAAGGCTGTAAAAGACAAAAAATACAGTAATTGTGACTAAATTTTTTTTCACACCTTTGGTGACCAAATGCCGTTATTTTGACTAACAAAAGGTTTTTAGACACTTGGAGACCAAAATAGAGTATTTTTGACCAAAACATTTTTTTCAGGCCATTGGAGCCAAATGTCTAATATCTTGTCTAAAACCGGCTTTTTAAGGCTCTAAAAGACAAAAATACAGTAATTTTGACAAAAGTATTTTTCAGACCTTTGGTGACCAAATTCAGTTATTTTGGAAAAAAAGGCTTTTTAGACACTTGGAGACCAAAATAGAGTCATTTTGACCAAAAATTTTTTTTCAGGCCATTGGAGCCCAAATGGCCGGTTTTAGACAAATCTGGTCTAAAACCGGCTTTTTAAGACACTAAAAGACAAAAATACATTAATTTTGACTAGTTTTTTTCAGACCTTTGGTGACCAAATGCATTTATTTATACTAAAAAAAAGGCTTTTTTAGACACTTGGAGACCAAAATAGAGTCATTTTAACAAAAAAATTTCAGGCCATTGGAGCCCAAAAATCTAAAATCTTGTCTAAAACCGGCTTTTCAAGGCTCTAAAAGATCACCTGTGCGATTTTTTGATCATGCGCTATAAACAAAAAGAGGGCGTCAATTTTGCAAAAATAGCAATATTTTTCACATTTTTTTATATGAAATTCACCAAAAAAATGTAAAAATCAAAGTTTTTTAACATTTTCGGCCAATTTGTTTATGCTACATATGTTTGGTAAAAAAAATCGCAAAAAGCGTATTTTGATTGGTTTGCGCAAAAGTTATCGCGTTTACTAACAAAGGGAAAGATTTTTGTCATTTTTGTTGGTTTTTTTTCAACGCGTAATTGAGATTTTTTTTGCGGTACCGCAAAATTGCGGCAGAAAGATCGGACCCTTGACTGACATTTTTGACACTTTCGGGGTTACCAGTGACATTTCTACAGTAATTAGTGCTATACATATGCACTGTACCTGTAAAATTACACTGGCAGTGAAGGGGTTAACTTTTTTTGAGAGGGAGGGGCTGTGTGTGTCCCTAGGGGCGTGATTCTAACTGTGATTGGCTGTGGCTTGAGCTGTAGGAACAGTGATCAACAGTCCTACATAGTAGAAACGTATGATCACTGTTTCTACACAGGGGAGAATGACAGGCGGCTTGTTTACAACAGTCGCCTGACTTTCTCCCTCTGCAGTGACGATCGCCGAGTGACCGGCGGACATCGGGTCCGCCGGTCACACTTGCAAGGATCCAAGACCACGCGGGAGCTCGCCTCCGGGGGCGCGCGCTCGCTCCCTAGACCCTCACAGGCTAGCAACATAGATCAACATCACTTTGCCTGTGAGGGGCTTACTGCCGACGTAAATAGTCGTGCGGCAGTCGGCAAGTGGTTTAGGCTCTAAAAGACAAAAATAAAGTCACTTTGACTAATTTTTTTTAGACCTTTGGTGACAAAATGCAGTTATTTTGACTAAAAAAGGCTTTTTTAGACACTTGGAGACCAAAATTGAGTAATTTTCACCAACAAATTTTTTTCAGGCCATTGGAGCCCAAATGGCCGGTTTTAGACAACTCTTATCTAAAACCGGCTTTTTAAGGCTCTAAAAGACAAAAATACAGTCATTTTGACAAATTTTTTTTAGACCTTTGGTGACCAAATGCAGTTATTTATACTATAAAAGGCTTTTTTAGACACTTGGAGACCAAAATAGAGTCATTTTAACAAAAAAATTTTCAGGCCATTGGAGCCCAAATATCTAAAATCTTGTCTAAAACCGGCTTTTCAAGGCTCTAAAAGAAAAAAAAAAACAGTCAATTTGACTAAATGTTTTTCAGATCTTTGGTGTCCAAATGCATTTATTGTGACTAAAAAGGCCTTTTAGACACTTGGAGACCAAAATAGAGTCATTTTGACCAAAACATTTTTTTAAGGCCATTGGAGCCAAATGTCTAAAATTTTGTCTAAAACCAGCATTTTAAGGCTCTAAAAGACAAAAATATAGTCATTTTGACTAAATTTTTTTTCAGACCTTTGGTTACCAAATGCAGTTATTTTGACTAAAAAGGCTTTTTAGACACTTGGAGACCAAAATAGAGTCATTTTGACCGAATTTTTTTCAGGCAATTGGAGCCCAAATGGCCAGTTATAGACAAATCTTGTCTAAAACCGTCTTTTTAAGGCTCTAAAAGACAAAAATACAGTCATTTTGACTAATTTTTTTTATCAGACCTTTGGTGACCAAATGCAGTTATTTTGACTAAAAAAGGCTTTTTAGACACGTGGAGACCAAAATAGAGTCATTTTGACCAAAAAAACCTTTCAGGCCATTTGAGCCCAAATGTCTAAAATCGTGCCTAAAACCCGCGTTTTAAGGCTCTAAAAGACAAAAATACAGTCAATTTGACTAAATGTGTTTTTCATACCTTTGGTGACCAAATTCAGTTATTTTGACTAAAAAGGGAATGCTTTTTAGACTCTTGGAGGCCAAAATCGAGTCATTTTGACCCAAAAAATTTTTTCAGGCTATTGGAGCCAAATGTCTAAAATCTTGTCTAAAACCGGCTTTTTAAGGCTCTAAAAAAAAAAATATAGTCATTTGGACTTAATTTTTTTCAGACCTTTTGTGACCAAATGCAGTTATTTTGACTTAAAAAGGCTTTTTAGACACTTGGAGACCAAAATAGAGTCATTTTAACTAAAAAATTATTTTCAGGCCATTGTTGCCCAAATGGCTGGTTTTAGACAAATCTTGTCTTAAACCGGCTTTTTAAGGCTCTAAAAGACAAAAATACAGTCATTTTGACTAAATTGTTTTTCAGACCTTTGGTGACCAAATGCCGTTATTTTGACTAACGAAAGGTTTTTAGACACTTGGAGACCAAAATAGAGTCATTTTGACCAAAACATTTTTTCAGGCCAATCGAGCCCAAATGGCGGGTTTTAAACAAATCTTGTCTAAAACCGGCTTTTAAGGCTGTAAAAGACAAAAAATACAGTAATTTTGACTAAATTTTTTTCAGACCTTTGGTGACCAAATGCCGTTATTTTGACTAACAAAAGATTTTTTAGACACTTGGAGACCAAAATAGAGTATTTCTGACCAAAACATTTTTTTCAGGCCATTGGAGCCAAATGTCTAAAATCTTGTCTAAAACCGGCTTTTTAAGGCTTTAAAAGACAAAAATATAGTCATTTTGACTAAAGTATTTTTCAGACCTTTGGTGACCAAATGCAGTTATTTTGACTAAAAAAGGCTTTTTAGACACTTGGAGACCAAAATAGAGTCATTTTGACCAAAAAGTTTTTTTCAGGCCATTGGAGCCCAAATGGCCGGTTTTAGACAAATCTGGTCTAAAACCGGCTTTTTAAGACACTAAAAGACAAAAATACATTAATTTTGACTAATTTTTTCAGACCTTTGCTGACCAAAAAGACGTTTTTAGACACTTGGAGACCAAAATAGAGTCATTTTGACCAAAACATTTTTTTCAGGCCATTGGAGCCAAATGTCTAAAATCTTGTCTAAAACCGGCTTTTTAAGGCTCTAAAAGACAAAAATATAGTAATTTTGACTACATTTTTTTTCAGACCTTTGGTTACCAAATGCAGTTATTTTGACTAAAAAAGGCTTTTTAGACACTTGGAGACCAAAATAGAGTCATTTTGACCGATTTTTTTTCAGGCAATTGGAGCCCAAAAGGCCAGTTATAGACAAATCTTGTCTAAAACCGGCTTTTTAAGGCTCTAAAAGACAAAAATACAGTCATCTTGACAATTTTTTTAATAAGACCTTTGGTGACCAAATGCAGTTATTTTGACTAAAAAAGGCTTTTTAGACACTTGGAGACAAAAATAGAGTCATTTTGACCAAACATTTTTTTCAGGCCATTGAAACTCAAATGGCCGGTTTTAGACAAATCGTGTCTAAAACCGGCTATTTACCACTTAACCCCCGGTAGATTTGACCCCCTTCCTGACCAGGGCCTATTTTGCGATTCGGCACTGCGTTGACTTTAACGGACAATTGCGCGGTCGTGCGACGCTGTACCTAAACAAATTTGACTTCCTTTCTTTCCCACAAACAGAGCTTTCTTTTGGTGGTATTTGATCACCTGTGCGATTTTTTGATCATGCACTATAAACAAAAAAAAGCGTCAATTTTGCAAAAATAGCAATATTTTTCACCTTTTTTTACATGAAATTCCCCAAAAAAATGTGAAAATCAAAATTTTTTAACATTTTCGGCCAATTTGTTTTATGCTACATATGTTTGGTAAAAAAAATAAGCGTATTTTCATTGGTTTGCGCAAAAGTTATCGCGTTTACTAACAAAGGGAAAGATTTTTGTTGTTTTTGTAGTTTTTTTTTCAACGCGTAATGGCGGCGATCTGCGATTTTTTTTGCGGTACTGCAAAATTGCGGCAGACAGATCGGACCCTTGACTGACATTTTTGACACTTTTGGGGTTACCAGTGACATTTCTACAGTAATCAGTGCTATACATATGCACTGTTACTGTAAAATTACACTGGCAGTGAAGGGGGTTAACTTTTTTTGAGAGGGAGGGGCTGTGTGTGTCCCTCGGGGCGTGATTCTAACTGTGATTGGTTGTGGCTTGAGCTGTAGGAACAGTGATCAACGGTCCTACATAGTAGAACCGTATGATCACTGTTTCTACACAGGGGAGAATGAAAGGCGGCTTGTTCACATCAGTCGCCTGACTTTCTCCCTCTGCAGTGACGATCGCCGAGTGACCAGCGAACATCGGGTCCGCCGGTCACACGTGCGGGGGATCTGTGACCACGCGGGAGCGCGCCTCCGGGGGCGCGTGCTCGCTCCCTAGACCCTCACAAGCTAGCAACGTAGATCAACATCACTTTGTCTGTGAGGGGCTTACTGCCGACGTAAATAGTCGTGCGGCAGTCGGCAAGTGGTTAAGGCTCTAAAAGACAAAAATAAAGACACTTTGACTAATTTTTTTTTTTAGACCTTTGGTGACGAAATGCAGTTATTTTGACTAAAAAAGGCTTTTTAGACACTTGGAGACCAAAACTGAGTCATTTTGACCAAAAACATTTTTTCATGCCATTGGAGCCCAAATGGCCGGTTTTAGACAACTCTTGTCTAAAACCGGATTTTTAAGGCTCTAAAAGACAAAAAATACAGTCATTTTGACTAAATTTTTTTCAGACCTTTGGTGACCAAATGCCGTTATTTTGACTAACAAAAGGTTTTTAGACACTTGGAGACCAAAATAGAGTATTTTTGACCAAAACATTTTTTTCAGGCCATTTTAGCCAAATGTCTAAAATCGTGCCTTAAACCGGCTTTTTAAGGCTCTCAAAGAAAAAATAGAGTCATTTGGACTTAATTTTTTTCAGACCTTTGGTGACCAAATGCAGTTATTTTGACTTAAAAAGGCTTTTTAGACACTTGGAGACCGAAATAGAGTCATTTTAACTAAAAAATAATTTTCAGGCCATTGGAGCCCAAATGGCCGGTTTTAGACAAATCTTGTCTTAAACCGGCTTTTTAAGGCTCTAAAAGACAAAAATACAGTCATTTTGACTAAATTGTTTTTCAGACCTTTGGTGACCAAATGCCGTTATTTTGACTAACAAAAGGTTTTTAGACACTTGGAGACCAAAATAGAGTCATTTTGACCAAAACATTTTTTTCAGGCCATTGGAGCCCAAATTGCCGGTTTTAAACAAATCTTGTCTAAAACCGGCTTTTTATGGCTGTAAAAGACAAAAAATACAGTAATTTTGACTAATTTTTTTTCAGAACTTTGGTGACCAAATGCCGTTATTTTGACTAACAAAAGGTTTTTAGACACTTGGAGACCAAAATAGAGTATTTTTGACCAAAACATTGTTTTCAGGCCATTGGAGCCAAATGTCTAAAATCTTGTCTAAAACCGGCTTTTTAAGGCTCTAAAAGACAAAAATATAGTCATTTTAAAGAAAAATTTTTTTCTGACCTTTGGTGACCAAATGCAGTTATTTTGACTAAAAAACGATTTTTAGACACTTGGAGACCAAAACAGAGTAATTTTGACCGAAAATTTCTTTTCAGGCCATTGGAGCCCAAATGGCCGGTTTTAGACAAATCTTGTCTAAAACCGGCTTTTTAACCACTTTACCACCGGAGGATTTTGCTGTCTTCCGTCCAGGCCACTTTTTGCGATTCGGCGATGTGCGACTTCAACTGACAATTGCGCGGTCGTGCGACGCCGTACCCAAACGAAATTTACGTCCTTTTTTTCCCACAAACAGAGCTTTATTTTGGTGGTATTTGATCACCTGTGCGATTTTTACTTTTTGCGCTATAAACAAAAAAAGAGCGTTTATTTTGAAAAAATAACAATATTTTTAACATTTTTTTATATGAAATTCCCCCCAAAAAAGATGTAAAAACCAATTTTTTAAAAAATTTTTGGCCAATTTGTTTTCTGCTACCTATGTTTGGTAAAAAAAATCACAATAAGCGTATTTTGATTGGTTTGCGCAAAAGTTATTGCGTTTACTAACAAAGGGAAAGATTTCTGTCATTTTTGGTGGTTTTTTTTTTAACGCGTAATGGCGGCGATCTGCGATTTTTTTTTGTGGGACTGCGACATTGCGGCGGACAGATCGGACGCTTGACTGACATTTTTGACACTTTTAGGGTTACCAGTGACATTACTGCAGTAATCAGTGCTATATATATGCACTGTTACTGTAAAAATGACACTGGCAGGGAAGGGGTTAGTTTTATTGGAGAGGGAGGGGTTAATGTATGCCTGGTGCTTACTGACGTGTGGGGGGGGGAGGTGACTGAGTGAGTCATGGACAGATCGGATGTCCAGCTATGCTGAACAGTCCGATCTGTCACTCCCTGTCACTATGGAGATCCGCCCGCTGTGTTTACACACAGCGAGCGGATCTCCACACTAGATCACCGGCGATCGGGGCAGAGCAGCGGTGATCGCCGCTGCTCCTCCCCTGGCCCGACTCCCGCTGTGAATGAAAACAGCGGGAGCGAGCCTCCGGCGGCGCGCAAGCGCCGCCCAGAAGGGGGAGTGTCTGACGACGTTAATACTACGTCGTCAGACGATAACGAACCACTTTGCCGCAGTACTATTACCGTACTCGGTCGGCAAGTGATTAAGGCTCTAAAAGACAAAAATACAGTCATTTTGACTAAAGTATTTCTCAGAACTTTGGTGACCAAATTCAGTTATTTTGACAAAAAAAGGCTTTTTAGACACTTGGAGACCAAAATAGAGTCATTTTGACCAAAAAAATTTTTCAGGCCATTGGAGCCCAAATGGCCGGTTTTAGACAAATCTGGTCTAAAACCGGCTTTTTAAGACACTAAAAGACAAAAATACATTAATTTTGACTAGTTTTTTTCAGATCTTTGGTGACCAAATGCATTTATTGTGACTAAAAAAGGCTTTTTAGACACTTGGAGACCAAAATAGAGTCATTTTGACCGAATGTTTTTTCAGGCAATTGGAGCCCAAATGGCCAGTTATAGACAAATCTTGTCTAAAATCGGCTTTTTAAGGCTCTAAAGGACAAAAATGCAGTCATTTTGACTAATTTTTTTTTATCAGACCTTTGGTGACCAAATGCAGATATTTTGACTAAAAAAGGCTTTTTAGACACTTGGAGACCAAAATAGAGTCATTTTGACCAAAAAAATCTTTCAGGCCATTTGAGCCCAAATGTCTAAAATCGTGCCTAAAACCCGCGTTTTAAGGCTCTAAAAGACAAAAATACAGTCAATTTGACTAAATGTGTTTTTCATACCTTTGGTGACCAAATTCAGTTATTTTGACTAAAAAGGGAATGCTTTTTAGACTCTTGGAGGCCAAAATCGAGTCATTTTGACCCAAAAAATTTTTTCAGGCTATTGGAGCCAAATGTCTAAAATCTTGTCTAAAACCGGCTTTTTAAGGCTCTAAAAGAAAAAAATATAGTCATTTGGACTTAATTTTTTTCAGACCTTTTGTGACCAAATGCAGTTATTTTGACTTAAAAAGGCTTTTTAGACACTTGGAGACCAAAATAGAGTCATTTTAACTAAAAAATTATTTTCAGGCCATTGTTGCCCAAATGGCTGGTTTTAGACAAATCTTGTCTTAAACCGGCTTTTTAAGGCTCTAAAAGACAAAAATACAGTCATTTTGACTAAATTGTTTTTCAGACCTTTGGTGACCAAATGCCGTTATTTTGACTAACGAAAGGTTTTTAGACACTTGGAGACCAAAATAGAGTCATTTTGACCAAAACATTTTTTCAGGCCAATCGAGCCCAAATGGCCGGTTTTAAACAAATCTTGTCTAAAACCGGCTTTTAAGGCTGTAAAAGACAAAAAATACAGTAATTTTGACTAAATTTTTTTCAGACCTTTGGTGACCAAATGCCGTTATTTTGACTAACAAAAGATTTTTTAGACACTTGGAGACCAAAATAGAGTATTTCTGACCAAAACATTTTTTTCAGGCCATTGGAGCCAAATGTCTAAAATCTTGTCTAAAACCGGCTTTTTAAGGCTTTAAAAGACAAAAATATAGTCATTTTGACTAAAGTATTTTTCAGACCTTTGGTGACCAAATGCAGTTATTTTGACTAAAAAAGGCTTTTTAGACACTTGGAGACCAAAATAGAGTCATTTTGACCAAAAAGTTTTTTTCAGGCCATTGGAGCCCAAATGGCCGGTTTTAGACAAATCTGGTCTAAAACCGGCTTTTTAAGACACTAAAAGACAAAAATACATTAATTTTGACTAATTTTTTCAGACCTTTGCTGACCAAATGCATTTATTTATACTAAAAAAGACTTTTTTAGACACTTGGAGACCAAAATAGAGTCATTTTAACACAAAATTTTTCAGGCCATTGGAGCCCAAAAATCTAAAATCTTGTCTAAAACCGGCTTTTCAAGGCACTAAAAGACAAAAATACAGTCAATTTGACTAAATTTTTTTTCAGATCTTTCGTGACCAAATGCAGTTATTTTGACTAAAAAGGCTTTTTAGACACTTGGAGACCAAAATAGAGTCATTTTGACCAAAACATTTTTTTCAGGCCATTGGAGCCAAATGTCTAAAATCTTGTCTAAAACTGGCTTTTTAAGGCTCTAAAAGACAAAAATATAGTCATTTTGACTACATTTTTTTTCAGACCTTTGGTTACCAAATGCAGTTATTTTGACTAAAAAAGGCTTTTTAGACACTTGGAGACCAAAATAGAGTCATTTTGACCGATTTTTTTCAGGCAATTGGAGCCCAAATGGCCAGTTATAGACAAATCTTGTCTAAAACCGGCTTTTTAAGGCTCTAAAAGACAAAAATACAGTCATTTTGACTAAATTGTTTTTCAGACCTTTGGTGACCAAATGCCGTTATTTTGACTAACGAAAGGTTTTTAGACACTTGGAGACCAAAATAGAGTCATTTTGACCAAAACATTTTTTCAGGCCAATCGAGCCCAAATGGCGGGTTTTAAACAAATCTTGTCTAAAACCGGCTTTTAAGGCTGTAAAAGACAAAAAATACAGTAATTTTGACTAAATTTTTTTCAGACCTTTGGTGACCAAATGCCGTTATTTTGACTAACAAAAGATTTTTTAGACACTTGGAGACCAAAATAGAGTATTTCTGACCAAAACATTTTTTTCAGGCCATTGGAGCCAAATGTCTAAAATCTTGTCTAAAACCGGCTTTTTAAGGCTTTAAAAGACAAAAATATAGTCATTTTGACTAAAGTATTTTTCAGACCTTTGGTGACCAAATGCAGTTATTTTGACTAAAAAAGGCTTTTTAGACACTTGGAAACCAAAATGGAGTCATTTTGACCAAAAAGTTTTTTTCAGGACATTGGAGCCCAAATGGCCGGTTTTAGACAAATCTGGTCTAAAACCGGCTTTTTAAGACACTAAAAGACAAAAATACATTAATTTTGACTAATTTTTTCAGACCTTTGCTGACCAAAAAGACGTTTTTAGACACTTGGAGACCAAAATAGAGTCATTTTGACCAAAACATTTTTTTCAGGCCATTGGAGCCAAATGTCTAAAATCTTGTCTAAAACCGGCTTTTTAAGGCTCTAAAAGACAAAAATATAGTAATTTTGACTACATTTTTTTTCAGACCTTTGGTTACCAAATGCAGTTATTTTGACTAAAAAAGGCTTTTTAGACACTTGGAGACCAAAATAGAGTCATTTTGACCGATTTTTTTTCAGGCAATTGGAGCCCAAAAGGCCAGTTATAGACAAATCTTGTCTAAAACCGGCTTTTTAAGGCTCTAAAAGACAAAAATACAGTCATCTTGACAATTTTTTTAATAAGACCTTTGGTGACCAAATGCAGTTATTTTGACTAAAAAAGGCTTTTTAGACACTTGGAGACAAAAATAGAGTCATTTTGACCAAACATTTTTTTCAGGCCATTGAAACTCAAATGGCCGGTTTTAGACAAATCGTGTCTAAAACCGGCTATTTACCACTTAACCCCCGGAAGATTTGACCCCCTTCCTGACCAGGGCCTATTTTGCGATTCGGCACTGCGTTGACTTTAACGGACAATTGCGCGGTCGTGCGACGCTGTACCTAAACAAATTTGACTTCCTTTCTTTCCCACAAACAGAGCTTTCTTTTGGTGGTATTTGATCACCTGTGCGATTTTTTGATCATGCACTATAAACAAAAAAAAGCGTCAATTTTGCAAAAATAGCAATATTTTTCACCTTTTTTTACATGAAATTCCCCAAAAAAATGTGAAAATCAAAATTTTTTAACATTTTCGGCCAATTTGTTTTATGCTACATATGTTTGGTAAAAAAAAATAAGCGTATTTTCATTGGTTTGCGCAAAAGTTATCGCGTTTACTAACAAAGGGAAAGATTTTTGTTGTTTTTGTAGTTTTTTTTTCAACGCGTAATGGCGGCGATCTGCGATTTTTTTTGCGGTACTGCAAAATTGCGGCAGACAGATCGGACCCTTGACTGACATTTTTGACACTTTTGGGGTTACCAGTGACATTTCTACAGTAATCAGTGCTATACATATGTACTGTTACTGTAAAATTACACTGGCAGTGAAGGGGGTTAACTTTTTTTGAGAGGGAGGGGCTGTGTGTGTCCCTCGGGGCGTGATTCTAACTGTGATTGGTTGTGGCTTGAGCTGTAGGAACAGTGATCAACGGTCCTACATAGTAGAACCGTATGATCACTGTTTCTACACAGGGGAGAATGAAAGGCGGCTTGTTTACATCAGTCGCCTGACTTTCTCCCTCTGCAGTGACGATCGCCGAGTGACCAGCGAACATCGGGTCCGCCGGTCACACGTGCGGGGGATCTGTGACCACGCGGGAGCGCGCCTCCGGGGGCGCGTGCTCGCTCCCTAGACCCTCACAAGCTAGCAACGTAGATCAACATCACTTTGTCTGTGAGGGGCTTACTGCCGACGTAAATAGTCGTGCGGCAGTCGGCAAGTGGTTAAGGCTCTAAAAGACAAAAATAAAGACACTTTGACTAATTTTTTTTTTTAGACCTTTGGTGACGAAATGCAGTTATTTTGACTAAAAAAGGCTTTTTAGACACTTGGAGACCAAAACTGAGTCATTTTGACCAAAAACATTTTTTCATGCCATTGGAGCCCAAATGGCCGGTTTTAGACAACTCTTGTCTAAAACCGGATTTTTAAGGCTCTAAAAGACAAAAAATACAGTCATTTTGACTAAATTTTTTTCAGACCTTTGGTGACCAAATGCCGTTATTTTGACTAACAAAAGGTTTTTAGACACTTGGAGACCAAAATAGAGTATTTTTGACCAAAACATTTTTTTCAGGCCATTTTAGCCAAATGTCTAAAATCGTGCCTTAAACCGGCTTTTTAAGGCTCTCAAAGAAAAAATAGAGTCATTTGGACTTAATTTTTTTCAGACCTTTGGTGACCAAATGCAGTTATTTTGACTTAAAAAGGCTTTTTAGACACTTGGAGACCGAAATAGAGTCATTTTAACTAAAAAATAATTTTCAGGCCATTGGAGCCCAAATGGCCGGTTTTAGACAAATCTTGTCTTAAACCGGCTTTTTAAGGCTCTAAAAGACAAAAATACAGTCATTTTGACTAAATTGTTTTTCAGACCTTTGGTGACCAAATGCCGTTATTTTGACTAACAAAAGGTTTTTAGACACTTGGAGACCAAAATAGAGTCATTTTGACCAAAACATTTTTTTCAGGCCATTGGAGCCCAAATTGCCGGTTTTAAACAAATCTTGTCTAAAACCGGCTTTTTATGGCTGTAAAAGACAAAAAATACAGTAATTTTGACTAATTTTTTTTCAGAACTTTGGTGACCAAATGCCGTTATTTTGACTAACAAAAGGTTTTTAGACACTTGGAGACCAAAATAGAGTATTTTTGACCAAAACATTGTTTTCAGGCCATTGGAGCCAAATGTCTAAAATCTTGTCTAAAACCGGCTTTTTAAGGCTCTAAAAGACAAAAATATAGTCATTTTAAAGAAAATTTTTTTTCTGACCTTTGGTGACCAAATGCAGTTATTTTGACTAAAAAACGATTTTTAGACACTTGGAGACCAAAACAGAGTAATTTTGACCGAAAATTTCTTTTCAGGCCATTGGAGCCCAAATGGCCGGTTTTAGACAAATCTTGTCTAAAACCGGCTTTTTAACCACTTTACCACCGGAGGATTTTGCTGTCTTCCGTCCAGGCCACTTTTTGCGATTCGGCGATGTGCGACTTCAACTGACAATTGCGCGGTCGTGCGACGCCGTACCCAAACGAAATTTACGTCCTTTTTTTCCCACAAACAGAGCTTTATTTTGGTGGTATTTGATCACCTGTGCGATTTTTACTTTTTGCGCTATAAACAAAAAAAGAGCGTTTATTTTGAAAAAATAACAATATTTTTAACATTTTTTTATATGAAATTCCCCCCAAAAAAAGATGTAAAAACCAATTTTTTAAAAAATGTTTGGCCAATTTGTTTTCTGCTACCTATGTTTGGTAAAAAAAATCACAATAAGCGTATTTTGATTGGTTTGCGCAAAAGTTATTGCGTTTACTAACAAAGGGAAAGATTTCTGTCATTTTTGGTGGTTTTTTTTTTTAACGCGTAATGGCGGCGATCTGCGATTTTTTTTGTGGGACTGCGACATTGCGGCGGACAGATCGGACGCTTGACTGACATTTTTGACACTTTTGGGGTTACCAGTGACATTACTGCAGTAATCAGTGCTATATATATGCACTGTTACTGTAAAAATGACACTGGCAGGGAAGGGGTTAATTTTATTGGAGAGGGAGGGGTTAATGTATGCCTGGTGCTTACTGACGTGTGGGGGGGGGGGGGAGGTGACTGAGTGAGTCATGGACAGATCGGATGTCCAGCTATGCTGAACAGTCCGATCTGTCACTCCCTGTCACTATGGAGATCCGCCCGCTGTGTTTACACACAGCGAGCGGATCTCCACACTAGATCACCGGCGATCGGGGCAGAGCAGCGGTGATCGCCGCTGCTCCTCCCCTGGCCCAACTCCCGCTGTGAATGAAAACAGCGGGAGCGAGCCTCCGGCGGCGCGCAAGCGCCGCCCAGAAGGGGGAGTGTCTGACGACGTTAATACTACGTCGTCAGACGATAACGAACCACTTTGCCGCAGTACTATTACCGTACTCGGTCGGCAAGTGATTAAGGCTCTAAAAGACAAAAATACAGTCATTTTGACTAAAGTATTTCTCAGAACTTTGGTGACCAAATTCAGTTATTTTGACAAAAAAAGGCTTTTTAGACACTTGGAGACCAAAATAGAGTCATTTTGACCAAAAAAATTTTTCAGGCCATTGGAGCCCAAATGGCCGGTTTTAGACAAATCTGGTCTAAAACCGGCTTTTTAAGACACTAAAAGACAAAAATACATTAATTTTGACTAGTTTTTTTCAGATCTTTGGTGACCAAATGCATTTATTGTGACTAAAAAAGGCTTTTTAGACACTTGGAGACCAAAATAGAGTCATTTTAACACAAAATTTTTCAGGCCATTGGAGCCCAAAAATCTAAAATCTTGTCTAAAACCGGCTTTTCAAGGCACTAAAAGACAAAAATACAGTCAATTTGACTAAATTTTTTTTCAGATCTTTCGTGACCAAATGCAGTTATTTTGACTAAAAAGGCTTTTTAGACACTTGGAGACCAAAATAGAGTCATTTTGACCAAAACATTTTTTTCAGGCCATTGGAGCCAAATGTCTAAAATCTTGTCTAAAACCGGCTTTTTAAGGCTCTAAAAGACAAAAATATAGTAATTTTGACTACATTTTTTTTCAGACCTTTGGTTACCAAATGCAGTTATTTTGACTAAAAAAGGCTTTTTAGACACTTGGAGACCAAAATAGAGTCATTTTGACCGATTTTTTTCAGGCAATTGGAGCCCAAATGGCCAGTTATAGACAAATCTTGTCTAAAACCGGCTTTTTAAGGCTCTAAAAGACAAAAATACAGTCATTTTGACTAAATTGTTTTTCAGACCTTTGGTGACCAAATGCCGTTATTTTGACTAACGAAAGGTTTTTAGACACTTGGAGACCAAAATAGAGTCATTTTGACCAAAACATTTTTTCAGGCCAATCGAGCCCAAATGGCGGGTTTTAAACAAATCTTGTCTAAAACCGGCTTTTAAGGCTGTAAAAGACAAAAAATACAGTAATTTTGACTAAATTTTTTTCAGACCTTTGGTGACCAAATGCCGTTATTTTGACTAACAAAAGATTTTTTAGACACTTGGAGACCAAAATAGAGTATTTCTGACCAAAACATTTTTTTCAGGCCATTGGAGCCAAATGTCTAAAATCTTGTCTAAAACCGGCTTTTTAAGGCTTTAAAAGACAAAAATATAGTCATTTTGACTAAAGTATTTTTCAGACCTTTGGTGACCAAATGCAGTTATTTTGACTAAAAAAGGCTTTTTAGACACTTGGAAACCAAAATGGAGTCATTTTGACCAAAAAGTTTTTTTCAGGACATTGGAGCCCAAATGGCCGGTTTTAGACAAATCTGGTCTAAAACCGGCTTTTTAAGACACTAAAAGACAAAAATACATTAATTTTGACTAATTTTTTCAGACCTTTGCTGACCAAAAAGACGTTTTTAGACACTTGGAGACCAAAATAGAGTCATTTTGACCAAAACATTTTTTTCAGGCCATTGGAGCCAAATGTCTAAAATCTTGTCTAAAACCGGCTTTTTAAGGCTCTAAAAGACAAAAATATAGTAATTTTGACTACATTTTTTTTCAGACCTTTGGTTACCAAATGCAGTTATTTTGACTAAAAAAGGCTTTTTAGACACTTGGAGACCAAAATAGAGTCATTTTGACCGATTTTTTTTCAGGCAATTGGAGCCCAAAAGGCCAGTTATAGACAAATCTTGTCTAAAACCGGCTTTTTAAGGCTCTAAAAGACAAAAATACAGTCATCTTGACAATTTTTTTAATAAGACCTTTGGTGACCAAATGCAGTTATTTTGACTAAAAAAGGCTTTTTAGACACTTGGAGACAAAAATAGAGTCATTTTGACCAAACATTTTTTTCAGGCCATTGAAACTCAAATGGCCGGTTTTAGACAAATCGTGTCTAAAACCGGCTATTTACCACTTAACCCCCGGAAGATTTGACCCCCTTCCTGACCAGGGCCTATTTTGCGATTCGGCACTGCGTTGACTTTAACGGACAATTGCGCGGTCGTGCGACGCTGTACCTAAACAAATTTGACTTCCTTTCTTTCCCACAAACAGAGCTTTCTTTTGGTGGTATTTGATCACCTGTGCGATTTTTTGATCATGCACTATAAACAAAAAAAAGCGTCAATTTTGCAAAAATAGCAATATTTTTCACCTTTTTTTACATGAAATTCCCCAAAAAAATGTGAAAATCAAAATTTTTTAACATTTTCGGCCAATTTGTTTTATGCTACATATGTTTGGTAAAAAAAAAATAAGCGTATTTTCATTGGTTTGCGCAAAAGTTATCGCGTTTACTAACAAAGGGAAAGATTTTTGTTGTTTTTGTAGTTTTTTTTTCAACGCGTAATGGCGGCGATCTGCGATTTTTTTTGCGGTACTGCAAAATTGCGGCAGACAGATCGGACCCTTGACTGACATTTTTGACACTTTTGGGGTTACCAGTGACATTTCTACAGTAATCAGTGCTATACATATGTACTGTTACTGTAAAATTACACTGGCAGTGAAGGGGGTTAACTTTTTTTGAGAGGGAGGGGCTGTGTGTGTCCCTCGGGGCGTGATTCTAACTGTGATTGGTTGTGGCTTGAGCTGTAGGAACAGTGATCAACGGTCCTACATAGTAGAACCGTATGATCACTGTTTCTACACAGGGGAGAATGAAAGGCGGCTTGTTTACATCAGTCGCCTGACTTTCTCCCTCTGCAGTGACGATCGCCGAGTGACCAGCGAACATCGGGTCCGCCGGTCACACGTGCGGGGGATCTGTGACCACGCGGGAGCGCGCCTCCGGGGGCGCGTGCTCGCTCCCTAGACCCTCACAAGCTAGCAACGTAGATCAACATCACTTTGTCTGTGAGGGGCTTACTGCCGACGTAAATAGTCGTGCGGCAGTCGGCAAGTGGTTAAGGCTCTAAAAGACAAAAATAAAGACACTTTGACTAATTTTTTTTTTTAGACCTTTGGTGACGAAATGCAGTTATTTTGACTAAAAAAGGCTTTTTAGACACTTGGAGACCAAAACTGAGTCATTTTGACCAAAAACATTTTTTCATGCCATTGGAGCCCAAATGGCCGGTTTTAGACAACTCTTGTCTAAAACCGGATTTTTAAGGCTCTAAAAGACAAAAAATACAGTCATTTTGACTAAATTTTTTTCAGACCTTTGGTGACCAAATGCCGTTATTTTGACTAACAAAAGGTTTTTAGACACTTGGAGACCAAAATAGAGTATTTTTGACCAAAACATTTTTTTCAGGCCATTTTAGCCAAATGTCTAAAATCGTGCCTTAAACCGGCTTTTTAAGGCTCTCAAAGAAAAAATAGAGTCATTTGGACTTAATTTTTTTCAGACCTTTGGTGACCAAATGCAGTTATTTTGACTTAAAAAGGCTTTTTAGACACTTGGAGACCGAAATAGAGTCATTTTAACTAAAAAATAATTTTCAGGCCATTGGAGCCCAAATGGCCGGTTTTAGACAAATCTTGTCTTAAACCGGCTTTTTAAGGCTCTAAAAGACAAAAATACAGTCATTTTGACTAAATTGTTTTTCAGACCTTTGGTGACCAAATGCCGTTATTTTGACTAACAAAAGGTTTTTAGACACTTGGAGACCAAAATAGAGTCATTTTGACCAAAACATTTTTTTCAGGCCATTGGAGCCCAAATTGCCGGTTTTAAACAAATCTTGTCTAAAACCGGCTTTTTATGGCTGTAAAAGACAAAAAATACAGTAATTTTGACTAATTTTTTTTCAGAACTTTGGTGACCAAATGCCGTTATTTTGACTAACAAAAGGTTTTTAGACACTTGGAGACCAAAATAGAGTATTTTTGACCAAAACATTGTTTTCAGGCCATTGGAGCCAAATGTCTAAAATCTTGTCTAAAACCGGCTTTTTAAGGCTCTAAAAGACAAAAATATAGTCATTTTAAAGAAAAATTTTTTTCTGACCTTTGGTGACCAAATGCAGTTATTTTGACTAAAAAACGATTTTTAGACACTTGGAGACCAAAACAGAGTAATTTTGACCGAAAATTTCTTTTCAGGCCATTGGAGCCCAAATGGCCGGTTTTAGACAAATCTTGTCTAAAACCGGCTTTTTAACCACTTTACCACCGGAGGATTTTGCTGTCTTCCGTCCAGGCCACTTTTTGCGATTCGGCGATGTGCGACTTCAACTGACAATTGCGCGGTCGTGCGACGCCGTACCCAAACGAAATTTACGTCCTTTTTTTCCCACAAACAGAGCTTTATTTTGGTGGTATTTGATCACCTGTGCGATTTTTACTTTTTGCGCTATAAACAAAAAAAGAGCGTTTATTTTGAAAAAATAACAATATTTTTAACATTTTTTTATATGAAATTCCCCCCAAAAAAGATGTAAAAACCAATTTTTTAAAAAATGTTTGGCCAATTTGTTTTCTGCTACCTATGTTTGGTAAAAAAAATCACAATAAGCGTATTTTGATTGGTTTGCGCAAAAGTTATTGCGTTTACTAACAAAGGGAAAGATTTCTGTCATTTTTGGTGGTTTTTTTTTTAACGCGTAATGGCGGCGATCTGCGATTTTTTTTGTGGGACTGCGACATTGCGGCGGACAGATCGGACGCTTGACTGACATTTTTGACACTTTTGGGGTTACCAGTGACATTACTGCAGTAATCAGTGCTATATATATGCACTGTTACTGTAAAAATGACACTGGCAGGGAAGGGGTTAATTTTATTGGAGAGGGAGGGGTTAATGTATGCCTGGTGCTTACTGACGTGTGGGGGGGGGGGGAGGTGACTGAGTGAGTCATGGACAGATCGGATGTCCAGCTATGCTGAACAGTCCGATCTGTCACTCCCTGTCACTATGGAGATCCGCCCGCTGTGTTTACACACAGCGAGCGGATCTCCACACTAGATCACCGGCGATCGGGGCAGAGCAGCGGTGATCGCCGCTGCTCCTCCCCTGGCCCAACTCCCGCTGTGAATGAAAACAGCGGGAGCGAGCCTCCGGCGGCGCGCAAGCGCCGCCCAGAAGGGGGAGTGTCTGACGACGTTAATACTACGTCGTCAGACGATAACGAACCACTTTGCCGCAGTACTATTACCGTACTCGGTCGGCAAGTGATTAAGGCTCTAAAAGACAAAAATACAGTCATTTTGACTAAAGTATTTCTCAGAACTTTGGTGACCAAATTCAGTTATTTTGACAAAAAAAGGCTTTTTAGACACTTGGAGACCAAAATAGAGTCATTTTGACCAAAAAAATTTTTCAGGCCATTGGAGCCCAAATGGCCGGTTTTAGACAAATCTGGTCTAAAACCGGCTTTTTAAGACACTAAAAGACAAAAATACATTAATTTTGACTAGTTTTTTTCAGATCTTTGGTGACCAAATGCATTTATTGTGACTAAAAAAGGCTTTTTAGACACTTGGAGACCAAAATAGAGTCATTTTGACCGAATGTTTTTTCAGGCAATTGGAGCCCAAATGGCCAGTTATAGACAAATCTTGTCTAAAATCGGCTTTTTAAGGCTCTAAAGGACAAAAATGCAGTCATTTTGACTAATTTTTTTTTATCAGACCTTTGGTGACCAAATGCAGATATTTTGACTAAAAAAGGCTTTTTAGACACTTGGAGACCAAAATAGAGTCATTTTGACCAAAAAAATCTTTCAGGCCATTTGAGCCCAAATGTCTAAAATCGTGCCTAAAACCCGCGTTTTAAGGCTCTAAAAGACAAAAATACAGTCAATTTGACTAAATTTGTTTTTCATACCTTTGGTGACCAAATGCAGTTATTTTGACTAAAAAAGGAAGGCTTTTTAGACACTTGGAGACCAAAATCGAGTCATTTTGACCCAAAAAATTTCTTCAGGCTATTGGAGCCAAATGTCTAAAATCTTGTCTAAAACCGGCTTTTTAAGGCTCTCAAAGAAAAAAATAAAGTCATTTTGACTAAATTTTTTTTCAGACCTTTGGTGACCAAATGCCGTTATTTTGACTAACAAAAGGTTTTTAGACACTTGGAGACCAAAATAGAGTCATTTTGACCAAAACATTTTTTTCAGGCCATTGGAGCCCAAATGGCCGGTTTTAAACAAATCTTGTCTAAAACCGTCTTTTTAAGGTTGTAAAAGACAAAAAATACAGTAATTTTGACTACATTTTTTTTCAGACCTTTGGTGACCAAATGCCGTTATTTTGACTAACAAAAGGTTTTTAGACACTTGGAGACCAAAATAGAGTATTTTTGACCAAAACATATTTTTCAGGCCATTGGAGCCAAATGTCTAAAATCTTGTCTAAAACCGGCTTTTTAAGGCTCTAAAAGACAAAAATACAGTAATTTTGACTAAAGTATTTTTCAGACCTTTGGTGACCAAATTCAGTTATTTTGGAAAAAAAGGCTTTTTAGACACTTGGAGACCAAAATAGAGTCATTTTGACCAAAAAACTTTTTCAGGCCATTGGAGCCCAAATGGCCGGTTTTAGACAAATCTGGTCTAAAACCGGCTTTTTAAGACACTAAAAGACAAAAATACATTAATTTTGACTAGTTTTTTTCAGACCTTTGGTGACCAAATGCATTTATTTATACTAAAAAAGGCTTTTTTAGACACTTGGAGACCAAAATAGAGTCATTTTAACAAAAAAATTTCAGGCCATTGGAGCCCAAAAATCTAAAATCTTGTCTAAAACCGGCTTTTCAAGGCTCTAAAAGATCACCTGTGCGATTTTTTGATCATGCGCTATAAACAAAAAAAGAGCGTCAATTTTGCAAAAATAGCAATATTTTTCACATTTTTTTATATGAAATTCACCAAAAAAATGTAAAAATCAAAGTTTTTTAACATTTTTGGCCAATTTGTTTATGCTACATATGTTTGGTAAAAAAAATCGCAAAAAGCATATTTTGATTGGTTTGCGCAAAAGTTATCGCGTTTACTAACAAAGGGAAAGATTTTTGTCATTTTTGTTGGGTTTTTTTTCAACGCGTAATTGCAATTTTTTTTGCGGTACTGCAAAATTGCGGCAGACAGATCGGACCCTTGACTGACATTTTTGACACTTTTGGGGTTACCAGTGACATTTCTACAGTAATTAGTGCTATACATATGCACTGTACCAGTAAAATTACACTGGCAGTGAAGGGGTTAACTTTTTTTGAGAGGGAGGGGCTGTGTGTGTCCCTAGTGGCGTGATTCTAACTGTGATTGGCTGTGGCTTGAGCTGTAGGAACAGTGATCAACGGTCCTACATAGTAGAACCGTATGATCACTGTTTCTACACAGGGGAGAATGACAGGCGGCTTGTTTACATCAGTCGCCTGACTTTCTCCCTCTGCAGTGACGATCGCCGAGTGACCGGCGGACATCGGGTCTGCCGGTCACACGTGCAAGGATCCAAGACCACGCGGGAGCTCGCCTCCGGGGGTGTGCGCTCGCTCCCTAGACCCTCACAGGCTAGCAACATAGATCAACATCATGTGATAAATAAGTCCGTATAATAGTAAAGGTGCAAACAATATTATGGGCAAGCTAGATGTGCGAAGAAATATGAACTCCAAGGTGAAAATAAGAAATGGTATTCAATCAGATCAGCTGATAAAATAAGTCCATATATAGATGATTGTGCCTCGAGGAGTGGTGAATGAATAAGTATCCTGCGGTGACCCCCAAGGTGGGTGACTGGCGAGTGGCGGGGAAACCTCTAGTAGAAAAACCTACTCACCAGATGTACCTACCCCACACAGGGGTATAGGGCAGGTACTGTAGAAATATCCTGTTGGTCCTGGCTCTGGGTAGTAGTTCCCTTCCTGGGGGAGATGTAGTATAGGGTCCGCAGGGATATCCTAAAGTGGGATCCTATCCGATAGTAGGATATCCAACGATCGGTGGGGTGAACTGATATGGCCACTCAAAGGTATGTGGATGGAAGGATCATATAAATAGAAAAGAACTCGATAGTGTAATACCGTTTTTAAAGTTTATTCCTTCCAGCAGTAACATAAAAATGGGTACTCACATAGATAAAATCAGTAAACAGCGAGGTAGTGGCGTCCCGGAACGCAATGCGTTCCAACTGGAGACCGGAACCGGAAGTGACGTGACGGCGCTGTACGCGTTTCGTCATGTGACGTCTTCTGCAGCGTCTTCACATGACGAAACGCGTACAGCGCCGTCACGTCACTTCCGGTTCCGGTCTCCAGTTGGAACGCATTGCGTTCCGGGACGCCACTACCTCGCTGTTTACTGATTTAATCTATGTGAGTACCCATTTTTATGTTACTGCTGGAAGGAATAAACTTTAAAAACGGTATTACACTATCGAGTTCTTTTCTATTTATATGATCCTTCCATCCACATACCTTTGAGTGGCCATATCAGTTCACCCCACGGATCGTTGGATATCCTACTATCGGATAGGATCCCACTTTAGGATATCCCTGCGGACCCTATACTACATCTCCCCCAGGAAGGGAACTACTACCCAGAGCCAGGACCAACAGGATATTTCTACAGTACCTGCCCTATACCCCTGTGTGGGGTAGGTACATCTGGTGAGTAGGTTTTTCTACTAGAGGTTTCCCCGCCACTCGCCAGTCACCCACCTTGGGGGTCACCGCAGGATACTTATTCATTCACCACTCCTCGGGGCACAATCATCTATATATGGACTTATTTTATCAGCTGATCTGATTGAATACCATTTCTTATTTTCACCTTGGAGTTCATATTTCTTCGCACATCTAGCTTGCCCATAATATTGTTTGCACCTTTACTATTATACGGACTTATTTATCACATGAATTTAGATCACATCACTTCTAGCTGCACTTTGAAAAAATAGTTTCCCGCACTCTTATTTATTTTTCCGGAAAAGTTTCCCGCACACCCAGTTTAATTGTTGCACTTTTTGCACACTTTTTCATATTATACCATCACCTATGTATTATTATTTTAAGTTATTCTCTTACCATTTTATTGCAACATGCTGATATTATTATTTTAGGTATATACTAGGATATATATATTGTAGTACTTTGCACTTTATATTACGCACTTTGGTGGTTATTTATATTGTACTTCATTTTACTTTTTTATATTTTTTCATATATTCCATATTAACTCATTCCCAATACCATTTTATGTTGGATTTTCACTATATTGTGGCACTATTTACATATCCACCATTTATATTTATATTTTTATTCCTCAATCACATCTGTGTTTCTACATTTTATATTCTTTTCATTTTATATATCTATAAATACCTATTTGCACTTTATAAGCAGCGCCACCACTTCATATTTACATACATATTTATATAGCCTTTTGGCTATATTTTAAGTGAGGCTGCAGCTTACCTGTGCACACATTTAATTTATCCTCTGACATCCTTAGCGCGGATTTATTTATATTCTATAGATCAACATCACTTTGCCTGTGAGGGGCTTACTGCCGACGTAAATAGTCGTGCGGCAGTCGGCAAGTGGTTTAGGCTCTAAAAGACAAAAATAAAGTCACTTTGACTAATTTTTTTAGACCTTTGGTGACAAAATGCAGTTATTTTGACTAAAAAAGGCTTTTTTAGACACTTGGAGACCAAAATTGAGTCATTTTTACCAACAAATTTTTTTCAGGCCATTGGAGCCCAAATGGCCGGTTTTAGACAACTCTTATCTAAAACCGGCTTTTTAAGGCTCTAAAAGACAAAAATACAGTCATTTTGACTAATTTTTTTCAGACCTTTGGTGACCAAATGCAGTTATTTATACTAAAAAAGGCTTTTTTAGACACTTGGAGACCAAAATAGTCATTTTAACAAAAAAATTTTCAGGCCATTGGAGCCCAAATATCTAAAATCTTGTCTAAAACCGGCTTTTCAAGGCTCTAAAAGACAAAAATACAGTCAATTTGACTAAATGTTTTTCAGATCTTTGGTGACCAAATGCATTTATTGTGACTAAAAAGGCTTTTTAGACACTTGGAGACCAAAATAGAGTCATTTTGACCAAAACATTTTTTTCAGGCCATTGTAGCCAAATGTCTAAAATCTTGTCTAAAACCGGCATTTTAAGGCTCTAAAAGACAAAAATATAGTCATTTTGACTAAATTTTTTTCAGACCTTTGGTTACCAAATGCAGTTATTTTGACTAAAAAGGCTTTTTAGACACTTGGAGACCAAAATAGAGTCATTTTGACCGAATTTTTTTCAGGCAATTGGAGCCCAAATGGCCAGTTATAGACAAATCTTGTCTAAAACCGTCTTTTTAAGGCTCTAAAAGACAAAAATACAGTCATTTTGACTAATTTTTTTTATCAGACCTTTGGTGACCAAATGCAGTTATTTTGACTAAAAAAGGCTTTTTAGACACGTGGAGACCAAAATAGAGTCATTTTGACCAAAAAAATCTTTCAGGCCATTTGAGCGCAAATGTCTAAAATCGTGCCTAAAACCCGCCTTTTAAGGCTCTAAAAGACAAAAATACAGTCAATTTGACTAAATGTGTTTTTCATACCTTTGGTGACCAAATGCAGTTATTTTGACTAAAAAAGGAAGGCTTTTTAGACTCTTGGAGGCCAAAATCGAGTCATTTTGACCCAAAAAATTTTTTTCAGGCTATTGGAGCCAAATGTCTAAAATCTTGTCTAAAACCGGCTTTTTAAGGCTCTAAAAGAAAAAAATATAGTCATTTGGACTTAATTTTTTTTCAGACCTTTAGTGACCAAATGCAGTTATTTTGACTTAAAAAGCCTTTTTAGACACTTGGAGACCAAAATACAGTCATTTTAACTAAAAAAGTTATTTTCAGGCCATTGGAGCCCAAAATGGCTGGTTTTAGACAAATCTTGTCTTAAACCGGCTTTTTAAGGCTCTAAAAGACAAAAATACAGTCATTTTGACTAAATTGTTTTTCACAATTTTGGTGACCAAATGCCGTTATTTTGACTAACGAAAGGTTTTTAGACACTTGGAGACCACATTAGAGTCATTTTGACCAAAACAGTTTTTTTCAGGCCAATCGAGCCCAAATGGCCGGTTTAAAACAAATCTTGTCTAAAACCGGCTTTTTAAGGCTGTTAAAGACAAAAAATACAGTAATTTTGACTAAATTTTTTTCAGACCTTTGGTGACCAAATGCCGTTATTTTGACTAACAAAAGATTTTCTAGACACTTGGAGACCAAAATAGAGTTTTTTTGACCAAAACATTTTTTTCAGGCCATTGGAGCCAAATGTCTAAAATCTTGTCTAAAACCGGCTTTTTAAGGCTTTAAAAGACAAAAATATAGTCATTTTGACTAAAGTATTTTTCAGACCTTTGGTGACCAAATGCAGTTATTTTGACTAAAAAAGGCTTTTTAGACACTTGGAGACCAAAATAGAGTCATTTTGACCAAAATGTTTTTTTCAGGCCATTGGAGCCCAAATGGCCGGTTTTAGACAAATCTGGTCTAAAACCGGCTTTTTAAGACACTAAAAGACAAAAAAACATTAATTTTGACTAATTTTTTCAGACCTTTGCTGACCAAATGCATTTATTTATACTAAAAAAGACTTTTTTAGACACTTGGAGACCAAAATAGAGTCATTTTAACAAAAAAATTTTCAGGCCATTGGAGCCCAAAAATCTAAAATCTTGTCTAAAACCGGCTTTTCAAGGCACTAAAAGACAAAAATACAGTCAATTTGACTACATTTTTTTTCAGATCTTTGGTGACCAAATGCAGTTATTTTGACTAAAAAGGCTTTTTAGACACTTGGAGACCAAAATAGATTCATTTTGACCAAAACATTTTTTCAGGCCATTGGAGCCAAATGTCTAAAATCTTGTCTAAAACCGGCTTTTTAAGGCTCTAAAAGACAAAAATATAGTAATTTTGACTACATTTTTTTCAGACCTTTGGTGACCAAATGCAGTTATTTTGACTAAAAAAGGCTTTTTAGACACTTGGAGACCAAAATAGAGTCATTTTGACCAAACATTTTTTTCAGGCCATTGAAACTCAAATGGCCGGTTTTAGACAAATCGTGTCTAAAACCGGCTATTTAACCACTTAACCCCCGGAAGATTTGACCCCCTTCCTGACCAGGGCCTATTTTGCGATTCGGCACTGCGTTGACTTTAACGGACAATTGCGCAGTCGTGCGACGCTGTACCTAAACAAATTTGACTTCCTTTTTTTCCCACAAACAGAGCTTTCTTTTGGTGGTATTTGATCACCTGTGCGATTTTTTGATCATGCGCTATAAACAAAAAAAGAGCGTCAATTTTGCAAAAATAGCAATATTTTTCACATTTTTTATATGAAATTCCCCCAAAAAATGTGAAAATCAAAATTTTTTAACATTTTTGGCCAATTTGTTTTATGCTACATATGTTTGGTAAAAAAAAAGCGTATTTTGATTGGTTTGCGCAAGTTATTGCGTTTACTAACAAAGGGAAAGATTTTTGTCGTTTTTGTAGTTTTTTTTTCAACGCGTAATGGCGGCGATCTGCGATTTTTTTTGCGGTACTGCAAAATTGCGGCAGACAGATCGGACCCTTGACTGACATTTTTGACACTTTTGGGGTTACCAGTGACATTTCTACAGTAATCAGTGCTATACATATGCACTGTTACTGTAAAATTACACTGGCAGTGAAGGGGGTTAACTTTTTTTTGAGAGGGAGGGGCTGTGTGTGTCCCTCGGGGCGTGATTCTAACTGTGATTGGTTGTGGCTTGAGCTGTAGGAACAGTGATCAAAGGTCCTACATAGTAGAACCGTATGATCACTGTTTCTACACAGGGGGGAATGACAGGTGGCTTGTTTACATCAGTCGCCAGACTTTCTCCCTCTGCAGTGACGATCGCCGAGTGACCGGCGAACATCGGGTCCGCCGGTCACACGTGCGGGGGATCCGTGACCACGCGGGAGCGTGCCTCCGGGGGCGCGCGCTCGCTCCCTAGACCCTCACAAGCTAGCAATGTGGATCAACATCACTTTGCCTGTGAGGGGCTTACTGCTGACGTAAAAACTCCTGCGGCAGTCGGCAAGTGGTTAAGGCTCTAAAAGACAAAAATAAAGACACTTTGACTAATTTTTTTTTTAGACCTTTGGTGACGAAATGCAGTTATTTTGACTAAAAAATGCTTTTTAGACACTTGGAGACCAAAATTGAGTCATTTTGACCAAAAACATTTTTTCATGCCATTGGAGCCCAAATGGCCGGTTTTAGACAACTCTTGTCTAAAACCGGATTTTTAAGGCTCTAAAAGACAAAAAATACAGTCATTTTGACTAAATTTTTTTCAGACCTTTGGTGACCAAATGCCGTTATTTTGACTAACAAAAGGTTTTTAGACACTTGGAGACCAAAATAGAGTATTTTTGACCAAAACATTTTTTTCCAGGCCATTTTAGCCAAATGTCTAAAATCGTGCCTAAAACCGGCTTTTTAAGGCTCTCAAAGAAAAAATATAGTCATTTGGACTTAATTTTTTTCAGACCTTTGGTGACCAAATGCAGTTATTTTGACTTAAAAAGGCTTTTTAGACACTTGGAGACCGAAATAGAGTCATTTTAACTAAAAAATAATTTTCAGGCCATTGGAGCCCAAATGGCCGGTTTTAGACAAATCTTGTCTTAAACCGGCTTTTTAAGGCTCTAAAAGACAAAAATACAGTCATTTTGACTAAGTTTGTTTTTCAGACCTTTGGTGACCAAATGCCGTTATTTTGACTAACAAAAGTTTTTAGACACTTGGAGACCAAAATAGAGTCATTTTGACCAAAACATTTTTTTCAGGCCATTGGAGTCCAAATTGCCGGTTTTAAACAAATCTTGTCTAAAACCGGCTTTTTAAGGCTGTAAAAGACAAAAAATACAGTAATTTTGACTAATTTTTTTTCAGACCTTTGGTGACCAAATGCCGTTTTTAGACACTTGGAGACCAAACTAGAGTATTTTTGACCAAAACATTTTTTTCAGGCCATTGGAGCCAAATGTCTAAAATGTTGTCTAAAACCGGCTTTTTAAGGCTCTAAAAGACAAAAATGCAGTCATTTTGACTAATTTTTTTATCAGACCTTTGGTGACCAAATGCAGATATTTTGACTAAAAAAGGCTTTTTAGACACTTGGAGACCAAAATAGAGTCATTTTGACCAAAAAAATCTTTCAGGCCATTTAAGCCCAAATGTCTAAAATCGTGCCTAAAACCGGCTTTTTAAGGCTCTCAAAGAAAAAAATATAGACATTTGGACTTAATTTTTTTTCAGACCTTTGGTGACCAAATGCAGTTATTTTGACTTAAAAAAGGCTTTTTAGACACTTGGAGACCAAAATAGAGTCATTTTAACTAAAAAAATAATTTTCAAGTCATTGGAGCCCAAATGGCCGGTTTTAGACAAATCTTGTCTTAAACCGGCTTTTTAAGGCTCTAAAAGACAAAAATATAGTCATTTTGACTAAATTTTTTTTCAGACCTTTGGTGACCAAATGCCGTTATTTTGACTAACAAAAGGTTTTTAGACACTTGGAGACCAAAATAGAGTCATTTTGACCAAAACATTTTTTTCAGGCCATTGGAGCCCAAACGGCCGGTTTTAAACAAATCTTGTCTAAAACCGGCTTTTTAAGGCTGTAAAAGACAAAAAATACAGTAATTTTGACTAATTATTTTTTTTCAGACCTTTGGTGACCAAATGCCGTTATTTTGACTAACAAAAGGTTTTTAGACACTTGGAGACCAAAATAGAGTATTTCTGACCAAAACATTTTTTTCAGGCCATTGGAGCCAAATGTCTAAAATCTTGTCTAAAACCGGCTTTTTAAGGCTTTAAAAGACAAAAATATAGTAATTTTGACTATAGTATTTTTCAGACCTTTGGTGACCAAATGCAGTTATTTTGACTAAAAAAGGCTTTTTAGACACTTGGAGACCAAAATAGAGTCATTTTGACCAAAAAGTTTTTTTCAGGCCATTGGAGCCCAAATGGCCGGTTTTAGACAAATCTGGTCTAAAACCAGCTTTTTAAGACACTAAAAGACAAAAATACATTAATTTTGACTAATTTTTTCAGACCTTTGCTGACCAAATGCATTTATTTATACTAAAAAAGACTTTTTTAGACACTTGGAGACCAAAATAGAGTCATTTTAACAAAAAAAATTTTCAGGCCATTGGAGCCCAAAAATCTAAAATCTTGTCTAAAACCAGCTTTTCAAGGCACTAAAAGACAAAAATACAGTCAATTTGACTAAATTTTTTTCAGATCTTTGGTGACCAAATGCAGTTATTTTGACTAAAAAGGCTTTTTAGACACTTGGAGACCAAAATAGATTCATTTTGACCAAAACATTTTTTTCAGGCCATTGGAGCCAAATGTCTAAAATCTTGTCTAAAACCGGCTTTTTAAGGCTCTAAAAGACAAAAATATAGTAATTTTGACTACATTTTTTTTCAGACCTTTGGTTACCAAATGCAGTTATTTTGACTAAAAAAGGCTTTTTAGACACTTGGAGACCAAAATAGAGTCATTTTGACCAAAAAAATCTTTCAGGCCATTTAAGCCCAAATGTCTAAAATCGTGCCTAAAACCGGCTTTTTAAGGCTCTCAAAGAAAAAAATATAGACATTTGGACTTAATTTTTTTTCAGGCCTTTGGTGACCAAATGCAGTTATTTTGACTTAAAAAGGCTTTTTAGACACTTGGAGACCAAAATAGAGTCATTTTAACTAAAAAAATAATTTTCAAGTCATTGGAGCCCAAATGGCCGGTTTTAGACAAATCTTGTCTTAAACCGGCTTTTTAAGGCTCTAAAAGACAAAAATATAGTCATTTTGACTAAATTTTTTTTCAGACCTTTGGTGACCAAATGCCGTTATTTTGACTAACAAAAGGTTTTTAGACACTTGGAGACCAAAATAGAGTCATTTTGACCAAAACATTTTTTTCAGGCCATTGGAGCCCAAACGGCCGGTTTTAAACAAATCTTGTCTAAAACCGGCTTTTTAAGGCTGTAAAAGACAAAAAATACAGTAATTTTGACTAATTATTTTTTTTCAGACCTTTGGTGACCAAATGCCGTTATTTTGACTAACAAAAGGTTTTTAGACACTTGGAGACCAAAATAGAGTATTTCTGACCAAAACATTTTTTTCAGGCCATTGGAGCCAAATGTCTAAAATCTTGTCTAAAACCGGCTTTTTAAGGCTTTAAAAGACAAAAATATAGTAATTTTGACTATAGTATTTTTCAGACCTTTGGTGACCAAATGCAGTTATTTTGACTAAAAAAGGCTTTTTAGACACTTGGAGACCAAAATAGAGTCATTTTGACCAAAAAGTTTTTTTCAGGCCATTGGAGCCCAAATGGCCGGTTTTAGACAAATCTGGTCTAAAACCGGCTTTTTAAGACACTAAAAGACAAAAAAACATTAATTTTGACTAATTTTTTCAGACCTTTGCTGACCAAATGCATTTATTTATACTAAAAAAGACTTTTTTAGACACTTGGAGACCAAAATAGAGTCATTTTAACAAAAAAATTTTCAGGCCATTGGAGCCCAAAAATCTAAAATCTTGTCTAAAACCGGCTTTTCAAGGCACTAAAAGACAAAAATACAGTCAATTTGACTAAATTTTTTTTCAGATCTTTGGTGACCAAATGCAGTTATTTTGACTAAAAAGGCTTTTTAGACACTTGGAGACCAAAATAGATTCATTTTGACCAAAACATTTTTTCAGGCCATTGGAGCCAAATGTCTAAAATCTTGTCTAAAACCGGCTTTTTAAGGCTCTAAAAGACAAAAATATAGTAATTTTGACTACATTTTTTTCAAACCTTTGGTGACCAAATGCAGTTATTTTGACTAAAAAAGGCTTTTTAGACACTTGGAGACCAAAATAGAGTCATTTTGACCAAACATTTTTTTCAGGCCATTGAAACTCAAATGGCCGGTTTTAGACAAATCGTGTCTAAAACCGGCTATTTAACCACTTAACCCCCGGAAGATTTGACCCCCTTCCTGACCAGGGCCTATTTTGCGATTCGGCACTGCGTTGACTTTAACGGACAATTGCGCAGTCGTGCGACGCTGTACCTAAACAAATTTGACTTCCTTTTTTTCCCACAAACAGAGCTTTCTTTTGGTGGTATTTGATCACCTGTGCGATTTTTTGATCATGCGCTATAAACAAAAAAAGAGCGTCAATTTTGCAAAAATAGCAATATTTTTCACATTTTTTATATGAAATTCCCCCAAAAAATGTGAAAATCAAAATTTTTTAACATTTTTGGCCAATTTGTTTTATGCTACATATGTTTGGTAAAAAAAAAGCGTATTTTGATTGGTTTGCGCAAAAGTTATCGCGTTTACTAACAAAGGGAAAGATTTTTGTCGTTTTTGTAGTTTTTTTTTCAACGCGTAATGGCGGCGATCTGCGATTTTTTTTGCGGTACTGCAAAATTGCAGCAGACAGATCGGACCCTTGACTGACATTTTTGACACTTTTGGGGTTACCAGTGACATTTCTACAGTAATCAGTGCTATACATATGCACTGTTACTGTAAAATTACACTGGCAGTGAAGGGGGTTAACTTTTTTGAGAGGGAGGGGCTGTGTGTGTCCCTCGGGGCGTGATTCTAACTGTGATTGGTTGTGGCTTGAGCTGTAGGAACAGTGATCAACGGTCCTACATAGTAGAACCGTATGATCACTGTTTCTACACAGGGGGGAATGACAGGTGGCTTGTTTACATCAGTCGCCAGACTTTCTCCCTCTGCAGTGACGATCGCCGAGTGACCGGCGAACATCGGGTCCGCCGGTCACACGTGCGGGGGATCCGTGACCACGCGGGAGCGTGCCTCCGGGGGCGCGCGCTCGCTCCCTAGACCCTCACAAGCTAGCAATGTGGATCAACATCACTTTGCCTGTGAGGGGCTTACTGCTGACGTAAAAACTCGTGCGGCAGTCGGCAAGTGGTTAAGGCTCTAAAAGACAAAAATAAAGACACTTTGACTAATTTTTTTTTTAGACCTTTGGTGACGAAATGCAGTTATTTTGACTAAAAAAGGCTTTTTAGACACTTGGAGACCAAAATTGAGTCATTTTGACCAAAAACATTTTTTCATGCCATTGGAGCCCAAATGGCCGGTTTTAGACAACTCTTGTCTAAAACCGGATTTTTAAGGCTCTAAAAGACAAAAAATACAGTCATTTTGACTAAATTTTTTTCAGACCTTTGGTGACCAAATGCCGTTATTTTGACTAACAAAAGGTTTTTAGACACTTGGAGACCAAAATAGAGTATTTTTGACCAAAACATTTTTTTCCAGGCCATTTTAGCCAAATGTCTAAAATCGTGCCTAAAACCGGCTTTTTAAGGCTCTCAAAGAAAAAATATAGTCATTTGGACTTAATTTTTTTCAGACCTTTGGTGACCAAATGCAGTTATTTTGACTTAAAAAGGCTTTTTAGACACTTGGAGACCGAAATAGAGTCATTTTAACTAAAAAATAATTTTCAGGCCATTGGAGCCCAAATGGCCGGTTTTAGACAAATCTTGTCTTAAACCGGCTTTTTAAGGCTCTAAAAGACAAAAATACAGTCATTTTGACTAAGTTTGTTTTTCAGACCTTTGGTGACCAAATGCCGTTATTTTGACTAACAAAAGTTTTTAGACACTTGGAGACCAAAATAGAGTCATTTTGACCAAAACATTTTTTTCAGGCCATTGGAGTCCAAATTGCCGGTTTTAAACAAATCTTGTCTAAAACCGGCTTTTTAAGGCTGTAAAAGACAAAAAATACAGTAATTTTGACTAATTTTTTTTCAGACCTTTGGTGACCAAATGCCGTTTTTAGACACTTGGAGACCAAACTAGAGTATTTTTGACCAAAACATTTTTTTCAGGCCATTGGAGCCAAATGTCTAAAATGTTGTCTAAAACCGGCTTTTTAAGGCTCTAAAAGACAAAAATGCAGTCATTTTGACTAATTTTTTTATCAGACCTTTGGTGACCAAATGCAGATATTTTGACTAAAAAAGGCTTTTTAGACACTTGGAGACCAAAATAGAGTCATTTTGACCAAAAAAATCTTTCAGGCCATTTAAGCCCAAATGTCTAAAATCGTGCCTAAAACCGGCTTTTTAAGGCTCTCAAAGAAAAAAATATAGACATTTGGACTTAATTTTTTTTCAGACCTTTGGTGACCAAATGCAGTTATTTTGACTTAAAAAAGGCTTTTTAGACACTTGGAGACCAAAATAGAGTCATTTTAACTAAAAAAATAATTTTCAAGTCATTGGAGCCCAAATGGCCGGTTTTAGACAAATCTTGTCTTAAACCGGCTTTTTAAGGCTCTAAAAGACAAAAATATAGTCATTTTGACTAAATTTTTTTTCAGACCTTTGGTGACCAAATGCCGTTATTTTGACTAACAAAAGGTTTTTAGACACTTGGAGACCAAAATAGAGTCATTTTGACCAAAACATTTTTTTCAGGCCATTGGAGCCCAAACGGCCGGTTTTAAACAAATCTTGTCTAAAACCGGCTTTTTAAGGCTGTAAAAGACAAAAAATACAGTAATTTTGACTAATTATTTTTTTTCAGACCTTTGGTGACCAAATGCCGTTATTTTGACTAACAAAAGGTTTTTAGACACTTGGAGACCAAAATAGAGTATTTCTGACCAAAACATTTTTTTCAGGCCATTGGAGCCAAATGTCTAAAATCTTGTCTAAAACCGGCTTTTTAAGGCTTTAAAAGACAAAAATATAGTAATTTTGACTATAGTATTTTTCAGACCTTTGGTGACCAAATGCAGTTATTTTGACTAAAAAAGGCTTTTTAGACACTTGGAGACCAAAATAGAGTCATTTTGACCAAAAAGTTTTTTTCAGGCCATTGGAGCCCAAATGGCCGGTTTTAGACAAATCTGGTCTAAAACCAGCTTTTTAAGACACTAAAAGACAAAAATACATTAATTTTGACTAATTTTTTCAGACCTTTGCTGACCAAATGCATTTATTTATACTAAAAAAGACTTTTTTAGACACTTGGAGACCAAAATAGAGTCATTTTAACAAAAAAAATTTTCAGGCCATTGGAGCCCAAAAATCTAAAATCTTGTCTAAAACCAGCTTTTCAAGGCACTAAAAGACAAAAATACAGTCAATTTGACTAAATTTTTTTCAGATCTTTGGTGACCAAATGCAGTTATTTTGACTAAAAAGGCTTTTTAGACACTTGGAGACCAAAATAGATTCATTTTGACCAAAACATTTTTTTCAGGCCATTGGAGCCAAATGTCTAAAATCTTGTCTAAAACCGGCTTTTTAAGGCTCTAAAAGACAAAAATATAGTAATTTTGACTACATTTTTTTTCAGACCTTTGGTTACCAAATGCAGTTATTTTGACTAAAAAAGGCTTTTTAGACACTTGGAGACCAAAATAGAGTCATTTTGACCAAAAAAATCTTTCAGGCCATTTAAGCCCAAATGTCTAAAATCGTGCCTAAAACCGGCTTTTTAAGGCTCTCAAAGAAAAAAATATAGACATTTGGACTTAATTTTTTTTCAGGCCTTTGGTGACCAAATGCAGTTATTTTGACTTAAAAAGGCTTTTTAGACACTTGGAGACCAAAATAGAGTCATTTTAACTAAAAAAATAATTTTCAAGTCATTGGAGCCCAAATGGCCGGTTTTAGACAAATCTTGTCTTAAACCGGCTTTTTAAGGCTCTAAAAGACAAAAATATAGTCATTTTGACTAAATTTTTTTTCAGACCTTTGGTGACCAAATGCCGTTATTTTGACTAACAAAAGGTTTTTAGACACTTGGAGACCAAAATAGAGTCATTTTGACCAAAACATTTTTTTCAGGCCATTGGAGCCCAAACGGCCGGTTTTAAACAAATCTTGTCTAAAACCGGCTTTTTAAGGCTGTAAAAGACAAAAAATACAGTAATTTTGACTAATTATTTTTTTTCAGACCTTTGGTGACCAAATGCCGTTATTTTGACTAACAAAAGGTTTTTAGACACTTGGAGACCAAAATAGAGTATTTCTGACCAAAACATTTTTTTCAGGCCATTGGAGCCAAATGTCTAAAATCTTGTCTAAAACCGGCTTTTTAAGGCTTTAAAAGACAAAAATATAGTAATTTTGACTATAGTATTTTTCAGACCTTTGGTGACCAAATGCAGTTATTTTGACTAAAAAAGGCTTTTTAGACACTTGGAGACCAAAATAGAGTCATTTTGACCAAAAAGTTTTTTTCAGGCCATTGGAGCCCAAATGGCCGGTTTTAGACAAATCTGGTCTAAAACCGGCTTTTTAAGACACTAAAAGACAAAAAAACATTAATTTTGACTAATTTTTTCAGACCTTTGCTGACCAAATGCATTTATTTATACTAAAAAAGACTTTTTTAGACACTTGGAGACCAAAATAGAGTCATTTTAACAAAAAAATTTTCAGGCCATTGGAGCCCAAAAATCTAAAATCTTGTCTAAAACCGGCTTTTCAAGGCACTAAAAGACAAAAATACAGTCAATTTGACTAAATTTTTTTTCAGATCTTTGGTGACCAAATGCAGTTATTTTGACTAAAAAGGCTTTTTAGACACTTGGAGACCAAAATAGATTCATTTTGACCAAAACATTTTTTCAGGCCATTGGAGCCAAATGTCTAAAATCTTGTCTAAAACCGGCTTTTTAAGGCTCTAAAAGACAAAAATATAGTAATTTTGACTACATTTTTTTCAAACCTTTGGTGACCAAATGCAGTTATTTTGACTAAAAAAGGCTTTTTAGACACTTGGAGACCAAAATAGAGTCATTTTGACCAAACATTTTTTTCAGGCCATTGAAACTCAAATGGCCGGTTTTAGACAAATCGTGTCTAAAACCGGCTATTTAACCACTTAACCCCCGGAAGATTTGACCCCCTTCCTGACCAGGGCCTATTTTGCGATTCGGCACTGCGTTGACTTTAACGGACAATTGCGCAGTCGTGCGACGCTGTACCTAAACAAATTTGACTTCCTTTTTTTCCCACAAACAGAGCTTTCTTTTGGTGGTATTTGATCACCTGTGCGATTTTTTGATCATGCGCTATAAACAAAAAAAGAGCGTCAATTTTGCAAAAATAGCAATATTTTTCACATTTTTTATATGAAATTCCCCCAAAAAATGTGAAAATCAAAATTTTTTAACATTTTTGGCCAATTTGTTTTATGCTACATATGTTTGGTAAAAAAAAAGCGTATTTTGATTGGTTTGCGCAAAAGTTATCGCGTTTACTAACAAAGGGAAAGATTTTTGTCGTTTTTGTAGTTTTTTTTTCAACGCGTAATGGCGGCGATCTGCGATTTTTTTTGCGGTACTGCAAAATTGCAGCAGACAGATCGGACCCTTGACTGACATTTTTGACACTTTTGGGGTTACCAGTGACATTTCTACAGTAATCAGTGCTATACATATGCACTGTTACTGTAAAATTACACTGGCAGTGAAGGGGGTTAACTTTTTTGAGAGGGAGGGGCTGTGTGTGTCCCTCGGGGCGTGATTCTAACTGTGATTGGTTGTGGCTTGAGCTGTAGGAACAGTGATCAACGGTCCTACATAGTAGAACCGTATGATCACTGTTTCTACACAGGGGGGAATGACAGGTGGCTTGTTTACATCAGTCGCCAGACTTTCTCCCTCTGCAGTGACGATCGCCGAGTGACCGGCGAACATCGGGTCCGCCGGTCACACGTGCGGGGGATCCGTGACCACGCGGGAGCGTGCCTCCGGGGGCGCGCGCTCGCTCCCTAGACCCTCACAAGCTAGCAATGTGGATCAACATCACTTTGCCTGTGAGGGGCTTACTGCTGACGTAAAAACTCGTGCGGCAGTCGGCAAGTGGTTAAGGCTCTAAAAGACAAAAATAAAGACACTTTGACTAATTTTTTTTTTAGACCTTTGGTGACGAAATGCAGTTATTTTGACTAAAAAAGGCTTTTTAGACACTTGGAGACCAAAATTGAGTCATTTTGACCAAAAACATTTTTTCATGCCATTGGAGCCCAAATGGCCGGTTTTAGACAACTCTTGTCTAAAACCGGATTTTTAAGGCTCTAAAAGACAAAAAATACAGTCATTTTGACTAAATTTTTTTCAGACCTTTGGTGACCAAATGCCGTTATTTTGACTAACAAAAGGTTTTTAGACACTTGGAGACCAAAATAGAGTATTTTTGACCAAAACATTTTTTTCCAGGCCATTTTAGCCAAATGTCTAAAATCGTGCCTAAAACCGGCTTTTTAAGGCTCTCAAAGAAAAAATATAGTCATTTGGACTTAATTTTTTTCAGACCTTTGGTGACCAAATGCAGTTATTTTGACTTAAAAAGGCTTTTTAGACACTTGGAGACCGAAATAGAGTCATTTTAACTAAAAAATAATTTTCAGGCCATTGGAGCCCAAATGGCCGGTTTTAGACAAATCTTGTCTTAAACCGGCTTTTTAAGGCTCTAAAAGACAAAAATACAGTCATTTTGACTAAGTTTGTTTTTCAGACCTTTGGTGACCAAATGCCGTTATTTTGACTAACAAAAGTTTTTAGACACTTGGAGACCAAAATAGAGTCATTTTGACCAAAACATTTTTTTCAGGCCATTGGAGTCCAAATTGCCGGTTTTAAACAAATCTTGTCTAAAACCGGCTTTTTAAGGCTGTAAAAGACAAAAAATACAGTAATTTTGACTAATTTTTTTTTCAGACCTTTGGTGACCAAATGCCGTTTTTAGACACTTGGAGACCAAACTAGAGTATTTTTGACCAAAACATTTTTTTCAGGCCATTGGAGCCAAATGTCTAAAATGTTGTCTAAAACCGGCTTTTTAAGGCTCTAAAAGACAAAAATGCAGTCATTTTGACTAATTTTTTTATCAGACCTTTGGTGACCAAATGCAGATATTTTGACTAAAAAAGGCTTTTTAGACACTTGGAGACCAAAATAGAGTCATTTTGACCAAAAAAATCTTTCAGGCCATTTAAGCCCAAATGTCTAAAATCGTGCCTAAAACGGCTTTTTAAGGCTCTCAAAGAAAAAAATATAGACATTTGGACTTAATTTTTTTTCAGACCTTTGGTGACCAAATGCAGTTATTTTGACTTAAAAAAGGCTTTTTAGACACTTGGAGACCAAAATAGAGTCATTTTAACTAAAAAAATAATTTTCAAGTCATTGGAGCCCAAATGGCCGGTTTTAGACAAATCTTGTCTTAAACCGGCTTTTTAAGGCTCTAAAAGACAAAAATATAGTCATTTTGACTAAATTTTTTTTCAGACCTTTGGTGACCAAATGCCGTTATTTTGACTAACAAAAGGTTTTTAGACACTTGGAGACCAAAATAGAGTCATTTTGACCAAAACATTTTTTTCAGGCCATTGGAGCCCAAACGGCCGGTTTTAAACAAATCTTGTCTAAAACCGGCTTTTTAAGGCTGTAAAAGACAAAAAATACAGTAATTTTGACTAATTATTTTTTTTCAGACCTTTGGTGACCAAATGCCGTTATTTTGACTAACAAAAGGTTTTTAGACACTTGGAGACCAAAATAGAGTATTTCTGACCAAAACATTTTTTTCAGGCCATTGGAGCCAAATGTCTAAAATCTTGTCTAAAACCGGCTTTTTAAGGCTTTAAAAGACAAAAATATAGTAATTTTGACTATAGTATTTTTCAGACCTTTGGTGACCAAATGCAGTTATTTTGACTAAAAAAGGCTTTTTAGACACTTGGAGACCAAAATAGAGTCATTTTGACCAAAAAGTTTTTTTCAGGCCATTGGAGCCCAAATGGCCGGTTTTAGACAAATCTGGTCTAAAACCAGCTTTTTAAGACACTAAAAGACAAAAATACATTAATTTTGACTAATTTTTTCAGACCTTTGCTGACCAAATGCATTTATTTATACTAAAAAAGACTTTTTTAGACACTTGGAGACCAAAATAGAGTCATTTTAACAAAAAAAATTTTCAGGCCATTGGAGCCCAAAAATCTAAAATCTTGTCTAAAACCAGCTTTTCAAGGCACTAAAAGACAAAAATACAGTCAATTTGACTAAATTTTTTTCAGATCTTTGGTGACCAAATGCAGTTATTTTGACTAAAAAGGCTTTTTAGACACTTGGAGACCAAAATAGATTCATTTTGACCAAAACATTTTTTTCAGGCCATTGGAGCCAAATGTCTAAAATCTTGTCTAAAACCGGCTTTTTAAGGCTCTAAAAGACAAAAATATAGTAATTTTGACTACATTTTTTTTCAGACCTTTGGTTACCAAATGCAGTTATTTTGACTAAAAAAGGCTTTTTAGACACTTGGAGACCAAAATAGAGTCATTTTGACCAAAAAAATCTTTCAGGCCATTTAAGCCCAAATGTCTAAAATCGTGCCTAAAACCGGCTTTTTAAGGCTCTCAAAGAAAACAATATAGACATTTGGACTTAATTTTTTTTCAGACCTTTGGTGACCAAATGCAGTTATTTTGACTTAAAAAGGCTTTTTAGACACTTGGAGACCAAAATAGAGTCATTTTAACTAAAAAAATAATTTTCAAGTCATTGGAGCCCAAATGGCCGGTTTTAGACAAATCTTGTCTTAAACCGGCTTTTTAAGGCTCTAAAAGACAAAAATATAGTCATTTTGACTAAATTTTTTTTCAGACCTTTGGTGACCAAATGCCGTTATTTTGACTAACAAAAGGTTTTTAGACACTTGGAGACCAAAATAGAGTCATTTTGACCAAAACATTTTTTTCAGGCCATTGGAGCCCAAACGGCCGGTTTTAAACAAATCTTGTCTAAAACCGGCTTTTTAAGGCTGTAAAAGACAAAAAATACAGTAATTTTGACTAATTATTTTTTTTCAGACCTTTGGTGACCAAATGCCGTTATTTTGACTAACAAAAGGTTTTTAGACACTTGGAGACCAAAATAGAGTATTTCTGACCAAAACATTTTTTTCAGGCCATTGGAGCCAAATGTCTAAAATCTTGTCTAAAACCGGCTTTTTAAGGCTTTAAAAGACAAAAATATAGTAATTTTGACTATAGTATTTTTCAGACCTTTGGTGACCAAATGCAGTTATTTTGACTAAAAAAGGCTTTTTAGACACTTGGAGACCAAAATAGAGTCATTTTGACCAAAAAGTTTTTTTCAGGCCATTGGAGCCCAAATGGCCGGTTTTAGACAAATCTGGTCTAAAACCGGCTTTTTAAGACACTAAAAGACAAAAAAACATTAATTTTGACTAATTTTTTCAGACCTTTGCTGACCAAATGCATTTATTTATACTAAAAAAGACTTTTTTAGACACTTGGAGACCAAAATAGAGTCATTTTAACAAAAAAATTTTCAGGCCATTGGAGCCCAAAAATCTAAAATCTTGTCTAAAACCGGCTTTTCAAGGCACTAAAAGACAAAAATACAGTCAATTTGACTACATTTTTTTTCAGATCTTTGGTGACCAAATGCAGTTATTTTGACTAAAAAGGCTTTTTAGACACTTGGAGACCAAAATAGATTCATTTTGACCAAAACATTTTTTCAGGCCATTGGAGCCAAATGTCTAAAATCTTGTCTAAAACCGGCTTTTTAAGGCTCTAAAAGACAAAAATATAGTAATTTTGACTACATTTTTTTCAAACCTTTGGTGACCAAATGCAGTTATTTTGACTAAAAAAGGCTTTTTAGACACTTGGAGACCAAAATAGAGTCATTTTGACCAAACATTTTTTTCAGGCCATTGAAACTCAAATGGCCGGTTTTAGACAAATCGTGTCTAAAACCGGCTATTTAACCACTTAACCCCCGGAAGATTTGACCCCCTTCCTGACCAGGGCCTATTTTGCGATTCGGCACTGCGTTGACTTTAACGGACAATTGCGCAGTCGTGCGACGCTGTACCTAAACAAATTTGACTTCCTTTTTTTCCCACAAACAGAGCTTTCTTTTGGTGGTATTTGATCACCTGTGCGATTTTTTGATCATGCGCTATAAACAAAAAAAGAGCGTCAATTTTGCAAAAATAGCAATATTTTTCACATTTTTTATATGAAATTCCCCCAAAAAATGTGAAAATCAAAATTTTTTAACATTTTTGGCCAATTTGTTTTATGCTACATATGTTTGGTAAAAAAAAAGCGTATTTTGATTGGTTTGCGCAAAAGTTATCGCGTTTACTAACAAAGGGAAAGATTTTTGTCGTTTTTGTAGTTTTTTTTTCAACGCGTAATGGCGGCGATCTGCGATTTTTTTTGCGGTACTGCAAAATTGCAGCAGACAGATCGGACCCTTGACTGACATTTTTGACACTTTTGGGGTTACCAGTGACATTTCTACAGTAATCAGTGCTATACATATGCACTGTTACTGTAAAATTACACTGGCAGTGAAGGGGGTTAACTTTTTTGAGAGGGAGGGGCTGTGTGTGTCCCTCGGGGCGTGATTCTAACTGTGATTGGTTGTGGCTTGAGCTGTAGGAACAGTGATCAACGGTCCTACATAGTAGAACCGTATGATCACTGTTTCTACACAGGGGGGAATGACAGGTGGCTTGTTTACATCAGTCGCCAGACTTTCTCCCTCTGCAGTGACGATCGCCGAGTGACCGGCGAACATCGGGTCCGCCGGTCACACGTGCGGGGGATCCGTGACCACGCGGGAGCGTGCCTCCGGGGGCGCGCGCTCGCTCCCTAGACCCTCACAAGCTAGCAATGTGGATCAACATCACTTTGCCTGTGAGGGGCTTACTGCTGACGTAAAAACTCGTGCGGCAGTCGGCAAGTGGTTAAGGCTCTAAAAGACAAAAATAAAGACACTTTGACTATTTTTTTTTTTAGACCTTTGGTGACGAAATGCAGTTATTTTGACTAAAAAAGGCTTTTTAGACACTTGGAGACCAAAATTGAGTCATTTTGACCAAAAACATTTTTTCATGCCATTGGAGCCCAAATGGCCGGTTTTAGACAACTCTTGTCTAAAACCGGATTTTTAAGGCTCTAAAAGACAAAAAATACAGTCATTTTGACTAAATTTTTTTCAGACCTTTGGTGACCAAATGCCGTTATTTTGACTAACAAAAGGTTTTTAGACACTTGGAGACCAAAATAGAGTATTTTTGACCAAAACATTTTTTTCCAGGCCATTTTAGCCAAATATCTAAAATCGTGTCTAAAACCGGCTTTTTAAGGCTCTCAAAGAAAAAATATAGTCATTTGGACTTAATTTTTTTCAGACCTTTGGTGACCAAATGCAGTTATTTTGACTTAAAAAGGCTTTTTAGACACTTGGAGACCGAAATAGAGTCATTTTAACTAAAAAATAATTTTCAGGCCATTGGAGCCCAAATGGCCGGTTTTAGACAAATCTTGTCTTAAACCGGCTTTTTAAGGCTCTAAAAGACAAAAATACAGTCATTTTGACTAAGTTTGTTTTTCAGACCTTTGGTGACCAAATGCCGTTATTTTGACTAACAAAAGTTTTTAGACACTTGGAGACCAAAATAGAGTCATTTTGACCAAAACATTTTTTTCAGGCCATTGGAGTCCAAATTGCCGGTTTTAAACAAATCTTGTCTAAAACCGGCTTTTTAAGGCTGTAAAAGACAAAAAATACAGTAATTTTGACTAATTTTTTTTTCAGACCTTTGGTGACCAAATGCCGTTTTTAGACACTTGGAGACCAAACTAGAGTATTTTTGACCAAAACATTTTTTTCAGGCCATTGGAGCCAAATGTCTAAAATGTTGTCTAAAACCGGCTTTTTAAGGCTCTCAAAGACAAAAATGCAGTCATTTTGACTAATTTTTTTATCAGACCTTTGGTGACCAAATGCAGATATTTTGACTAAAAAAGGCTTTTTAGACACTTGGAGACCAAAATAGAGTCATTTTGACCAAAAAAATCTTTCAGGCCATTTAAGCCCAAATGTCTAAAATCGTGCCTAAAACCGGCTTTTTAAGGCTCTCAAAGAAAAAAATATAGACATTTGGACTTAATTTTTTTTCAGACCTTTGGTGACCAAATGCAGTTATTTTGACTTAAAAAAGGCTTTTTAGACACTTGGAGACCAAAATAGAGTCATTTTAACTAAAAAAATAATTTTCAAGTCATTGGAGCCCAAATGGCCGGTTTTAGACAAATCTTGTCTTAAACCGGCTTTTTAAGGCTCTAAAAGACAAAAATATAGTCATTTTGACTAAATTTTTTTTCAGACCTTTGGTGACCAAATGCCGTTATTTTGACTAACAAAAGGTTTTTAGACACTTGGAGACCAAAATAGAGTCATTTTGACCAAAACATTTTTTTCAGGCCATTGGAGCCCAAACGGCCGGTTTTAAACAAATCTTGTCTAAAACCGGCTTTTTAAGGCTGTAAAAGACAAAAAATACAGTAATTTTGACTAATTATTTTTTTTCAGACCTTTGGTGACCAAATGCCGTTATTTTGACTAACAAAAGGTTTTTAGACACTTGGAGACCAAAATAGAGTATTTCTGACCAAAACATTTTTTTCAGGCCATTGGAGCCAAATGTCTAAAATCTTGTCTAAAACCGGCTTTTTAAGGCTTTAACTGCTTGCCGACCGCCGCAAGTAGATTTACTGCGGCGGTCAGCCCCTGCCAGGCAGAGTGACGTTAATTAACGTCACTAGCCTGGGAGGGTCTGGGGAGCGAGCGCGCGCCCGCGGAGGCGCGCTCCCGCTCCCGCGCGGTCACGCACCCCCCCGCGCGTGTGACCAGCGGACCCGATGTCCGCCGGCCACTCGGCGATCGTCGGGGGAAGAGGGAGAATGTCAGGCAGCTTGTGTAAACAAGCTGCCTGTCATTCTCATTGCTGTAAAGACACTGATTACTCGGATCTAGTATGTAGATCCGTTGATCAGTGTCCTTACAGCTAGAGCCACAGCCAATCACAGTAAGAATCACGCCCCTAGGGACACACACAGCCCCTCCCTCCCAAATAAAGTTAACCCCTTCACTGCCAGTGTATTTTTACAGTAACAGTGCATATGTATAGCACTGATTACTGTAGAAATGTCACTGGTAACCCCAAAAGTGTCAAAAATGTCAGTCAAGGGTCCGATCTGTCCGCCGCAATGTCGCAGTCCCGCAAAAAAAATCGCAGATCGCTGCCATTACTCGTTAAAAAAAAAAACAACAAAATGACAAAAATCTTTCCCTTTGTTAGTAAACGCAATAACTTTTGCGCAAACCAATCAAAATACGCTTTTTGCGATTTTTTTTACCAAACATAGGTAGGATAAAACAAATTGGCCAAAAATGTTAAAAAATTTTGATTTTTACATTTTTTTTTTGGGGAATTTCATATAAAAAAATGTGAAAAATATTGCTATTTTTGCAAAATTGTCGCTCTTTTTTTGTTTATAGCGCGTGATCAAAAAATCGCACAGGTGATCAAATACCACCAAAAGAAAGCTCTGTTTGTGGGAAAAAAAGGACGTCAAATTCGTTTAGGTACAGCGTCGCACGACCGCGCAATTGTCCGTTAAAGTCACGCAGTGCCGAATCGCAAAATACCCCCTGGTCTTTTAGCAGGAAAATCCTCCGGGGCTTAAGTGGTTAAAAGACAAAAATATAGTAATTTTGACTATAGTATTTTTCAGACCTTTGGTGACCAAATGCAGTTATTTTGACTAAAAAAGGCTTTTTAGACACTTGGAGACCAAAATAGAGTCATTTTGACCAAAAAGTTTTTTTCAGGCCATTGGAGCCCAAATGGCCGGTTTTAGACAAATCTGGTCTAAAACCAGCTTTTTAAGACACTAAAAGACAAAAATACATTAATTTTGACTAATTTTTTCAGACCTTTGCTGACCAAATGCATTTATTTATACTAAAAAAGACTTTTTTAGACACTTGGAGACCAAAATAGAGTCATTTTAACAAAAAAAATTTTCAGGCCATTGGAGCCCAAAAATCTAAAATCTTGTCTAAAACCAGCTTTTCAAGGCACTAAAAGACAAAAATACAGTCAATTTGACTAAATTTTTTTCAGATCTTTGGTGACCAAATGCAGTTATTTTGACTAAAAAGGCTTTTTAGACACTTGGAGACCAAAATAGATTCATTTTGACCAAAACATTTTTTTCAGGCCATTGGAGCCAAATGTCTAAAATCTTGTCTAAAACCGGCTTTTTAAGGCTCTAAAAGACAAAAATATAGTAATTTTGACTACATTTTTTTTCAGACCTTTGGTTACCAAATGCAGTTATTTTGACTAAAAAAGGCTTTTTAGACACTTGGAGACCAAAATAGAGTCATTTTGACCAAAAAAATCTTTCAGGCCATTTAAGCCCAAATGTCTAAAATCGTGCCTAAAACCGGCTTTTTAAGGCTCTCAAAGAAAAAAATATAGACATTTGGACTTAATTTTTTTTCAGACCTTTGGTGACCAAATGCAGTTATTTTGACTTAAAAAGGCTTTTTAGACACTTGGAGACCAAAATAGAGTCATTTTAACTAAAAAAATAATTTTCAAGTCATTGGAGCCCAAATGGCCGGTTTTAGACAAATCTTGTCTTAAACCGGCTTTTTAAGGCTCTAAAAGACAAAAATATAGTCATTTTGACTAAATTTTTTTTTCAGACCTTTGGTGACCAAATGCCGTTATTTTGACTAACAAAAGGTTTTTAGACACTTGGAGACCAAAATAGAGTCATTTTGACCAAAACATTTTTTTCAGGCCATTGGAGCCCAAACGGCCGGTTTTAAACAAATCTTGTCTAAAACCGGCTTTTTAAGGCTGTAAAAGACAAAAAATACAGTAATTTTGACTAATTATTTTTTTTCAGACCTTTGGTGACCAAATGCCGTTATTTTGACTAACAAAAGGTTTTTAGACACTTGGAGACCAAAATAGAGTATTTCTGACCAAAACATTTTTTTCAGGCCATTGGAGCCAAATGTCTAAAATCTTGTCTAAAACCGGCTTTTTAAGGCTTTAAAAGACAAAAATATAGTAATTTTGACTATAGTATTTTTCAGACCTTTGGTGACCAAATGCAGTTATATTGACTAAAAAAGGCTTTTTAGACACTTGGAGACCAAAATAGAGTCATTTTGACCAAAAAGTTTTTTTCAGGCCATTGGAGCCCAAATGGCCGGTTTTAGACAAATCTGGTCTAAAACCGGCTTTTTAAGACACTAAAAGACAAAAAAACATTAATTTTGACTAATTTTTTCAGACCTTTGCTGACCAAATGCATTTATTTATACTAAAAAAGACTTTTTTAGACACTTGGAGACCAAAATAGAGTCATTTTAACAAAAAAATTTTCAGGCCATTGGAGCCCAAAAATCTAAAATCTTGTCTAAAACCGGCTTTTCAAGGCACTAAAAGACAAAAATACAGTCAATTTGACTACATTTTTTTTCAGATCTTTGGTGACCAAATGCAGTTATTTTGACTAAAAAGGCTTTTTAGACACTTGGAGACCAAAATAGATTCATTTTGACCAAAACATTTTTTCAGGCCATTGGAGCCAAATGTCTAAAATCTTGTCTAAAACCGGCTTTTTAAGGCTCTAAAAGACAAAAATATAGTAATTTTGACTACATTTTTTTCAAACCTTTGGTGACCAAATGCAGTTATTTTGACTAAAAAAGGCTTTTTAGACACTTGGAGACCAAAATAGAGTCATTTTGACCAAACATTTTTTTCAGGCCATTGAAACTCAAATGGCCGGTTTTAGACAAATCGTGTCTAAAACCGGCTATTTAACCACTTAACCCCCGGAAGATTTGACCCCCTTCCTGACCAGGGCCTATTTTGCGATTCGGCACTGCGTTGACTTTAACGGACAATTGCGCAGTCGTGCGACGCTGTACCTAAACAAATTTGACTTCCTTTTTTTCCCACAAACAGAGCTTTCTTTTGGTGGTATTTGATCACCTGTGCGATTTTTTGATCATGCGCTATAAACAAAAAAAGAGCGTCAATTTTGCAAAAATAGCAATATTTTTCACATTTTTTATATGAAATTCCCCCAAAAAATGTGAAAATCAAAATTTTTTAACATTTTTGGCCAATTTGTTTTATGCTACATATGTTTGGTAAAAAAAAGCGTATTTTGATTGGTTTGCGCAAAAGTTATCGCGTTTACTAACAAAGGGAAAGATTTTTGTCGTTTTTGTAGTTTTTTTTTCAACGCGTAATGGCGGCGATCTGCGATTTTTTTTGCGGTACTGCAAAATTGCAGCAGACAGATCGGACCCTTGACTGACATTTTTGACACTTTTGGGGTTACCAGTGACATTTCTACAGTAATCAGTGCTATACATATGCACTGTTACTGTAAAATTACACTGGCAGTGAAGGGGGTTAACTTTTTTGAGAGGGAGGGGCTGTGTGTGTCCCTCGGGGCGTGATTCTAACTGTGATTGGTTGTGGCTTGAGCTGTAGGAACAGTGATCAACGGTCCTACATAGTAGAACCGTATGATCACTGTTTCTACACAGGGGGGAATGACAGGTGGCTTGTTTACATCAGTCGCCAGACTTTCTCCCTCTGCAGTGACGATCGCCGAGTGACCGGCGAACATCGGGTCCGCCGGTCACACGTGCGGGGGATCCGTGACCACGCGGGAGCGTGCCTCCGGGGGCGCGCGCTCGCTCCCTAGACCCTCACAAGCTAGCAATGTGGATCAACATCACTTTGCCTGTGAGGGGCTTACTGCTGACGTAAAAACTCGTGCGGCAGTCGGCAAGTGGTTAAGGCTCTAAAAGACAAAAATAAAGACACTTTGACTAATTTTTTTTTTAGACCTTTGGTGACGAAATGCAGTTATTTTGACTAAAAAAGGCTTTTTAGACACTTGGAGACCAAAATTGAGTCATTTTGACCAAAAACATTTTTTCATGCCATTGGAGCCCAAATGGCCGGTTTTAGACAACTCTTGTCTAAAACCGGATTTTTAAGGCTCTAAAAGACAAAAAATACAGTCATTTTGACTAAATTTTTTTCAGACCTTTGGTGACCAAATGCCGTTATTTTGACTAACAAAAGGTTTTTAGACACTTGGAGACCAAAATAGAGTATTTTTGACCAAAACATTTTTTTCCAGGCCATTTTAGCCAAATGTCTAAAATCGTGCCTAAAACCGGCTTTTTAAGGCTCTCAAAGAAAAAATATAGTCATTTGGACTTAATTTTTTTCAGACCTTTGGTGACCAAATGCAGTTATTTTGACTTAAAAAGGCTTTTTAGACACTTGGAGACCGAAATAGAGTCATTTTAACTAAAAAATAATTTTCAGGCCATTGGAGCCCAAATGGCCGGTTTTAGACAAATCTTGTCTTAAACCGGCTTTTTAAGGCTCTAAAAGACAAAAATACAGTCATTTTGACTAAGTTTGTTTTTCAGACCGTTGGTGACCAAATGCCGTTATTTTGACTAACAAAAGTTTTTAGACACTTGGAGACCAAAATAGAGTCATTTTGACCAAAACATTTTTTTCAGGCCATTGGAGTCCAAATTGCCGGTTTTAAACAAATCTTGTCTAAAACCGGCTTTTTAAGGCTGTAAAAGACAAAAAATACAGTAATTTTGACTAATTTTTTTTTCAGACCTTTGGTGACCAAATGCCGTTTTTAGACACTTGGAGACCAAACTAGAGTATTTTTGACCAAAACATTTTTTTCAGGCCATTGGAGCCAAATGTCTAAAATGTTGTCTAAAACCGGCTTTTTAAGGCTCTAAAAGACAAAAATGCAGTCATTTTGACTAATTTTTTTATCAGACCTTTGGTGACCAAATGCAGATATTTTGACTAAAAAAGGCTTTTTAGACACTTGGAGACCAAAATAGAGTCATTTTGACCAAAAAAATCTTTCAGGCCATTTAAGCCCAAATGTCTAAAATCGTGCCTAAAACGGCTTTTTAAGGCTCTCAAAGAAAAAAATATAGACATTTGGACTTAATTTTTTTTCAGACCTTTGGTGACCAAATGCAGTTATTTTGACTTAAAAAAGGCTTTTTAGACACTTGGAGACCAAAATAGAGTCATTTTAACTAAAAAAATAATTTTCAAGTCATTGGAGCCCAAATGGCCGGTTTTAGACAAATCTTGTCTTAAACCGGCTTTTTAAGGCTCTAAAAGACAAAAATATAGTCATTTTGACTAAATTTTTTTTCAGACCTTTGGTGACCAAATGCCGTTATTTTGACTAACAAAAGGTTTTTAGACACTTGGAGACCAAAATAGAGTCATTTTGACCAAAACATTTTTTTCAGGCCATTGGAGCCCAAACGGCCGGTTTTAAACAAATCTTGTCTAAAACCGGCTTTTTAAGGCTGTAAAAGACAAAAAATACAGTAATTTTGACTAATTATTTTTTTTCAGACCTTTGGTGACCAAATGCCGTTATTTTGACTAACAAAAGGTTTTTAGACACTTGGAGACCAAAATAGAGTATTTCTGACCAAAACATTTTTTTCAGGCCATTGGAGCCAAATGTCTAAAATCTTGTCTAAAACCGGCTTTTTAAGGCTTTAAAAGACAAAAATATAGTAATTTTGACTATAGTATTTTTCAGACCTTTGGTGACCAAATGCAGTTATTTTGACTAAAAAAGGCTTTTTAGACACTTGGAGACCAAAATAGAGTCATTTTGACCAAAAAGTTTTTTTCAGGCCATTGGAGCCCAAATGGCCGGTTTTAGACAAATCTGGTCTAAAACCAGCTTTTTAAGACACTAAAAGACAAAAATACATTAATTTTGACTAATTTTTTCAGACCTTTGCTGACCAAATGCATTTATTTATACTAAAAAAGACTTTTTTAGACACTTGGAGACCAAAATAGAGTCATTTTAACAAAAAAAATTTTCAGGCCATTGGAGCCCAAAAATCTAAAATCTTGTCTAAAACCAGCTTTTCAAGGCACTAAAAGACAAAAATACAGTCAATTTGACTAAATTTTTTTCAGATCTTTGGTGACCAAATGCAGTTATTTTGACTAAAAAGGCTTTTTAGACACTTGGAGACCAAAATAGATTCATTTTGACCAAAACATTTTTTTCAGGCCATTGGAGCCAAATGTCTAAAATCTTGTCTAAAACCGGCTTTTTAAGGCTCTAAAAGACAAAAATATAGTAATTTTGACTACATTTTTTTTCAGACCTTTGGTTACCAAATGCAGTTATTTTGACTAAAAAAGGCTTTTTAGACACTTGGAGACCAAAATAGAGTCATTTTGACCAAAAAAATCTTTCAGGCCATTTAAGCCCAAATGTCTAAAATCGTGCCTAAAACCGGCTTTTTAAGGCTCTCAAAGAAAAAAATATAGACATTTGGACTTAATTTTTTTTCAGACCTTTGGTGACCAAATGCAGTTATTTTGACTTAAAAAGGCTTTTTAGACACTTGGAGACCAAAATAGAGTCATTTTAACTAAAAAAATAATTTTCAAGTCATTGGAGCCCAAATGGCCGGTTTTAGACAAATCTTGTCTTAAACCGGCTTTTTAAGGCTCTAAAAGACAAAAATATAGTCATTTTGACTAAATTTTTTTTTCAGACCTTTGGTGACCAAATGCCGTTATTTTGACTAACAAAAGGTTTTTAGACACTTGGAGACCAAAATAGAGTCATTTTGACCAAAACATTTTTTTCAGGCCATTGGAGCCCAAACGGCCGGTTTTAAACAAATCTTGTCTAAAACCGGCTTTTTAAGGCTGTAAAAGACAAAAAATACAGTAATTTTGACTAATTATTTTTTTTCAGACCTTTGGTGACCAAATGCCGTTATTTTGACTAACAAAAGGTTTTTAGACACTTGGAGACCAAAATAGAGTATTTCTGACCAAAACATTTTTTTCAGGCCATTGGAGCCAAATGTCTAAAATCTTGTCTAAAACCGGCTTTTTAAGGCTTTAAAAGACAAAAATATAGTAATTTTGACTATAGTATTTTTCAGACCTTTGGTGACCAAATGCAGTTATATTGACTAAAAAAGGCTTTTTAGACACTTGGAGACCAAAATAGAGTCATTTTGACCAAAAAGTTTTTTTCAGGCCATTGGAGCCCAAATGGCCGGTTTTAGACAAATCTGGTCTAAAACCGGCTTTTTAAGACACTAAAAGACAAAAAAACATTAATTTTGACTAATTTTTTCAGACCTTTGCTGACCAAATGCATTTATTTATACTAAAAAAGACTTTTTTAGACACTTGGAGACCAAAATAGAGTCATTTTAACAAAAAAATTTTCAGGCCATTGGAGCCCAAAAATCTAAAATCTTGTCTAAAACCGGCTTTTCAAGGCACTAAAAGACAAAAATACAGTCAATTTGACTACATTTTTTTTCAGATCTTTGGTGACCAAATGCAGTTATTTTGACTAAAAAGGCTTTTTAGACACTTGGAGACCAAAATAGATTCATTTTGACCAAAACATTTTTTCAGGCCATTGGAGCCAAATGTCTAAAATCTTGTCTAAAACCGGCTTTTTAAGGCTCTAAAAGACAAAAATATAGTAATTTTGACTACATTTTTTTCAAACCTTTGGTGACCAAATGCAGTTATTTTGACTAAAAAAGGCTTTTTAGACACTTGGAGACCAAAATAGAGTCATTTTGACCAAACATTTTTTTCAGGCCATTGAAACTCAAATGGCCGGTTTTAGACAAATCGTGTCTAAAACCGGCTATTTAACCACTTAACCCCCGGAAGATTTGACCCCCTTCCTGACCAGGGCCTATTTTGCGATTCGGCACTGCGTTGACTTTAACGGACAATTGCGCAGTCGTGCGACGCTGTACCTAAACAAATTTGACTTCCTTTTTTTCCCACAAACAGAGCTTTCTTTTGGTGGTATTTGATCACCTGTGCGATTTTTTGATCATGCGCTATAAACAAAAAAAGAGCGTCAATTTTGCAAAAATAGCAATATTTTTCACATTTTTTATATGAAATTCCCCCAAAAAATGTGAAAATCAAAATTTTTTAACATTTTTGGCCAATTTGTTTTATGCTACATATGTTTGGTAAAAAAAAAGCGTATTTTGATTGGTTTGCGCAAAAGTTATCGCGTTTACTAACAAAGGGAAAGATTTTTGTCGTTTTTGTAGTTTTTTTTTCAACGCGTAATGGCGGCGATCTGCGATTTTTTTTGCGGTACTGCAAAATTGCAGCAGACAGATCGGACCCTTGACTGACATTTTTGACACTTTTGGGGTTACCAGTGACATTTCTACAGTAATCAGTGCTATACATATGCACTGTTACTGTAAAATTACACTGGCAGTGAAGGGGGTTAACTTTTTTGAGAGGGAGGGGCTGTGTGTGTCCCTCGGGGCGTGATTCTAACTGTGATTGGTTGTGGCTTGAGCTGTAGGAACAGTGATCAACGGTCCTACATAGTAGAACCGTATGATCACTGTTTCTACACAGGGGGGAATGACAGGTGGCTTGTTTACATCAGTCGCCAGACTTTCTCCCTCTGCAGTGACGATCGCCGAGTGACCGGCGAACATCGGGTCCGCCGGTCACACGTGCGGGGGATCCGTGACCACGCGGGAGCGTGCCTCCGGGGGCGCGCGCTCGCTCCCTAGACCCTCACAAGCTAGCAATGTGGATCAACATCACTTTGCCTGTGAGGGGCTTACTGCTGACGTAAAAACTCGTGCGGCAGTCGGCAAGTGGTTAAGGCTCTAAAAGACAAAAATAAAGACACTTTGACTAATTTTTTTTTTAGACCTTTGGTGACGAAATGCAGTTATTTTGACTAAAAAAGGCTTTTTAGACACTTGGAGACCAAAATTGAGTCATTTTGACCAAAAACATTTTTTCATGCCATTGGAGCCCAAATGGCCGGTTTTAGACAACTCTTGTCTAAAACCGGATTTTTAAGGCTCTAAAAGACAAAAAATACAGTCATTTTGACTAAATTTTTTTCAGACCTTTGGTGACCAAATGCCGTTATTTTGACTAACAAAAGGTTTTTAGACACTTGGAGACCAAAATAGAGTATTTTTGACCAAAACATTTTTTTCCAGGCCATTTTAGCCAAATGTCTAAAATCGTGCCTAAAACCGGCTTTTTAAGGCTCTCAAAGAAAAAATATAGTCATTTGGACTTAATTTTTTTCAGACCTTTGGTGACCAAATGCAGTTATTTTGACTTAAAAAGGCTTTTTAGACACTTGGAGACCGAAATAGAGTCATTTTAACTAAAAAATAATTTTCAGGCCATTGGAGCCCAAATGGCCGGTTTTAGACAAATCTTGTCTTAAACCGGCTTTTTAAGGCTCTAAAAGACAAAAATACAGTCATTTTGACTAAGTTTGTTTTTCAGACCGTTGGTGACCAAATGCCGTTATTTTGACTAACAAAAGTTTTTAGACACTTGGAGACCAAAATAGAGTCATTTTGACCAAAACATTTTTTTCAGGCCATTGGAGTCCAAATTGCCGGTTTTAAACAAATCTTGTCTAAAACCGGCTTTTTAAGGCTGTAAAAGACAAAAAATACAGTAATTTTGACTAATTTTTTTTTCAGACCTTTGGTGACCAAATGCCGTTTTTAGACACTTGGAGACCAAACTAGAGTATTTTTGACCAAAACATTTTTTTCAGGCCATTGGAGCCAAATGTCTAAAATGTTGTCTAAAACCGGCTTTTTAAGGCTCTAAAAGACAAAAATGCAGTCATTTTGACTAATTTTTTTATCAGACCTTTGGTGACCAAATGCAGATATTTTGACTAAAAAAGGCTTTTTAGACACTTGGAGACCAAAATAGAGTCATTTTGACCAAAAAAATCTTTCAGGCCATTTAAGCCCAAATGTCTAAAATCGTGCCTAAAACGGCTTTTTAAGGCTCTCAAAGAAAAAAATATAGACATTTGGACTTAATTTTTTTTCAGACCTTTGGTGACCAAATGCAGTTATTTTGACTTAAAAAAGGCTTTTTAGACACTTGGAGACCAAAATAGAGTCATTTTAACTAAAAAAATAATTTTCAAGTCATTGGAGCCCAAATGGCCGGTTTTAGACAAATCTTGTCTTAAACCGGCTTTTTAAGGCTCTAAAAGACAAAAATATAGTCATTTTGACTAAATTTTTTTTCAGACCTTTGGTGACCAAATGCCGTTATTTTGACTAACAAAAGGTTTTTAGACACTTGGAGACCAAAATAGAGTCATTTTGACCAAAACATTTTTTTCAGGCCATTGGAGCCCAAACGGCCGGTTTTAAACAAATCTTGTCTAAAACCGGCTTTTTAAGGCTGTAAAAGACAAAAAATACAGTAATTTTGACTAATTATTTTTTTTCAGACCTTTGGTGACCAAATGCCGTTATTTTGACTAACAAAAGGTTTTTAGACACTTGGAGACCAAAATAGAGTATTTCTGACCAAAACATTTTTTTCAGGCCATTGGAGCCAAATGTCTAAAATCTTGTCTAAAACCGGCTTTTTAAGGCTTTAAAAGACAAAAATATAGTAATTTTGACTATAGTATTTTTCAGACCTTTGGTGACCAAATGCAGTTATTTTGACTAAAAAAGGCTTTTTAGACACTTGGAGACCAAAATAGAGTCATTTTGACCAAAAAGTTTTTTTCAGGCCATTGGAGCCCAAATGGCCGGTTTTAGACAAATCTGGTCTAAAACCAGCTTTTTAAGACACTAAAAGACAAAAATACATTAATTTTGACTAATTTTTTCAGACCTTTGCTGACCAAATGCATTTATTTATACTAAAAAAGACTTTTTTAGACACTTGGAGACCAAAATAGAGTCATTTTAACAAAAAAAATTTTCAGGCCATTGGAGCCCAAAAATCTAAAATCTTGTCTAAAACCAGCTTTTCAAGGCACTAAAAGACAAAAATACAGTCAATTTGACTAAATTTTTTTCAGATCTTTGGTGACCAAATGCAGTTATTTTGACTAAAAAGGCTTTTTAGACACTTGGAGACCAAAATAGATTCATTTTGACCAAAACATTTTTTTCAGGCCATTGGAGCCAAATGTCTAAAATCTTGTCTAAAACCGGCTTTTTAAGGCTCTAAAAGACAAAAATATAGTAATTTTGACTACATTTTTTTTCAGACCTTTGGTTACCAAATGCAGTTATTTTGACTAAAAAAGGCTTTTTAGACACTTGGAGACCAAAATAGAGTCATTTTGACCAAAAAAATCTTTCAGGCCATTTAAGCCCAAATGTCTAAAATCGTGCCTAAAACCGGCTTTTTAAGGCTCTCAAAGAAAAAAATATAGACATTTGGACTTAATTTTTTTTCAGACCTTTGGTGACCAAATGCAGTTATTTTGACTTAAAAAGGCTTTTTAGACACTTGGAGACCAAAATAGAGTCATTTTAACTAAAAAAATAATTTTCAAGTCATTGGAGCCCAAATGGCCGGTTTTAGACAAATCTTGTCTTAAACCGGCTTTTTAAGGCTCTAAAAGACAAAAATATAGTCATTTTGACTAAATTTTTTTTCAGACCTTTGGTGACCAAATGCCGTTATTTTGACTAACAAAAGGTTTTTAGACACTTGGAGACCAAAATAGAGTCATTTTGACCAAAACATTTTTTTCAGGCCATTGGAGCCCAAACGGCCGGTTTTAAACAAATCTTGTCTAAAACCGGCTTTTTAAGGCTGTAAAAGACAAAAAATACAGTAATTTTGACTAATTATTTTTTTTCAGACCTTTGGTGACCAAATGCCGTTATTTTGACTAACAAAAGGTTTTTAGACACTTGGAGACCAAAATAGAGTATTTCTGACCAAAACATTTTTTTCAGGCCATTGGAGCCAAATGTCTAAAATCTTGTCTAAAACCGGCTTTTTAAGGCTTTAAAAGACAAAAATATAGTAATTTTGACTATAGTATTTTTCAGACCTTTGGTGACCAAATGCAGTTATATTGACTAAAAAAGGCTTTTTAGACACTTGGAGACCAAAATAGAGTCATTTTGACCAAAAAGTTTTTTTCAGGCCATTGGAGCCCAAATGGCCGGTTTTAGACAAATCTGGTCTAAAACCGGCTTTTTAAGACACTAAAAGACAAAAAAACATTAATTTTGACTAATTTTTTCAGACCTTTGCTGACCAAATGCATTTATTTATACTAAAAAAGACTTTTTTAGACACTTGGAGACCAAAATAGAGTCATTTTAACAAAAAAATTTTCAGGCCATTGGAGCCCAAAAATCTAAAATCTTGTCTAAAACCGGCTTTTCAAGGCACTAAAAGACAAAAATACAGTCAATTTGACTACATTTTTTTTCAGATCTTTGGTGACCAAATGCAGTTATTTTGACTAAAAAGGCTTTTTAGACACTTGGAGACCAAAATAGATTCATTTTGACCAAAACATTTTTTCAGGCCATTGGAGCCAAATGTCTAAAATCTTGTCTAAAACCGGCTTTTTAAGGCTCTAAAAGACAAAAATATAGTAATTTTGACTACATTTTTTTCAAACCTTTGGTGACCAAATGCAGTTATTTTGACTAAAAAAGGCTTTTTAGACACTTGGAGACCAAAATAGAGTCATTTTGACCAAACATTTTTTTCAGGCCATTGAAACTCAAATGGCCGGTTTTAGACAAATCGTGTCTAAAACCGGCTATTTAACCACTTAACCCCCGGAAGATTTGACCCCCTTCCTGACCAGGGCCTATTTTGCGATTCGGCACTGCGTTGACTTTAACGGACAATTGCGCAGTCGTGCGACGCTGTACCTAAACAAATTTGACTTCCTTTTTTTCCCACAAACAGAGCTTTCTTTTGGTGGTATTTGATCACCTGTGCGATTTTTTGATCATGCGCTATAAACAAAAAAAGAGCGTCAATTTTGCAAAAATAGCAATATTTTTCACATTTTTATATGAAATTCCCCCAAAAAATGTGAAAATCAAAATTTTTTAACATTTTTGGCCAATTTGTTTTATGCTACATATGTTTGGTAAAAAAAAAGCGTATTTTGATTGGTTTGCGCAAAAGTTATCGCGTTTACTAACAAAGGGAAAGATTTTTGTCGTTTTTGTAGTTTTTTTTTCAACGCGTAATGGCGGCGATCTGCGATTTTTTTTGCGGTACTGCAAAATTGCAGCAGACAGATCGGACCCTTGACTGACATTTTTGACACTTTTGGGGTTACCAGTGACATTTCTACAGTAATCAGTGCTATACATATGCACTGTTACTGTAAAATTACACTGGCAGTGAAGGGGGTTAACTTTTTTTGAGAGGGAGGGGCTGTGTGTGTCCCTCGGGGCGTGATTCTAACTGTGATTGGTTGTGGCTTGAGCTGTAGGAACAGTGATCAACGGTCCTACATAGTAGAACCGTATGATCACTGTTTCTACACAGGGGGGAATGACAGGTGGCTTGTTTACATCAGTCGCCAGACTTTCTCCCTCTGCAGTGACGATCGCCGAGTGACCGGCGAACATCGGGTCCGCCGGTCACACGTGCGGGGGATTCGTGACCACGCGGGAGCGTGCCTCCGGGGGCGCGCGCTCGCTCCCTAGACCCTCACAAGCTAGCAATGTGGATCAACATCACTTTGCCTGTGAGGGGCTTACTGCTGACGTAAAAACTCGTGCGGCAGTCGGCAAGTGGTTAAGGCTCTAAAAGACAAAAATAAAGACACTTTGACTAATTTTTTTTTTAGACCTTTGGTGACGAAATGCAGTTATTTTGACTAAAAAAGGCTTTTTAGACACTTGGAGACCAAAATTGAGTCATTTTGACCAAAAACATTTTTTCATGCCATTGGAGCCCAAATGGCCGGTTTTAGACAACTCTTGTCTAAAACCGGATTTTTAAGGCTCTAAAAGACAAAAAATACAGTCATTTTGACTAAATTTTTTTCAGACCTTTGGTGACCAAATGCCGTTATTTTGACTAACAAAAGGTTTTTAGACACTTGGAGACCAAAATAGAGTATTTTTGACCAAAACATTTTTTTCCAGGCCATTTTAGCCAAATGTCTAAAATCGTGCCTAAAACCGGCTTTTTAAAGCTCTCAAAGAAAAAATATAGTCATTTGGACTTAATTTTTTTCAGACCTTTGGTGACCAAATGCAGTTATTTTGACTTAAAAAGGCTTTTTAGACACTTGGAGACCGAAATAGAGTCATTTTAACTAAAAAATAATTTTCAGGCCATTGGAGCCCAAATGGCCGGTTTTAGACAAATCTTGTCTTAAACCGGCTTTTTAAGGCTCTAAAAGACAAAAATACAGTCATTTTGACTAAGTTTGTTTTTCAGACCTTTGGTGACCAAATGCCGTTATTTTGACTAACAAAAGTTTTTAGACACTTGGAGACCAAAATAGAGTCATTTTGACCAAAACATTTTTTTCAGGCCATTGGAGTCCAAATTGCCGGTTTTAAACAAATCTTGTCTAAAACCGGCTTTTTAAGGCTGTAAAAGACAAAAAATACAGTAATTTTGACTAATTTTTTTTTCAGACCTTTGGTGACCAAATGCCGTTTTTAGACACTTGGAGACCAAACTAGAGTATTTTTGACCAAAACATTTTTTTCAGGCCATTGGAGCCAAATGTCTAAAATGTTGTCTAAAACCGGCTTTTTAAGGCTCTAAAAGACAAAAATGCAGTCATTTTGACTAATTTTTTTATCAGACCTTTGGTGACCAAATGCAGATATTTTGACTAAAAAAGGCTTTTTAGACACTTGGAGACCAAAATAGAGTCATTTTGACCAAAAAAATCTTTCAGGCCATTTAAGCCCAAATGTCTAAAATCGTGCCTTAAACCGGCTTTTTAAGGCTCTCAAAGAAAAAAATATAGACATTTGGACTTAATTTTTTTTCAGACCTTTGGTGACCAAATGCAGTTATTTTGACTTAAAAAGGCTTTTTAGACACTTGGAGACCAAAATAGAGTCATTTTAACTAAAAAAATAATTTTCAAGTCATTGGAGCCCAAATGGCCGGTTTTAGACAAATCTTGTCTTAAACCGGCTTTTTAAGGCTCTAAAAGACAAAAATATAGTCATTTTGACTAAATTTTTTTTCAGACCTTTGGTGACCAAATGCCGTTATTTTGACTAACAAAAGGTTTTTAGACACTTGGAGACCAAAATAGAGTAATTTTGACCAAAACATTTTTTTCAGGCCATTGGAGCCCAAACGGCCGGTTTTAAACAAATCTTGTCTAAAACCGGCTTTTTAAGGCTGTAAAAGACAAAAAATACAGTAATTTTGACTAATTATTTTTTTTCAGACCTTTGGTGACCAAATGCCGTTATTTTGACTAACAAAAGGTTTTTAGACACTTGGAGACCAAAATAGAGTATTTCTGACCAAAACATTTTTTTCAGGCCATTGGAGCCAAATGTCTAAAATCTTGTCTAAAACCGGCTTTTTAAGGCTTTAAAAGACAAAAATATAGTAATTTTGACTATAGTATTTTTCAGACCTTTGGTGACCAAATGCAGTTATTTTGACTAAAAAAGGCTTTTTAGACACTTGGAGACCAAAATAGAGTCATTTTGACCAAAAAGTTTTTTTCAGGCCATTGGAGCCCAAATGGCCGGTTTTAGACAAATCTGGTCTAAAACCGGCTTTTTAAGACACTAAAAGACAAAAAAACATTAATTTTGACTAATTTTTTCAGACTTTTGCTGACCAAATGCATTTATTTATACTAAAAAAGACTTTTTTAGACACTTGGAGACCAAAATAGAGTCATTTTAACAAAAAAATTTTCAGGCCATTGGAGCCCAAAAATCTAAAATCTTGTCTAAAACCGGCTTTTCAAGGCACTAAAAGACAAAAATACAGTCAATTTGACTACATTTTTTTTCAGATCTTTGGTGACCAAATGCAGTTATTTTGACTAAAAAGGCTTTTTAGACACTTGGAGACCAAAATAGATTCATTTTGACCAAAACATTTTTTCAGGCCATTGGAGCCAAATGTCTAAAATCTTATCTAAAACCGGCTTTTTAAGGCTCTAAAAGACAAAAATATAGTAATTTTGACTACATTTTTTTCAGACCTTTGGTGACCAAATGCAGTTATTTTGACTAAAAAAGGCTTTTTAGACACTTGGAGACCAAAATAGAGTCATTTTGACCAAACATTTTTTTCAGGCCATTGAAACTCAAATGGCCGGTTTTAGACAAATCGTGTCTAAAACCGGCTATTTAACCACTTAACCCCCGGAAGATTTGACCCCCTTCCTGACCAGGGCCTATTTTGCGATTCGGCACTGCGTTGACTTTAACGGACAATTGCGCAGTCGTGCGACGCTGTACCTAAACAAATTTGACTTCCTTTTTTTCCCACAAACAGAGCTTTCTTTTGGTGGTATTTGATCACCTGTGCGATTTTTTGATCATGCGCTATAAACAAAAAAAGAGCGTCAATTTTGCAAAAATAGCAATATTTTTCACATTTTTTATATGAAATTCCCCCAAAAAATGTGAAAATCAAAATTTTTTAACATTTTTGGCCAATTTGTTTTATGCTACATATGTTTGGTAAAAAAAAAAGCGTATTTTGATTGGTTTGCGCAAAAGTTATCGCGTTTACTAATAAAGGGAAAGATTTTTGTCGTTTTTGTAGTTTTTTTTTCAACGCGTAATGGCGGCGATCTGCGATTTTTTTTGCGGTACTGCAAAATTGCGGCAGACAGATCGGACCCTTGACTGACATTTTTGACACTTTTGGGGTTACCAGTGACATTTCTACAGTAATCAGTGCTATACATATGCACTGTTACTGTAAAATTACACTGGCAGTGAAGGGGGTTAACTTTTTTTTGAGAGGGAGGGGCTGTGTGTGTCCCTCGGGGCGTGATTCTAACTGTGATTGGTTGTGGCTTGAGCTGTAGGAACAGTGATCAACGGTCCTACATAGTAGAACCGTATGATCACTGTTTCTACACAGGGGGGAATGACAGGTGGCTTGTTTACATCAGTCGCCAGACTTTCTCCCTCTGCAGTGACGATCGCCGAGTGACCGGCGAACATCGGGTCCGCCGGTCACACGTGCGGGGGATCCGTGACCACGCGGGAGCGTGCCTCCGGGGGCGCGCGCTCGCTCCCTAGACCCTCACAAGCTAGCAATGTGGATCAACATCACTTTGCCTGTGAGGGGCTTACTGCTGACGTAAAAACTCGTGCGGCAGTCGGCAAGTGGTTAAGGCTCTAAAAGACAAAAATAAAGACACTTTGACTAATTTTTTTTTTAGACCTTTGGTGACGAAATGCAGTTATTTTGACTAAAAAAGGCTTTTTAGACACTTGGAGACCAAAATTGAGTCATTTTGACCAAAAACATTTTTTCATGCCATTGGAGCCCAAATGGCCGGTTTTAGACAACTCTTGTCTAAAACCGGATTTTTAAGGCTCTAAAAGACAAAAAATACAGTCATTTTGACTAAATTTTTTTCAGACCTTTGGTGACCAAATGCCGTTATTTTGACTAACAAAAGGTTTTTAGACACTTGGAGACCAAAATAGAGTATTTTTGACCAAAACATTTTTTTCCAGGCCATTTTAGCCAAATGTCTAAAATCGTGCCTAAAACCGGCTTTTTAAGGCTCTCAAAGAAAAAATATAGTCATTTGGACTTAATTTTTTTCAGACCTTTGGTGACCAAATGCAGTTATTTTGACTTAAAAAGGCTTTTTAGACACTTGGAGACCGAAATAGAGTCATTTTAACTAAAAAATAATTTTCAGGCCATTGGAGCCCAAATGGCCGGTTTTAGACAAATCTTGTCTTAAACCGGCTTTTTAAGGCTCTAAAAGACAAAAATACAGTCATTTTGACTAAGTTTGTTTTTCAGACCTTTGGTGACCAAATGCCGTTATTTTGACTAACAAAAGTTTTTAGACACTTGGAGACCAAAATAGAGTCATTTTGACCAAAACATTTTTTTCAGGCCATTGGAGTCCAAATTGCCGGTTTTAAACAAATCTTGTCTAAAACCGGCTTTTTAAGGCTGTAAAAGACAAAAAATACAGTAATTTTGACTAATTTTTTTTTCAGACCTTTGGTGACCAAATGCCGTTTTTAGACACTTGGAGACCAAACTAGAGTATTTTTGACCAAAACATTTTTTTCAGGCCATTGGAGCCAAATCTCTAAAATGTTGTCTAAAACCGGCTTTTTAAGGCTCTAAAAGACAAAAATGCAGTCATTTTGACTAATTTTTTTATCAGACCTTTGGTGACCAAATGCAGATATTTTGACTAAAAAAGGCTTTTTAGACACTTGGAGACCAAAATAGAGTCATTTTGACCAAAAAAATCTTTCAGGCCATTTAAGCCCAAATGTCTAAAATCGTGCCTAAAACCGGCTTTTTAAGGCTCTCAAAGAAAAAAATATAGACATTTGGACTTAATTTTTTTTCAGACCTTTGGTACCAAATGCAGTTATTTTGACTTAAAAAGGCTTTTTAGACACTTGGAGACCAAAATAGAGTCATTTTAACTAAAAAAATAATTTTCAAGTCATTGGAGCCCAAATGGCCGGTTTTAGACAAATCTTGTCTTAAACCGGCTTTTTAAGGCTCTAAAAGACAAAAATATAGTCATTTTGACTAAATTTTTTTTCAGACCTTTGGTGACCAAATGCCGTTATTTTGACTAACAAAAGGTTTTTAGACACTTGGAGACCAAAATAGAGTCATTTTGACCAAAACATTTTTTTCAGGCCATTGGAGCCCAAACGGCCGGTTTTAAACAAATCTTGTCTAAAACCGGCTTTTTAAGGCTGTAAAAGACAAAAAATACAGTAATTTTGACTAATTATTTTTTTTCAGACCTTTGGTGATCAAATGCAGTTATTTTGACTAAAAACGGCTTTTTAGACACTTGGAGACAAAAATAGAGAAATTTTGACCAAAACATTTTTCTTTCAGGCCATTGGTTTACCAAATGCAGTTTTCTTGTCTAAAACAAGCGTTTTCAGACTCTAAAAGACAAAAATACAGTCATTTTGACTAAATTATTTTTCAGACCTTTGGTTATTAGTAGTTTTGAGCGAACACGGACTGTATTATTCGTGTTCGTACCGAATAATTTAATTTTTTGTACCCGAACACGGACACGGACACTTTACTGTATGTTCGGGTAAAAATCCGTGTTCGGTCGTTTTATTTCCGGGTTTTGCATGCTTTGGCGCTCTTTTCATGGCGGGCTTTCAACAGCCAATCAACAATCGTTTAACTGGTGTGCCTTAAGCCATCCCAGCCATGCCTGCAAATGTCTCAGTAGCTGTGATTGGCCGTCTGAAGCATGTGACCAAGTCTTTATAAGTTCGAGGCAGCCGCAGCGGCGTCATTATGCTGCTTAGATTCAGGGACAGAGCACACATCAACGTGCTGGCTGCTGATTAGGGAAAGATAGGCAGGAAAAAACCATTTGTGTCCGGATAGAATTGAGGGACAGGTCGGAGTGTTTAGGCAGGGCGAGTTGTAGGCATTTTAGGGATAGAGTCTGCTGAATTATAGGGTCAGTGTCTTCTACAAACTACAATCGATATTGCTGTGTGGGGGGTGGGGTCTGCACTCAATCCTGATCTACGATCTCTTCTCAATCCTGTTAGGGACAGAGTCTGCTGAATTTTAGGGAAACTGTGTTCTACAAACTACAATCGATATTGCTGTGTGGTGTGGGATTGGAGATAGGCAGGTGTCAGTGATCCACATCCATTTTTCTGTGTGTGAGCTGCAGTGAACACAATCTTTTTGGGCTGCAGTGAACACAATCTTTTTGGGCTGCAGTGAACACAATCTTTTTGGGCTGCAGTGAACACAATCTTTTTGGGCTGCAGTGAACACAATCTTTTTGGGCTGCAGTGAACACAATCTTTTTGGGGTGCAGTGAACAAAATCTTTTTGGGGTGCAGTGAACACAATCCTTTTTGGTGTGCAGTGAACACAATCTTTGTGGGGTGCAGTGAACAAAATCCTTTGTGGGGTGCAGTGAACACAATCTTTTTGGGGTGCAGTGAACAAAATCCTTTTTGGGGTGCAGTGAACAACATCCTTTTTGGGGTGCAGTGAACACAATCTTTTTGGGGTGCAGTGAACAAAATCCTTTGTGGGGTGCAGTGAACACAATCTTTTTGGGGTGCAGTGAACACAATCTTTTTGGGGTGGAGTGAACAACATCCTTTTTGGGGTGCAGTGAACAAAATCCTTTTTGGGGTGCAGTGAACAAAATCATTTTTGGGGTGCAGTGAACACAATCTTTTTGGGGTGCAGTGAACACAATCTTTGTGGGGTGCAGTGAACACAATCTTTTTGGGGTGGAGTGAACAACATCCTTTTTGGGGTGCAGTGAACAACATCCTTTTTGGGGTGCAGTGAACACAATCTTTTTGGGGTGCAGTGAACACAATCTTTGTGGGGTACAGTGAACAGAATCTTTGTGGGGTGCAGTGAACACAATCTTTGGGGGGTACAGTGAACACAATCTTTGTGAGGTGCAGTGAACACAATCTTTGTGGGGTGCAGTGAACACAATCATTGTGGGGTGCAGTGAACTCAATCTTTGTGGGGTACAGTGAACACAATCTCATACTTCTGAAGGTTTGAGGGTGCTGCCTGTTCCATACTCCCCCTACTCCTCATCTAGCCTTTTAGGGGTACAAACAATAGTAATTGGGGCCTAGTGTGGTTGTGTACGTGTGATATACATACACTTTTTTGGGATCATATTTTCTATTCCGCTATTTAATCAAAAACCTTTGGGGATCAGTTAAATTGGGGGATAGTCTGTGTTGGTACGTGTGAGAGAGATCCACCTTTCCAAGTTGTTGGGGTTCATCTCATACTTCTGAAGGTTTGAGGGTGCTGCCTGTTCCATACTCCCCCTACTCCTAGCCTTTTAGGGGTACAAACAATAGTAATTGGGGCCTAGTGTGGTTGTGTACGTGTGATATACATACACTTTTTTGGGATCATATTTTCTATTCCGCTATTTAATCAAAAACCTTTGGGGATCAGTTAAATTGGGGGATAGTCTGTGTTGGTACGTGTGAGAGAGATCCACCTTTCCAAGTTGTTGGGGTTCATCTCATACTTCTGAAGGTTTGAGGGTGCTGCCTGTTCCATACTCCCCCTACTCCTAGCCTTTTAGGGGTACAAACAATAGTAATTGGGGCCTAGTGTGGTTGTGTACGTGTGATATACATACACTTTTTTGGGATCATATTTTCTATTCCGCTATTTAATCAAAAACCTTTGGGGATCAGTTAAATTGGGGGATAGTCTGTGTTGGTACGTGTGAGAGAGATCCACCTTTCCAAGTTGTTGGGGTTCATCTCATACTTCTGAAGGTTTGAGGGTGCTGCCTGTTCCATACTCCCCCTACTCCTAGCCTTTTAGGGGTACAAACAATAGTAATTGGGGCCTAGTGTGGTTGTGTACGTGTGATATACATACACTTTTTTGGGATCATATTTTCTATTCCGCTATTTAATCAAAAACCTTTGGGGATCAGTTAAATTGGGGGATAGTCTGTGTTGGTACGTGTGAGAGAGATCCACCTTTCCAAGTTGTTGGGGTTCATCTCATACTTCTGAAGGTTTGAGGGTGCTGCCTGTTCCATACTCCCCCTACTCCTAGCCTTTTAGGGGTACAAACAATAGTAATTGGGGCCTAGTGTGGTTGTGTACGTGTGATATACATACACTTTTTTGGGATCATATTTTCTATTCCGCTATTTAATCAAAAACCTCTGGGGATCAGTTAAATTGGGGGATAGTCTGTGTTGGTACGTGTGAGAGAGATCCACCTTTCCAAGTTGTTGGGGTTCATCTCATACTTCTGAAGGTTTGAGGGTGCTGCCTGTTCCATACTCCCCCTACTCCTAGCCTTTTAGGGGTACAAACAATAGTAATTGGGGCCTAGTGTGGTTGTGTACGTGTGATATACATACACTTTTTTGGGATCATATTTTCTATTCCGCTATTTAATCAAAAACCTTTGGGGATCAGTTAAATTGGGGGATAGTCTGTGTTGGTACGTGTGAGAGAGATCCACCTTTCCAAGTTGTTGGGGTTCATCTCATACTTCTGAAGGTTTGAGGGTGCTGCCTGTTCCATACTCCCCCTACTCCTCATCTAGCCTTTTAGGGGTACAAACAATAGTAATTGGGGCCTAGTGTGGTTGTGTACGTGCGAGATACATACACTTTTTTTGATCATATTTCCTATTCCGCTATTCAATAAAAACCTTTGAGGATCAATTGAATTGCGGGATAGTCTGTGTCGGTACGTGTGAGAGAGATCCACCTTTCCAAGTTGTTGGGGTTCATCTCATACTTCTGAAGGTTTGAGGGTGCTGCCTGTTCCATACTCCCCCTACTCCTCATCTAGCCTTTTAGGGGTACAAACAATAGTAATTGGGGCCTAGTGTGGTTGTGTACGTGTGATATACATACACTTTTTTTGGATCATATTTTCTATTCCGCTATTTAATCAAAAACCTTTGGGGATCAGTTAAATTGGGGGATAGTCTGTGTTGGTACGTGTGAGAGAGATCCACCTTTCCAAGTTGTTGGGGTTCATCTCATACTTCTGAAGGTTTGAGGGTGCTGCCTGTTCCATACTCCCCCTACTCCTCATCTAGCCTTTTAGGGGTACAAACAATAGTAATTGGGGCCTAGTGTGGTTGTGTACGTGCGAGATACATACACTTTTTTTGATCATATTTCCTATTCCGCTATTCAATAAAAACCTTTGAGGATCAATTGAATTGCGGGATAGTCTGTGTCGGTACGTGTGAGAGAGATCCACCTTTCCAAGTTGTTGGGGTTCATCTCATACTTCTGAAGGTTTGAGGGTGCTGCCTGTTCCATACCCCCCCTACTCCTCATCTAGCCTTTTAGGGGTACAAACAATAGTAATTGGGGCCTAGTGTGGTTGTGTACGTGCGAGATACATACACTTTTTTTGATCATATTTCCTATTCCGCTATTCAATAAAAACCTTTGAGGATCAATTGAATTGCGGGATAGTCTGTGTCGGTACGTGTGAGAGAGATCCACCTTTCCAAGTTGTTGGGGTTCATCTCATACTTCTGAAGGTTTGAGGGTGCTGCCTGTTCCATACCCCCCCTACTCCTCATCTAGCCTTTTAGGGGTACAAACAATAGTAATTGGGGCCTAGTGTGGTTGTGTACGTGCGAGATACATACACTTTTTTTGATCATATTTCCTATTCCGCTATTCAATAAAAACCTTTGAGGATCAATTGAATTGCGGGATAGTCTGTGTCGGTACGTGTGAGAGAGATCCACCTTTCCAAGTTGTTGGGGTTCATCTCATACTTCTGAAGGTTTGAGGGTGCTGCCTGTTCCATACTCCCCCTACTCCTCATCTAGCCTTTTAGGGGTACAAACAATAGTAATTGGGGCCTAGTGTGGTTGTGTACGTGTGATATACATACACTTTTTTTGGATCATATTTTCTATTCCGCTATTCAATAAAAACCTTTCTAGGGCAAGATCTTAAATTACAGAAATATGAGGAGACCGTCAAATAAGGGCCGTGGCCTGGGTCGTGGTGCTGCTGGTAGAGCTCCTGTTGCAAGGAGAGGACATGGTCGATCTGTGCCAGCTACACGCACAAGTGAAACACCTTCCTCAAGTGTGAGTAGGCGACAGAACCTGCATCAGTATTTGGTAGGGCATCAAACGCCCCTAGAAGTGATGAGGCCAGAACAAGTTGAGGCGATAGTAGATTGGTTTGCTGCTGACAGTGCCTCCAGTTCCTTCACATTGTCTCCCACCCAGTCTACTGCAGAAAGGTCAGAGTTGGCACCTGCAGCCAATGTCCAACCGTCTTTCACCTCACCCCCTTGCAAATCAGGCCAGCAGTCTGAGCCCCAAGCCATACAGCAGTCTCTTATTCTTTTTGAGGACTCTGTCAGCAGGGTTTCCCAGGGCCATCCACCTAGCCCTGCCCCAGAAGTGGAAGAGATTGAGTGCAGCGATGCCCAACCACTTATTTCTCAAGATGAGTACATGCAAGGATCATCGCAGCACGTCTCCGATGATGACGAAACGCAGGTGCCAACTGCTGCGGCGTTCAGCATTGTGGAGACCGACAAGGAGGGCAGGGGTGAAGACTGGGTGGAAGATGATGTGGAGGACGATGAGGTCCTCGACCCCACATGGAATGAACGTCATGCAGGTGACCTGAGTAGTTTGGAGGAAGAGGCGGTGGTCGCACAGAGCCACCAGCACAGCAGAAGAGGGAGCAGGGTGCAGAAGCGGAGCGGCCGTGCCCTAGACACTACGCCCGCTACTGCCCAACGCAGCAAGGGAACGAGCGCACCAAAGTCAGCTCAAAGGAGTTCTCTAGCGTGGAAGTTCTTTAGAAAATGTGCTGATGACAGGACACGAGTGGTTTGCACCCTGTGCAATCAGAGCTTGAAGCGAGGCATGAACCTTCTCAACCTGAGCACAACCTGCATGATCAGGCATCTAAGTGCAAAGCACGAGCTGCAGTGGAGTACACACCTTCAAAACCAAGAAACGTCTCTGGCTCATCCTGCTTCCTCTTCTGCTGCAGTCTCGGCCGCTCCAGCCACATCTGTAGTGATACCGGCACCTGCCACCCCGCAAACAGACGATCTGTCAGCAACACCACCACCTGGGTCACCAACAACCATCTCCACAATGTCCCGTGGAAGCGTTCAGCTTTCCATCTCCCAAACACTTGAGAGGAAGAGGAAGTACCCCCCTACCCACCCGCGATCCCTGGCCCTGAATGCCAGCATTTCAAAATTATTGGCCTTTGAAATGCTGTCATTCCGTCTGGTGGAGACGCACAGTTTTAAAAACCTTATGTCGGTGGCTGTCCCACAGTACGTCGTGCCCAGCCGCCACTACTTTTCCAGGCAAGCCATCCCTTCCCTGCACAACCAAGTGGGGGAAAATATCAGGTGTGCACTGCGCAACGCCATCTGTGACAAGGTCCACCTAACTACGGATACGTGGACCAGTAAGCACGGTCAGGGGCGTTATATCTCCCTAACGGCACACTGGGTAAATGCAGTGGCGGATGGGCCTGAGGCGGATAGCAATTTGGCGCATGTCCTTCCACCACCGAGGATTGCAGGGCGCTTCAGTTTGCCTCCTGTTCGTAACTCCTCCTACTCCGCTTCCTCATCCTCTACCGCCTCCTCATCCGGACAGCGTAACACCTTCACCACCAACTTCAGCACGGCCAGGGGTAAACGACAGCAGGCAGTTTTACAACTTGCCTGTTTGGGGGACAAACCACACACCGCGCAGGAGTTGTGGAGGAGCATGGAACAGCAGACAAATGAGTGGTTGCTGCCAGCGAGCCTCAAGCCCGGCCTGGTGGTGTGTGATAACGGGCGAAATCTCATAGCAGCTCTGGGCCTAGCCGGTTTGACGCACATCCCTTGCCTGGCGCATGTGCTGAATTTGGTGGTGCAGAGGTTCCTTAAAAACTACCCCGATATGTCAGAGCTGCTGCAGAAAGTGCGGGCCGTTTGTGCGCACTTTCGGCGTTCTCACCCTGCTGCTGCTCGCCTGGCAGCGCTGCAGCGTAACTTCGGCCTTCCCGCTCACCGCCTCATATGTGACGTGCCCACAAGGTGGAACTCCACCTTGCACATGCTGGAAAGACTGTGCGAGCAGCAGCAGGCCATAGTGGAGTTTCAGCTGCAGCATGCACGCGTGAGTCGCTCTGCGGAACAGCACCACTTCACCACCAATAACTGGGCCTCCATGCGAGACCTGTGTGCCTTGTTGCGCTGTTTTGAGTACTCCACCAACATGGCCAGTGGCAATGACGCCGTTCTCAGCTTAACTATCCCACTTCTATGCCTCCTTGAAAAAACAATTCGGGCGATGATGGAAGAGGATGTGGCACAGGATGAGGAGGAGGAGGAGGATGAAGAGGTAACATTTCCAAGGCTTTCAGGGCAGTCATTCGCAAGGGGCTCCGAGGGTGGGTTCCTGCACACGCAAACGCCAGGGACGCAATTGTCCAGCAGGGGCACAGTTCTGGAGGATGAGGAGGATGAGGAGGAGGAGGAGCTGGAGGAGGAGATGGAACCATGTTCACAGCAGGGTGGCACCCAGGCCAGCTCATGGCCATCACTGGTGCGTGGCTGGGGGGATACAGAGGACACGGACGATACACCTCCCACAGAGGACAGCCTTTCGTCGCCTCTGGGCAGCCTGGCACACATGAGCGATTACATGCTGCAGTGTCTCCACAACGACCGCCGAGTTGCCCACATTCTAACTTGTGCTGATTACTGGGTGGCCACGCTGCTGGATCCCCGTTACAAGGACAACGTACCGTCCTTAATTCACTCACTGGAGCGCGATCGCAAGATGCGCGAGTACAAGCGCACGCTGGTAGACGCCATGCTGCTGGCATTCCCATCTGACAGCGGGGCCACAGTGGAAGCACAAGGCAGAGGAGGAGGAGGAGGAGGTCGCCAACGCAACCAGGGCACCGCCAGCACCTCAGAAGGCAGGGTTAGCATGGCCGAAATGTGGAAAAGCTTTGTCAGCACGCCACAACAAACAGCAGCACCAGCAGCTCAGATGGAACGTCTTAGCAGGAGGCAGCATTTTACCAACATGGTGGAGCAGTATGTGTGCACACGCCTACATGTAGTGAATGACGGGTCTGCCCCCTTCAACTTCTGGGTCTCCAAATTGGGCACATGGCCTGAGCTTGCCCTTTACGCCTTGGAGGTGCTGGCGTGCCCTGCAGCCAGTGTATTATCTGAACGGGTATTTAGCACGGCTGGGGGCGTTATAACAGACAAGCGCAGCCGCCTGTCCAGAGACAATGTGGACAAGCTCACGTTCATTAAAATGAACCAGGCATGGATCCCACGGGACTTTTCCGTACCTTATGCAGAATAGCAATGGATACCGACCTTACCCACCCATTGTTCCATTTTTGCTCTTTCTCACTCTTTTGGGGTGTACCCTCATTTAAAATTTTTGAAAAGAAGCAGTGTTGGCTACCTCGTCCTCCTCCTCAGGGCCAGATTAATGTAGGGGCTATTGGAGCTGCAGCTCCAGGCCCCTACCTTTTATATAGGCCCCGGGTTGGCCATATTCACTGTTACCGCTCTTCTGTCACTTGTAAACACAGAAGTCTGGCTTCTATGCTCGCTTCCCCAGGCAGCACCCTCAGAACCTCCCCACACAGCGTGAAGGCCGGACAAGGAGGGACAGTTGGCGATGCATGGATGTGTTTATGGGCTTCAGAGACAGCATCCCATGTTGAATTAGGCATGCATGGCTGCACCCTTCCTCCTCTGGGTGCATGGCAAGGCACGGCCCTTAAGGCCCTTCAAAATCCTCAGCACCAAGCCCATGATGCTGTTAATCCGGCCCTGGTCCTCCTCCACCGCCGCTTCCACCTACACCGCCCATAGGTGTGCGCAGCCTATTGCATTAAGGTGTGCACCCCAAAGTTGAAATACACATGCATGTGTTTGCCAGCAGGGAGAGTAATGTATCGGGGCCATGTACCTGTAGGCAAGGAGAAATAGAGCAGAGCAGGTCCCAGGGAGATCTTTCCCATCTCCTCACTGGCAATGCTATGTGCCCTAGGTGATTAGGGTGTGCCCAGGCACACCCAGCACACCCTGTGCGCACGCCTATGTCACCGCCACATCCACCACCACCTCAACCTCCCTCCTACTCCATATGGGCCTCGTCCTTCAGAGATGAAGAAGAACATTGTTTTATTTTTCTGTTTTTTTTTTTGTTGTTTTAAGTTATTTCCCTATCCACATTTGTTTGCAGAGCACTTGCCATGCTCTTAATTACGTTTTGCTGCCATTTGCAGCACTCTAGCCCTTTCCTTTGGTGTTTTAGAGCCATTTTAGTGCCTTAAAGTTCGGGTCCCCATTGACTTCAATGGGGTTCGGTGTCCGGGAAAAGTTCGGTAAAAGTCCGGGACACGGACCCGGACTTTTTTTTAAAGTTCGGCCGAACCCGTCGAACACGGACATCTAGGTGTCCGCTCAACCCTATTGGTGACCAAATGCAGTTATTTTGACTAAAAAACGATTTTTAGACACTTGGAGACCAAAACAGAGTAATTTTGACCGAAAATTTCTTTTCAGGCCATTGGAGCCCAAATGGCCGGTTTTAGACAAATCTGGTCTAAAACCAGCTTTTTAAGACACTAAAAGACAAAAATACATTAATTTTGACTAATTTTTTCAGACCTTTGCTGACCAAATGCATTTATTTATACTAAAAAAGACTTTTTTAGACACTTGGAGACCAAAATAGAGTCATTTTAACAAAAAAAATTTTCAGGCCATTGGAGCCCAAAAATCTAAAATCTTGTCTAAAACCAGCTTTTCAAGGCACTAAAAGACAAAAATACAGTCAATTTGACTAAATTTTTTTCAGATCTTTGGTGACCAAATGCAGTTATTTTGACTAAAAAGGCTTTTTAGACACTTGGAGACCAAAATAGATTCATTTTGACCAAAACATTTTTTTCAGGCCATTGGAGCCAAATGTCTAAAATCTTGTCTAAAACCGGCTTTTTAAGGCTCTAAAAGACAAAAATATAGTAATTTTGACTACATTTTTTTTCAGACCTTTGGTTACCAAATGCAGTTATTTTGACTAAAAAAGGCTTTTTAGACACTTGGAGACCAAAATAGAGTCATTTTGACCAAAAAAATCTTTCAGGCCATTTAAGCCCAAATGTCTAAAATCGTGCCTAAAACCGGCTTTTTAAGGCTCTCAAAGAAAAAAATATAGACATTTGGACTTAATTTTTTTTCAGACCTTTGGTGACCAAATGCAGTTATTTTGACTTAAAAAGGCTTTTTAGACACTTGGAGACCAAAATAGAGTCATTTTAACTAAAAAAATAATTTTCAAGTCATTGGAGCCCAAATGGCCGGTTTTAGACAAATCTTGTCTTAAACCGGCTTTTTAAGGCTCTAAAAGACAAAAATATAGTCATTTTGACTAAATTTTTTTTCAGACCTTTGGTGACCAAATGCCGTTATTTTGACTAACAAAAGGTTTTTAGACACTTGGAGACCAAAATAGAGTCATTTTGACCAAAACATTTTTTTCAGGCCATTGGAGCCCAAACGGCCGGTTTTAAACAAATCTTGTCTAAAACCGGCTTTTTAAGGCTGTAAAAGACAAAAAATACAGTAATTTTGACTAATTATTTTTTTTCAGACCTTTGGTGACCAAATGCCGTTATTTTGACTAACAAAAGGTTTTTAGACACTTGGAGACCAAAATAGAGTATTTCTGACCAAAACATTTTTTTCAGGCCATTGGAGCCAAATGTCTAAAATCTTGTCTAAAACCGGCTTTTTAAGGCTTTAAAAGACAAAAATATAGTAATTTTGACTATAGTATTTTTCAGACCTTTGGTGACCAAATGCAGTTATTTTGACTAAAAAAGGCTTTTTAGACACTTGGAGACCAAAATAGAGTCATTTTGACCAAAAAGTTTTTTTCAGGCCATTGGAGCCCAAATGGCCGGTTTTAGACAAATCTGGTCTAAAACCAGCTTTTTAAGACACTAAAAGACAAAAATACATTAATTTTGACTAATTTTTTCAGACCTTTGCTGACCAAATGCATTTATTTATACTAAAAAAGACTTTTTTAGACACTTGGAGACCAAAATAGAGTCATTTTAACAAAAAAAATTTTCAGGCCATTGGAGCCCAAAAATCTAAAATCTTGTCTAAAACCAGCTTTTCAAGGCACTAAAAGACAAAAATACAGTCAATTTGACTAAATTTTTTTCAGATCTTTGGTGACCAAATGCAGTTATTTTGACTAAAAAGGCTTTTTAGACACTTGGAGACCAAAATAGATTCATTTTGACCAAAACATTTTTTTCAGGCCATTGGAGCCAAATGTCTAAAATCTTGTCTAAAACCGGCTTTTTAAGGCTCTAAAAGACAAAAATATAGTAATTTTGACTACATTTTTTTTCAGACCTTTGGTTACCAAATGCAGTTATTTTGACTAAAAAAGGCTTTTTAGACACTTGGAGACCAAAATAGAGTCATTTTGACCAAAAAAATCTTTCAGGCCATTTAAGCCCAAATGTCTAAAATCGTGCCTAAAACCGGCTTTTTAAGGCTCTCAAAGAAAAAAATATAGACATTTGGACTTAATTTTTTTTCAGACCTTTGGTGACCAAATGCAGTTATTTTGACTTAAAAAGGCTTTTTAGACACTTGGAGACCAAAATAGAGTCATTTTAACTAAAAAAATAATTTTCAAGTCATTGGAGCCCAAATGGCCGGTTTTAGACAAATCTTGTCTTAAACCGGCTTTTTAAGGCTCTAAAAGACAAAAATATAGTCATTTTGACTAAATTTTTTTTCAGACCTTTGGTGACCAAATGCCGTTATTTTGACTAACAAAAGGTTTTTAGACACTTGGAGACCAAAATAGAGTCATTTTGACCAAAACATTTTTTTCAGGCCATTGGAGCCCAAACGGCCGGTTTTAAACAAATCTTGTCTAAAACCGGCTTTTTAAGGCTGTAAAAGACAAAAAATACAGTAATTTTGACTAATTATTTTTTTTCAGACCTTTGGTGACCAAATGCCGTTATTTTGACTAACAAAAGGTTTTTAGACACTTGGAGACCAAAATAGAGTATTTCTGACCAAAACATTTTTTTCAGGCCATTGGAGCCAAATGTCTAAAATCTTGTCTAAAACCGGCTTTTTAAGGCTTTAAAAGACAAAAATATAGTAATTTTGACTATAGTATTTTTCAGACCTTTGGTGACCAAATGCAGTTATTTTGACTAAAAAAGGCTTTTTAGACACTTGGAGACCAAAATAGAGTCATTTTGACCAAAAAGTTTTTTTCAGGCCATTGGAGCCCAAATGGCCGGTTTTAGACAAATCTGGTCTAAAACCGGCTTTTTAAGACACTAAAAGACAAAAAAACATTAATTTTGACTAATTTTTTCAGACCTTTGCTGACCAAATGCATTTATTTATACTAAAAAAGACTTTTTTAGACACTTGGAGACCAAAATAGAGTCATTTTAACAAAAAAATTTTCAGGCCATTGGAGCCCAAAAATCTAAAATCTTGTCTAAAACCGGCTTTTCAAGGCACTAAAAGACAAAAATACAGTCAATTTGACTACATTTTTTTCAGATCTTTGGTGACCAAATGCAGTTATTTTGACTAAAAAGGCTTTTTAGACACTTGGAGACCAAAATAGATTCATTTTGACCAAAACATTTTTTCAGGCCATTGGAGCCAAATGTCTAAAATCTTGTCTAAAACCGGCTTTTTAAGGCTCTAAAAGACAAAAATATAGTAATTTTGACTACATTTTTTTCAGACCTTTGGTGACCAAATGCAGTTATTTTGACTAAAAAAGGCTTTTTAGACACTTGGAGACCAAAATAGAGTCATTTTGACCAAACATTTTTTTCAGGCCATTGAAACTCAAATGGCCGGTTTTAGACAAATCGTGTCTAAAACCGGCTATTTAACCACTTAACCCCCGGAAGATTTGACCCCCTTCCTGACCAGGGCCTATTTTGCGATTCGGCACTGCGTTGACTTTAACGGACAATTGCGCAGTCGTGCGACGCTGTACCTAAACAAATTTGACTTCCTTTTTTTCCCACAAACAGAGCTTTCTTTTGGTGGTATTTGATCACCTGTGCGATTTTTTGATCATGCGCTATAAACAAAAAAAGAGCGTCAATTTTGCAAAAATAGCAATATTTTTCACATTTTTTATATGAAATTCCCCCAAAAAATGTGAAAATCAAAATTTTTTAACATTTTTGGCCAATTTGTTTTATGCTACATATGTTTGGTAAAAAAAAAAGCGTATTTTGATTGGTTTGCGCAAAAGTTATCGCGTTTACTAACAAAGGGAAAGATTTTTGTCGTTTTTGTAGTTTTTTTTTCAACGCGTAATGGCGGCGATCTGCGATTTTTTTTGCGGTACTGCAAAATTGCGGCAGACAGATCGGACCCTTGACTGACATTTTTGACACTTTTGGGGTTACCAGTGACATTTCTACAGTAATCAGTGCTATACATATGCACTGTTACTGTAAAATTACACTGGCAGTGAAGGGGGTTAACTTTTTTTTGAGAGGGAGGGGCTGTGTGTGTCCCTCGGGGCGTGATTCTAACTGTGATTGGTTGTGGCTTGAGCTGTAGGAACAGTGATCAACGGTCCTACATAGTAGAACCGTATGATCACTGTTTCTACACAGGGGGGAATGACAGGTGGCTTGTTTACATCAGTCGCCAGACTTTCTCCCTCTGCAGTGACGATCGCCGAGTGACCGGCGAACATCGGGTCCGCCGGTCACACGTGCGGGGGATCCGTGACCACGCGGGAGCGTGCCTCCGGGGGCGCGCGCTCGCTCCCTAGACCCTCACAAGCTAGCAATGTGGATCAACATCACTTTGCCTGTGAGGGGCTTACTGCTGACGTAAAAACTCGTGCGGCAGTCGGCAAGTGGTTAAGGCTCTAAAAGACAAAAATAAAGACACTTTGACTAATTTTTTTTTTAGACCTTTGGTGACGAAATGCAGTTATTTTGACTAAAAAAGGCTTTTTAGACACTTGGAGACCAAAATTGAGTCATTTTGACCAAAAACATTTTTTCATGCCATTGGAGCCCAAATGGCCGGTTTTAGACAACTCTTGTCTAAAACCGGATTTTTAAGGCTCTAAAAGACAAAAAATACAGTCATTTTGACTAAATTTTTTTCAGACCTTTGGTGACCAAATGCCGTTATTTTGACTAACAAAAGGTTTTTAGACACTTGGAGACCAAAATAGAGTATTTTTGACCAAAACATTTTTTTCCAGGCCATTTTAGCCAAATGTCTAAAATCGTGCCTAAAACCGGCTTTTTAAGGCTCTCAAAGAAAAAATATAGTCATTTGGACTTAATTTTTTTCAGACCTTTGGTGACCAAATGCAGTTATTTTGACTTAAAAAGGCTTTTTAGACACTTGGAGACCGAAATAGAGTCATTTTAACTAAAAAATAATTTTCAGGCCATTGGAGCCCAAATGGCCGGTTTTAGACAAATCTTGTCTTAAACCGGCTTTTTAAGGCTCTAAAAGACAAAAATACAGTCATTTTGACTAAGTTTGTTTTTCAGACCTTTGGTGACCAAATGCCGTTATTTTGACTAACAAAAGTTTTTAGACACTTGGAGACCAAAATAGAGTCATTTTGACCAAAACATTTTTTTCAGGCCATTGGAGTCCAAATTGCCGGTTTTAAACAAATCTTGTCTAAAACCGGCTTTTTAAGGCTGTAAAAGACAAAAAATACAGTAATTTTGACTAATTTTTTTTTCAGACCTTTGGTGACCAAATGCCGTTTTTAGACACTTGGAGACCAAACTAGAGTATTTTTGACCAAAACATTTTTTTCAGGCCATTGGAGCCAAATGTCTAAAATGTTGTCTAAAACCGGCTTTTTAAGGCTCTAAAAGACAAAAATGCAGTCATTTTGACTAATTTTTTTATCAGACCTTTGGTGACCAAATGCAGATATTTTGACTAAAAAAGGCTTTTTAGACACTTGGAGACCAAAATAGAGTCATTTTGACCAAAAAAATCTTTCAGGCCATTTAAGCCCAAATGTCTAAAATCGTGCCTAAAACCGGCTTTTTAAGGCTCTCAAAGAAAAAAATATAGACATTTGGACTTAATTTTTTTTCAGACCTTTGGTGACCAAATGCAGTTATTTTGACTTAAAAAGGCTTTTTAGACACTTGGAGACCAAAATAGAGTCATTTTAACTAAAAAAATAATTTTCAAGTCATTGGAGCCCAAATGGCCGGTTTTAGACAAATCTTGTCTTAAATCGGCTTTTTAAGGCTGTAAAAGACAAAAAATACAGTAATTTTGACTAATTATTTTTTTTCAGACCTTTGGTGACCAAATGCCGTTATTTTGACTAACAAAAGGTTTTTAGACACTTGGAGACCAAAATAGAGTATTTCTGACCAAAACATTTTTTTCAGGCCATTGGAGCCAAATGTCTAAAATCTTGTCTAAAACCGGCTTTTTAAGGCTTTAAAAGACAAAAATATAGTAATTTTGACTATAGTATTTTTCAGACCTTTGGTGACCAAATGCAGTTATTTTGACTAAAAAAGGCTTTTTAGACACTTGGAGACCAAAATAGAGTCATTTTGACCAAAAAGTTTTTTTCAGGCCATTGGAGCCCAAATGGCCGGTTTTAGACAAATCTGGTCTAAAACCAGCTTTTTAAGACACTAAAAGACAAAAATACATTAATTTTGACTAATTTTTTTCAGACCTTTGCTGACCAAATGCATTTATTTATACTAAAAAAGACTTTTTTAGACACTTGGAGACCAAAATAGAGTCATTTTAACAAAAAAATTTTCAGGCCATTGGAGCCCAAAAATCTAAAATCTTGTCTAAAACCAGCTTTTCAAGGCACTAAAAGACAAAAATACAGTCAATTTGACTAAATTTTTTTCAGATCTTTGGTGACCAAATGCAGTTATTTTGACTAAAAAGGCTTTTTAGACACTTGGAGACCAAAATAGATTCATTTTGACCAAAACATTTTTTTCAGGCCATTGGAGCCAAATGTCTAAAATCTTGTCTAAAACCGGCTTTTTAAGGCTCTAAAAGACAAAAATATAGTAATTTTGACTACATTTTTTTTCAGACCTTTGGTTACCAAATGCAGTTATTTTGACTAAAAAAGGCTTTTTAGACACTTGGAGACCAAAATAGAGTCATTTTGACCAAAAAAATCTTTCAGGCCATTTAAGCCCAAATGTCTAAAATCGTGCCTAAAACCGGCTTTTTAAGGCTCTCAAAGAAAAAAATATAGACATTTGGACTTAATTTTTTTTCAGACCTTTGGTGACCAAATGCAGTTATTTTGACTTAAAAAGGCTTTTTAGACACTTGGAGACCAAAATAGAGTCATTTTAACTAAAAAAATAATTTTCAAGTCATTGGAGCCCAAATGGCCGGTTTTAGACAAATCTTGTCTTAAACCGGCTTTTTAAGGCTCTAAAAGACAAAAATATAGTCATTTTGACTAAATTTTTTTTCAGACCTTTGGTGACCAAATGCCGTTATTTTGACTAACAAAAGGTTTTTAGACACTTGGAGACCAAAATAGAGTCATTTTGACCAAAACATTTTTTTCAGGCCATTGGAGCCCAAACGGCCGGTTTTAAACAAATCTTGTCTAAAACCGGCTTTTTAAGGCTGTAAAAGACAAAAAATACAGTAATTTTGACTAATTATTTTTTTTCAGACCTTTGGTGACCAAATGCCGTTATTTTGACTAACAAAAGGTTTTTAGACACTTGGAGACCAAAATAGAGTATTTCTGACCAAAACATTTTTTTCAGGCCATTGGAGCCAAATGTCTAAAATCTTGTCTAAAACCGGCTTTTTAAGGCTTTAAAAGACAAAAATATAGTAATTTTGACTATAGTATTTTTCAGACCTTTGGTGACCAAATGCAGTTATTTTGACTAAAAAAGGCTTTTTAGACACTTGGAGACCAAAATAGAGTCATTTTGACCAAAAAGTTTTTTTCAGGCCATTGGAGCCCAAATGGCCGGTTTTAGACAAATCTGGTCTAAAACCGGCTTTTTAAGACACTAAAAGACAAAAAAACATTAATTTTGACTAATTTTTTCAGACCTTTGCTGACCAAATGCATTTATTTATACTAAAAAAGACTTTTTTAGACACTTGGAGACCAAAATAGAGTCATTTTAACAAAAAAATTTTCAGGCCATTGGAGCCCAAAAATCTAAAATCTTGTCTAAAACCGGCTTTTCAAGGCACTAAAAGACAAAAATACAGTCAATTTGACTACATTTTTTTCAGATCTTTGGTGACCAAATGCAGTTATTTTGACTAAAAAGGCTTTTTAGACACTTGGAGACCAAAATAGATTCATTTTGACCAAAACATTTTTTCAGGCCATTGGAGCCAAATGTCTAAAATCTTGTCTAAAACCGGCTTTTTAAGGCTCTAAAAGACAAAAATATAGTAATTTTGACTACATTTTTTTCAGACCTTTGGTGACCAAATGCAGTTATTTTGACTAAAAAAGGCTTTTTAGACACTTGGAGACCAAAATAGAGTCATTTTGACCAAACATTTTTTTCAGGCCATTGAAACTCAAATGGCCGGTTTTAGACAAATCGTGTCTAAAACCGGCTATTTAACCACTTAACCCCCGGAAGATTTGACCCCCTTCCTGACCAGGGCCTATTTTGCGATTCGGCACTGCGTTGACTTTAACGGACAATTGCGCAGTCGTGCGACGCTGTACCTAAACAAATTTGACTTCCTTTTTTTCCCACAAACAGAGCTTTCTTTTGGTGGTATTTGATCACCTGTGCGATTTTTTGATCATGCGCTATAAACAAAAAAAGAGCGTCAATTTTGCAAAAATAGCAATATTTTTCACATTTTTTATATGAAATTCCCCCAAAAAATGTGAAAATCAAAATTTTTTAACATTTTTGGCCAATTTGTTTTATGCTACATATGTTTGGTAAAAAAAAAGCGTATTTTGATTGGTTTGCGCAAAAGTTATCGCGTTTACTAACAAAGGGAAAGATTTTTGTCGTTTTTGTAGTTTTTTTTTCAACGCGTAATGGCGGCGATCTGCGATTTTTTTTGCGGTACTGCAAAATTGCGGCAGACAGATCGGACCCTTGACTGACATTTTTGACACTTTTGGGGTTACCAGTGACATTTCTACAGTAATCAGTGCTATACATATGCACTGTTACTGTAAAATTACACTGGCAGTGAAGGGGGTTAACTTTTTTTTGAGAGGGAGGGGCTGTGTGTGTCCCTCGGGGCGTGATTCTAACTGTGATTGGTTGTGGCTTGAGCTGTAGGAACAGTGATCAACGGTCCTACATAGTAGAACCGTATGATCACTGTTTCTACACAGGGGGGAATGACAGGTGGCTTGTTTACATCAGTCGCCAGACTTTCTCCCTCTGCAGTGACGATCGCCGAGTGACCGGCGAACATCGGGTCCGCCGGTCACACGTGCGGGGGATCCGTGACCACGCGGGAGCGTGCCTCCGGGGGCGCGCGCTCGCTCCCTAGACCCTCACAAGCTAGCAATGTGGATCAACATCACTTTGCCTGTGAGGGGCTTACTGCTGACGTAAAAACTCGTGCGGCAGTCGGCAAGTGGTTAAGGCTCTAAAAGACAAAAATAAAGACACTTTGACTAATTTTTTTTTAGACCTTTGGTGACGAAATGCAGTTATTTTGACTAAAAAAGGCTTTTTAGACACTTGGAGACCAAAATTGAGTCATTTTGACCAAAAACATTTTTTCATGCCATTGGAGCCCAAATGGCCGGTTTTAGACAACTCTTGTCTAAAACCGGATTTTTAAGGCTCTAAAAGACAAAAAATACAGTCATTTTGACTAAATTTTTTTCAGACCTTTGGTGACCAAATGCCGTTATTTTGACTAACAAAAGGTTTTTAGACACTTGGAGACCAAAATAGAGTATTTTTGACCAAAACATTTTTTTCCAGGCCATTTTAGCCAAATGTCTAAAATCGTGCCTAAAACCGGCTTTTTAAGGCTCTCAAAGAAAAAATATAGTCATTTGGACTTAATTTTTTTCAGACCTTTGGTGACCAAATGCAGTTATTTTGACTTAAAAAGGCTTTTTAGACACTTGGAGACCGAAATAGAGTCATTTTAACTAAAAAATAATTTTCAGGCCATTGGAGCCCAAATGGCCGGTTTTAGACAAATCTTGTCTTAAACCGGCTTTTTAAGGCTCTAAAAGACAAAAATACAGTCATTTTGACTAAGTTTGTTTTTCAGACCTTTGGTGACCAAATGCCGTTATTTTGACTAACAAAAGTTTTTAGACACTTGGAGACCAAAATAGAGTCATTTTGACCAAAACATTTTTTTCAGGCCATTGGAGTCCAAATTGCCGGTTTTAAACAAATCTTGTCTAAAACCGGCTTTTTAAGGCTGTAAAAGACAAAAAATACAGTAATTTTGACTAATTTTTTTTTCAGACCTTTGGTGACCAAATGCCGTTTTTAGACACTTGGAGACCAAACTAGAGTATTTTTGACCAAAACATTTTTTTCAGGCCATTGGAGCCAAATGTCTAAAATGTTGTCTAAAACCGGCTTTTTAAGGCTCTAAAAGACAAAAATGCAGTCATTTTGACTAATTTTTTTATCAGACCTTTGGTGACCAAATGCAGATATTTTGACTAAAAAAGGCTTTTTAGACACTTGGAGACCAAAATAGAGTCATTTTGACCAAAAAAATCTTTCAGGCCATTTAAGCCCAAATGTCTAAAATCGTGCCTAAAACCGGCTTTTTAAGGCTCTCAAAGAAAAAAATATAGACATTTGGACTTAATTTTTTTTCAGACCTTTGGTGACCAAATGCAGTTATTTTGACTTAAAAAGGCTTTTTAGACACTTGGAGACCAAAATAGAGTCATTTTAACTAAAAAATAATTTTCAAGTCATTGGAGCCCAAATGGCCGGTTTTAGGCAAATCTTGTCTTAAATCGGCTTTTTAAGGCTGTAAAAGACAAAAAATACAGTAATTTTGACTAATTATTTTTTTTCAGACCTTTGGTGACCAAATGCCGTTATTTTGACTAACAAAAGGTTTTTAGACACTTGGAGACCAAAATAGAGTATTTCTGACCAAAACATTTTTTTCAGGCCATTGGAGCCAAATGTCTAAAATCTTGTCTAAAACCGGCTTTTTAAGGCTTTAAAAGACAAAAATATAGTAATTTTGACTATAGTATTTTTCAGACCTTTGGTGACCAAATGCAGTTATTTTGACTAAAAAAGGCTTTTTAGACACTTGGAGACCAAAATAGAGTCATTTTGACCAAAAAGTTTTTTTCAGGCCATTGGAGCCCAAATGGCCGGTTTTAGACAAATCTGGTCTAAAACCAGCTTTTTAAGACACTAAAAGACAAAAATACATTAATTTTGACTAATTTTTTTCAGACCTTTGCTGACCAAATGCATTTATTTATACTAAAAAAGACTTTTTTAGACACTTGGAGACCAAAATAGAGTCATTTTAACAAAAAAAATTTTCAGGCCATTGGAGCCCAAAAATCTAAAATCTTGTCTAAAACCAGCTTTTCAAGGCACTAAAAGACAAAAATACAGTCAATTTGACTAAATTTTTTTCAGATCTTTTTTGACCAAATGCAGTTATTTTGACTAAAAAGGCTTTTTAGACACTTGGAGACCAAAATAGATTCATTTTGACCAAAACATTTTTTTCAGGCCATTGGAGCCAAATGTCTAAAATCTTGTCTAAAACCGGCTTTTTAAGGCTCTAAAAGACAAAAATATAGTAATTTTGACTACATTTTTTTTCAGACCTTTGGTTACCAAATGCAGTTATTTTGACTAAAAAAGGCTTTTTAGACACTTGGAGACCAAAATAGAGTCATTTTGACCAAAAAAATCTTTCAGGCCATTTAAGCCCAAATGTCTAAAATCGTGCCTAAAACCGGCTTTTTAAGGCTCTCAAAGAAAAAAATATAGACATTTGGACTTAATTTTCTTTCAGACCTTTGGTGACCAAATGCAGTTATTTTGACTTAAAAAGGCTTTTTAGACACTTGGAGACCAAAATAGAGTCATTTTAACTAAAAAAATAATTTTCAAGTCATTGGAGCCCAAATGGCCGGTTTTAGACAAATCTTGTCTTAAACCGGCTTTTTAAGGCTCTAAAAGACAAAAATATAGTCATTTTGACTAAATTTTTTTTCAGACCTTTGGTGACCAAATGCCGTTATTTTGACTAACAAAAGGTTTTTAGACACTTGGAGACCAAAATAGAGTCATTTTGACCAAAACATTTTTTTCAGGCCATTGGAGCCCAAACGGCCGGTTTTAAACAAATCTTGTCTAAAACCGGCTTTTTAAGGCTGTAAAAGACAAAAAATACAGTAATTTTGACTAATTATTTTTTTTCAGACCTTTGGTGACCAAATGCCGTTATTTTGACTAACAAAAGGTTTTTAGACACTTGGAGACCAAAATAGAGTATTTCTGACCAAAACATTTTTTTCAGGCCATTGGAGCCAAATGTCTAAAATCTTGTCTAAAACCGGCTTTTTAAGGCTTTAAAAGACAAAAATATAGTAATTTTGACCATAGTATTTTTCAGACCTTTGGTGACCAAATGCAGTTATTTTGACTAAAAAGGCTTTTTAGACACTTGGAGACCAAAATAGATTCATTTTGACCAAAACATTTTTTTCAGGCCATTGGAGCCAAATGTCTAAAATCTTGTCTAAAACCGGCTTTTTAAGGCTCTAAAAGACAAAAATATAGTAATTTTGACTACATTTTTTTTCAGACCTTTGGTTACCAAATGCAGTTATTTTGACTAAAAAAGGCTTTTTAGACACTTGGAGACCAAAATAGAGTCATTTTGACCAAAAAAATCTTTCAGGCCATTTAAGCCCAAATGTCTAAAATCGTGCCTAAAACCGGCTTTTTAAGGCTCTCAAAGAAAAAAATATAGACATTTGGACTTAATTTTTTTTCAGACCTTTGGTGACCAAATGCAGTTATTTTGACTTAAAAAGGCTTTTTAGACACTTGGAGACCAAAATAGAGTCATTTTAACTAAAAAAAATAATTTTCAAGTCATTGGAGCCCAAATGGCCGGTTTTAGACAAATCTTGTCTTAAACCCGCTTTTTAAGGCTCTAAAAGACAAAAATATAGTCATTTTGACTAAATTTTTTTTCAGACCTTTGGTGACCAAATGCCGTTATTTTGACTAACAAAAGGTTTTTAGACACTTGGAGACCAAAATAGAGTCATTTTGACCAAAACATTTTTTTCAGGCCATTGGAGCCCAAACGGCCGGTTTTAAACAAATCTTGTCTAAAACCGGCTTTTTAAGGCTGTAAAAGACAAAAAATACAGTAATTTTGACTAATTATTTTTTTTCAGACCTTTGGTGACCAAATGCCGTTATTTTGACTAACAAAAGGTTTTTAGACACTTGGAGACCAAAATAGAGTATTTCTGACCAAAACATTTTTTTCAGGCCATTAGAGCCAAATGTCTAAAATCTTGTCTAAAACCGGCTTTTTAAGGCTTTAAAAGACAAAAATATAGTAATTTTGACTATAGTATTTTTCAGACCTTTGGTGACCAAATGCAGTTATTTTGACTAAAAAAGGCTTTTTAGACACTTGGAGACCAAAATAGAGTCATTTTGACCAAAAAGTTTTTTTCAGGCCATTGGAGCCCAAATGGCCGGTTTTAGACAAATCTGGTCTAAAACCGGCTTTTTAAGACACTAAAAGACAAAAAAACATTAATTTTGACTAATTTTTTCAGACCTTTGCTGACCAAATGCATTTATTTATACTAAAAAATACTTTTTTAGACACTTGGAGACCAAAATAGAGTCATTTTAACAAAAAAATTTTCAGGCCATTGGAGCCCAAAAATCTAAAATCTTGTCTAAAACCGGCTTTTTAAGGCACTAAAAGACAAAAATACAGTCGATTTGACTACATTTTTTTTCAGATCTTTGGTGACCAAATGCAGTTATTTTGACTAAAAAGGCTTTTTAGACACTTGGAGACCAAAATAGATTCATTTTGACCAAAACATTTTTTCAGGCCATTGGAGCCAAATGTCTAAAATCTTGTCTAAAACCGGCTTTTTAAGGCTCTAAAAGACAAAAATATAGTAATTTTGACTACATTTTTTTCAGACCTTTGGTGACCAAATGCAGTTATTTTGACTAAAAAAGGCTTTTTAGAAACTTGGAGACCAAAATAGAGTCATTTTGACCAAACATTTTTTTCAGGCCATTGAAACTCAAATGGCCGGTTTTAGACAAATCGTGTCTAAACCCGGCTATTTAACCACTTAACCCCCGGAAGATTTGACCCCCTTCCTGACCAGGGCCTATTTTGCGATTCGGCACTGCGTTGACTTTAACGGACAATTGCGCAGTCGTGCGACGCTGTACCTAAACAAATTTGACTTCCTTTTTTTCCCACAAACAGAGCTTTCTTTTGGTGGTATTTGATCACCTGTGCGATTTTTTGATCATGCGCTATAAACAAAAAAAGAGCGTCAATTTTGCAAAAATAGCAATATTTTTCACATTTTTTATATGAAATTCCCCCAAAAAATGTGAAAATCAAAATTTTTTAACATTTTTGGCCAATTTGTTTTATGCTACATATGTTTGGTAAAAAAAAAGCGTATTTTGATTGGTTTGCGCAAAAGTTATCGCGTTTACTAACAAAGGGAAAGATTTTTGTCGTTTTTGTAGTTTTTTTTTCAACGCGTAATGGCGGCGATCTGCGATTTTTTTTGCGGTACTGCAAAATTGCGGCAGACAGATCGGACCCTTGACTGACATTTTTGACACTTTTGGGGTTACCAGTGACATTTCTACAGTAATCAGTGCTATACATATGCACTGTTACTGTAAAATTACACTGGCAGTGAAGGGGGTTAACTTTTTTTTGAGAGGGAGGGGCTGTGTGTGTCCCTCGGGGCGTGATTCTAACTGTGATTGGTTGTGGCTTGAGCTGTAGGAACAGTGATCAACGGTCCTACATAGTAGAACCGTATGATCACTGTTTCTACACAGGGGGGAATGACAGGTGGCTTGTTTACATCAGTCGCCAGACTTTCTCCCTCTGCAGTGACGATCGCCGAGTGACCGGCGAACATCGGGTCCGCCGGTCACACGTGCGGGGGATCCGTGACCACGCGGGAGCGTGCCTCCGGGGGCGCGCGCTCGCTCCCTAGACCCTCACAAGCTAGCAATGTGGATCAACATCACTTTGCCTGTGAGGGGCTTACTGCTGACGTAAAAACTCGTGCGGCAGTCGGCAAGTGGTTAAGGCTCTAAAAGACAAAAATAAAGACACTTTGACTAATTTTTTTTTTAGACCTTTGGTGACGAAATGCAGTTATTTTGACTAAAAAAGGCTTTTTAGACACTTGGAGACCAAAATTGAGTCATTTTGACCAAAAACATTTTTTCATGCCATTGGAGCCCAAATGGCCGGTTTTAGACAACTCTTGTCTAAAACCGGATTTTTAAGGCTCTAAAAGACAAAAAATACAGTCATTTTGACTAAATTTTTTTCAGACCTTTGGTGACCAAATGCCGTTATTTTGACTAACAAAAGGTTTTTAGACACTTGGAGACCAAAATAGAGTATTTTTGACCAAAACATTTTTTTCCAGGCCATTTTAGCCAAATGTCTAAAATCGTGCCTAAAACCGGCTTTTTAAGGCTCTCAAAGAAAAAATATAGTCATTTGGACTTAATTTTTTTCAGACCTTTGGTGACCAAATGCAGTTATTTTGACTTAAAAAGGCTTTTTAGACACTTGGAGACCGAAATAGAGTCATTTTAACTAAAAAATAATTTTCAGGCCATTGGAGCCCAAATGGCCGGTTTTAGACAAATCTTGTCTTAAACCGGCTTTTTAAGGCTCTAAAAGACAAAAATACAGTCATTTTGACTAAGTTTGTTTTTCAGACCTTTGGTGACCAAATGCCGTTATTTTGACTAACAAAAGTTTTTAGACACTTGGAGACCAAAATAGAGTCATTTTGACCAAAACATTTTTTTCAGGCCATTGGAGTCCAAATTGCCGGTTTTAAACAAATCTTGTCTAAAACCGGCTTTTTAAGGCTGTAAAAGACAAAAAATACAGTAATTTTGACTAATTTTTTTTTCAGACCTTTGGTGACCAAATGCCGTTTTTAGACACTTGGAGACCAAACTAGAGTATTTTTGACCAAAACATTTTTTTCAGGCCATTGGAGCCAAATGTCTAAAATGTTGTCTAAAACCGGCTTTTTAAGGCTCTAAAAGACGAAAATGCAGTCATTTTGACTAATTTTTTTATCAGACCTTTGGTGACCAAATGCAGATATTTTGACTAAAAAAGGCTTTTTAGACACTTGGAGACCAAAATAGAGTCATTTTGACCAAAAAAATCTTTCAGGCCATTTAAGCCCAAATGTCTAAAATCGTGCCTAAAAACGGCTTTTTAAGGCTCTCAAAGAAAAAAATATAGACATTTGGACTTAATTTTTTTTCAGACCTTTGGTGACCAAATGCAGTTATTTTGACTAACAAAAGGTTTTTAGACACTTGGAGACCAAAATAGAGTCATTTTGACCAAAACATTTTTTTCAGGCCATTGGAGCCCAAACGGCCGGTTTTAAACAAATCTTGTCTAAAACCGGCTTTTTAAGGCTGTAAAAGACAAAACATACAGTAATTTTGACTAATTATTTTTTTCAGACCTTTGGTGACCAAATGCCGTTATTTTGACTAACAAAAGGTTTTTAGACACTTGGAGACCAAAATAGAGTATTTCTGACCAAAACATTTTTTTCAGGCCATTGGAGCCAAATGTCTAAAATCTTGTCTAAAACCGGCTTTTTAAGGCTTTAAAAGACAAAAATATAGTAATTTTGACTATAGTATTTTTCAGACCTTTGGTGACCAAATGCAGTTATTTTGACTAAAAAAGGCTTTTTAGACACTTGGAGACCAAAATAGAGTCATTTTGACCAAAAAGTTTTTTTCAGGCCATTGGAGCCCAAATGGCCGGTTTTAGACAAATCTGGTCTAAAACCAGCTTTTTAAGACACTAAAAGACAAAAATACATTAATTTTGACTAATTTTTTCAGACCTTTGCTGACCAAATGCATTTATTTATACTAAAAAAGACTTTTTTAGACACTTGGAGACCAAAATAGAGTCATTTTAACAAAAAAAATTTTCAGGCCATTGGAGCCCAAAAATCTAAAATCTTTTTTAAAACCAGATTTTCAAGGCACTAAAAGACAAAAATACAGTCAATTTGACTAAATTTTTTTCAGATCTTTGGTGACCAAATGCAGTTATTTTGACTAAAAAGGCTTTTTAGACACTTGGAGACCAAAATAGATTCATTTTGACCAAAACATTTTTTTCAGGCCATTGGAGCCAAATGTCTAAAATCTTGTCTAAAACCGGCTTTTTAAGGCTCTAAAAGACAAAAATATAGTAATTTTGACTACATTTTTTTTCAGACCTTTGGTTACCAAATGCAGTTATTTTGACTAAAAAAGGCTTTTTAGACACTTGGAGACCAAAATAGAGTCATTTTGACCAAAAATATCTTTCAGGCCATTTAAGCCCAAATGTCTAAAATCGTGCCTAAAACCGGCTTTTTAAGGCTCTCAAAGAAAAAAATATAGACATTTGGACTTAATTTTTTTTCAGACCTTTGGTGACCAAATGCAGTTATTTTGACTTAAAAAGGCTTTTTAGACACTTGGAGACCAAAATAGAGTCATTTTAACTAAAAAAATAATTTTCAAGTCATTGGAGCCCAAATGGCCGGTTTTAGACAAATCTTGTCTTAAACCGGCTTTTTAAGGCTCTAAAAGACAAAAATATAGTCATTTTGACTAAATTTTTTTTCAGACCTTTGGTGACCAAATGCCGTTATTTTGACTAACAAAAGGTTTTTAGACACTTGGAGACCAAAATAGAGTCATTTTGACCAAAACATTTTTTTCAGGCCATTGGAGCCCAAACGGCCGGTTTTAAACAAATCTTGTCTAAAACCGGCTTTTTAAGGCTGTAAAAGACAAAAAATACAGTAATTTTGACTAATTATTTTTTTTCAGACCTTTGGTGACCAAATGCCGTTATTTTGACTAACAAAAGGTTTTTAGACACTTGGAGACCAAAATAGAGTATTTCTGACCAAAACATTTCTTTCAGGCCATTGGAGCCAAATGTCTAAAATCTTGTCTAAAACCAGCTTTTTAAGGCTTTAAAAGACAAAAATATAGTAATTTTGACTATAGTATTTTTCAGACCTTTGGTGACCAAATGCAGTTATTTTGACTAAAAAGGCTTTTTAGACACTTGGAGACCAAAATAGATTCATTTTGACCAAAACATTTTTTTCAGGCCATTGGAGCCAAATGTCTAAAATCTTGTCTAAAACCGGCTTTTTAAGGCTCTAAAAGACAAAAATATAGTAATTTTGACTACATTTTTTTCAGACCTTTGGTTACCAAATGCAGTTATTTTGACTAAAAAAGGCTTTTTAGACACTTGGAGACCAAAATAGAGTCATTTTGACCAAAAAAATCTTTCAGGCCATTTAAGCCCAAATGTCTAAAATCGTGCCTAAAACCGGCTTTTTAAGGCTCTCAAAGAAAAAAATATAGACATTTGGACTTAATTTTTTTTCAGACCTTTGGTGACCAAATGCAGTTATTTTGACTTAAAAAGGCTTTTTAGACACTTGGAGACCAAAATAGAGTCATTTTAACTAAAAAAATAATTTTCAAGTCATTGGAGCCCAAATGGCCGGTTTTAGACAAATCTTGTCTTAAACCGGCTTTTTAAGGCTCTAAAAGACAAAAATATAGTCATTTTGACTAAATTTTTTTTCAGACCTTTGGTGACCAAATGCCGTTATTTTGACTAACAAAAGGTTTTTAGACACTTGGAGACCAAAATAGAGTCATTTTGACCAAAACATTTTTTTCAGGCCATTGGAGCCCAAACGGCCGGTTTTAAACAAATCTTGTCTAAAACCGGCTTTTTAAGGCTGTAAAAGACAAAAAATACAGTAATTTTGACTAATTATTTTTTTTCAGACCTTTGGTGACCAAATGCCGTTATTTTGACTAACAAAAGGTTTTTAGACACTTGGAGACCAAAATAGAGTATTTCTGACCAAAACATTTTTTTCAGGCCATTGGAGCCAAATGTCTAAAATCTTGTCTAAAATCTTGTCTAAAACCGGCTTTTTAAGGCTTTAAAAGACAAAAATATAGTAATTTTGACTATAGTATTTTTCAGACCTTTGGTGACCAAATGCAGTTATTTTGACTAAAAAAGGCTTTTTAGACACTTGGAGACCAAAATAGAGTCATTTTGACCAAAAAGTTTTTTTCAGGCCATTGGAGCCCAAATGGCCGGTTTTAGACAAATCTGGTCTAAAACCGGCTTTTTAAGACACTAAAAGACAAAAAAACATTAATTTTGACTAATTTTTTCAGACCTTTGCTGACCAAATGCATTTATTTATACTAAAAAAGACTTTTTTAGACACTTGGAGACCAAAATAGAGTCATTTTAACAAAAAAATTTTCAGGCCATTGGAGCCCAAAAATCTAAAATCTTGTCTAAAACCGGCTTTTCAAGGCACTAAAAGACAAAAATACAGTCAATTTGACTACATTTTTTTTCAGATCTTTGGTGACCAAATGCAGTTATTTTGACTAAAAAGGCTTTTTAGACACTTGGAGACCAAAATAGATTCATTTTGACCAAAACATTTTTTCAGGCCATTGGAGCCAAATGTCTAAAATCTTGTCTAAAACCGGCTTTTTAAGGCTCTAAAAGACAAAAATATAGTAATTTTGACTACATTTTTTTCAGACCTTTGGTGACCAAATGCAGTTATTTTGACTAAAAAAGGCTTTTTAGACACTTGGAGACCAAAATAGAGTCATTTTGACCAAACATTTTTTTCAGGCCATTGAAACTCAAATGGCCGGTTTTAGACAAATCGTGTCTAAAACCGGCTATTTAACCACTTAACCCCCGGAAGATTTGACCCCCTTCCTGACCAGGGCCTATTTTGCGATTCGGCACTGCGTTGACTTTAACGGACAATTGCGCAGTCGTGCGACGCTGTACCTAAACAAATTTGACTTCCTTTTTTTCCCACAAACAGAGCTTTCTTTTGGTGGTATTTGATCACCTGTGCGATTTTTTGATCATGCGCTATAAACAAAAAAAGAGCGTCAATTTTGCAAAAATAGCAATATTTTTCACATTTTTTATATGAAATTCCCCCAAAAAATGTGAAAATCAAAATTTTTTAACATTTTTGGCCAATTTGTTTTATGCTACATATGTTTGGTAAAAAAAAAGCGTATTTTGATTGGTTTGCGCAAAAGTTATCGCGTTTACTAACAAAGGGAAAGATTTTTGTCGTTTTTGTAGTTTTTTTTTCAACGCGTAATGGCGGCGATCTGCGATTTTTTTTGCGGTACTGCAAAATTGCGGCAGACAGATCGGACCCTTGACTGACATTTTTGACACTTTTGGGGTTACCAGTGACATTTCTACAGTAATCAGTGCTATACATATGCACTGTTACTGTAAAATTACACTGGCAGTGAAGGGGGTTAACTTTTTTTTGAGAGGGAGGGGCTGTGTGTGTCCCTCGGGGCGTGATTCTAACTGTGATTGGTTGTGGCTTGAGCTGTAGGAACAGTGATCAACGGTCCTACATAGTAGAACCGTATGATCACTGTTTCTACACAGGGGGGAATGACAGGTGGCTTGTTTACATCAGTCGCCAGACTTTCTCCCTCTGCAGTGACGATCGCCGAGTGACCGGCGAACATCGGGTCCGCCGGTCACACGTGCGGGGGATCCGTGACCACGCGGGAGCGTGCCTCCGGGGGCGCGCGCTCGCTCCCTAGACCCTCACAAGCTAGCAATGTGGATCAACATCACTTTGCCTGTGAGGGGCTTACTGCTGACGTAAAAACTCGTGCGGCAGTCGGCAAGTGGTTAAGGCTCTAAAAGACAAAAATAAAGACACTTTGACAAATTTTTTTTTAGACCTTTGGTGACGAAATGCAGTTATTTTGACTAAAAAAGGCTTTTTAGACACTTGGAGACCAAAATTGAGTCATTTTGACCAAAAACATTTTTTCATGCCATTAGAGCCCAAATGGCCGGTTTTAGACAACTCTTGTCTAAAACCGGATTTTTAAGGCTCTAAAAGACAAAAAATACAGTCATTTTGACTAAATTTTTTTCAGACCTTTGGTGACCAAATGCCGTTATTTTGACTAACAAAAGGTTTTTAGACACTTGGAGACCAAAATAGAGTATTTTTGACCAAAACATTTTTTTCCAGGCCATTTTAGCCAAATGTCTAAAATCGTGCCTAAAACCGGCTTTTTAAGGCTCTCAAAGAAAAAATATAGTCATTTGGACTTAATTTTTTTCAGACCTTTGGTGACCAAATGCAGTTATTTTGACTTAAAAAGGCTTTTTAGACACTTGGAGACCGAAATAGAGTCATTTTAACTAAAAAATAATTTTCAGGCCATTGGAGCCCAAATGGCCGGTTTTAGACAAATCTTGTCTTAAACCGGCTTTTTAAGGCTCTAAAAGACAAAAATACAGTCATTTTGACTAAGTTTGTTTTTCAGACCTTTGGTGACCAAATGCCGTTATTTTGACTAACAAAAGTTTTTAGACACTTGGAGACCAAAATAGAGTCATTTTGACCAAAACATTTTTTTCAGGCCATTGGAGCCCAAATTGCCGGTTTTAAACAAATCTTGTCTAAAACCGGCTTTTTAAGGCTGTAAAAGACAAAAAATACAGTAATTTTGACTAATTTTTTTTCAGACCTTTGGTGACCAAATGCCGTTATTTTGACTAACAAAAGGTTTTTAGACACTTGGAGACCATACTAGAGTATTTTTGACCAAAACATTGTTTTCAGGCCATTGGAGCCAAATGTCTAAAATCTTGTCTAAAACCGGCTTTTTAAGGCTCTAAAAGACAAAAATATAGTCATTTTGACGAAATTTTTTTTCTGACCTTTGGTGACCAAATGCAGTTATTTTGACTAAAAAACGATTTTTAGACACTTGGAGACCAAAACAGAGTAATTTTGACTGAAAATTTCTTTTCAGGCCATTGTGGCCGGTTTTAGACAAATCTTGTCTAAAACCGGCTTTTTAAGGCTCTAAAAGACAAAAATACAGTCATTTTGACTAAAGTATTTTTCAGACCTTTGGTGACCAAATTCAGTTATTTTGACAAAAAAAGGCTTTTTAGACACTTGGAGACCAAAGTAGAGTCATTTTGACCAAAAAATTTTTTCAGGCCATTGGAGCCCAAATGGCCGGTTTTAGACAAATCTGGTCTAAAACCGGCTTTTTAAGACACCAAAAGACAACAATACATTAATTTTGACTATTTTTTTTCAGATCTTTGGTGACCAAATGCATTTATTGTGACTAAAAAAGGCTTTTCAGACATTTGGAGACCAAAATAGAGTCATTTTGACCGAATTTTTTTTCAGGCAATTGGAGCCCAAATGGCCAGTTATAGACAAATCTTGCCTAAAACCGGCTTTTTAAGGCTCTAAAAGACAAAAATGCAGTCATTTTGACTAATTTTTTTATCAGACCTTTGGTGACCAAATGCAGATATTTTGACTAAAAAAGGCTTTTTAGACACTTGGAGACCAAAATAGAGTCATTTTGACCAAAAAAATCTTTCAGGCCATTTAAGCCCAAATGTCTAAAATCGTGCCTAAAACCGGCTTTTTAAGGCTCTCAAAGAAAAAAATATAGACATTTGGACTTAATTTTTTTCAGACCTTTGGTGACCAAATGCAGTTATTTTGACTTAAAAAGGCTTTTTAGACACTTGGAGACCAAAATAGAGTCATTTTAACTAAAAAAATAATTTTCAAGCCATTGGAGCCCAGATTTGTCTAAAACCGGCTTTTTAAGGCTCTAAAAGACAAAAATATAGTCATTTTGACTAAATTTTTTTTCAGACCTTTGGTGACCAAATGCCGTTATTTTGACTAACAAAAGGTTTTTAGACACTTGGAGACCAAAATAGAGTCATTTTGACCAAAAAAATCTTTCAGGCCATTTGAGCCCAAATGTCTAAAATCGTGCCTAAAACCCGCGTTTTAAGGCTCTAAAAGACAAAAATACAGTCAATTTGACTAAATTTGTTTTTCATACCTTTGGTGACCAAATGCAGTTATTTTGACTAAAAAAGGAGACCAAAATAGAGTCATTTTGACCAAAACATTTTTTTCAGGCCATTGGAGTCCAAATTGCCGGTTTTAAACAAATCTTGTCTAAAACCGGCTTTTTAAGGCTGTAAAAGACAAAAAATACAGTAATTTTGACTAATTTTTTTTTCAGACCTTTGGTGACCAAATGCCGTTTTTAGACACTTGGAGACCAAACTAGAGTATTTTTGACCAAAACATTTTTTTCAGGCCATTGGAGCCAAATGTCTAAAATGTTGTCTAAAACCGGCTTTTTAAGGCTCTAAAAGACGAAAATGCAGTCATTTTGACTAATTTTTTTATTAGACCTTTGGTGACCAAATGCAGATATTTTGACTAAAAAAGGCTTTTTAGACACTTGGAGACCAATATAGAGTCATTTTGACCAAAAAAATCTTTCAGGCCATTTAAGCCCAAATGTCTAAAATCGTGCCTAAAACCGGCTTTTTAAGGCTCTCAAAGAAAAAAATATAGACATTTGGACTTAATTTTTTTTCAGACCTTTGGTGACCAAATGCAGTTATTTTGACTTAAAAAGGCTTTTTAGACACTTGGAGACCAAAATAGAGTCATTTTAACTAAAAAAATAATTTTCAAGTCATTGGAGCCCAAATGGCCGGTTTTAGACAAATCTTGTCTTAAACCGGCTTTTTAAGGCTCTAAAAGACAAAAATATAGTCATTTTGACTAAATTTTTTTTCAGACCTTTGGTGACCAAATGCCGTTATTTTGACTAACAAAAGGTTTTTAGACACTTGGAGACCAAAATAGAGTCATTTTGACCAAAACATTTTTTTCAGGCCATTGGAGCCCAAACGGCCGGTTTTAAACAAATCTTGTCTAAAACCGGCTTTTTAAGGCTGTAAAAGACAAAAAATACAGTAATTTTGACTAATTATTTTTTTTCAGACCTTTGGTGACCAAATGCCGTTATTTTGACTAACAAAAGGTTTTTAGACACTTGGAGACCAAAATAGAGTATTTCTGACCAAAACATTTTTTTCAGGCCATTTGAGCCAAATGTCTAAAATCTTGTCTAAAACCGGCTTTTTAAGGCTTTAAAAGACAAAAATATAGTAATTTTGACTATAGTATTTTTCAGACCTTTGGTGACCAAATGCAGTTATTTTGACTAAAAAAGGCTTTTTTGACACTTGGAGACCAAAATAGAGTCATTTTGACCAAAAAGTTTTTTTCAGGCCATTGGAGCCCAAATGGCCGGTTTTAGACAAATCTGGTCTAAAACCAGCTTTTTAAGACACTAAAAGACAAAAATACATTAATTTTGACTAATTTTTTCAGACCTTTGCTGACCAAATGCATTTATTTATACTAAAAAAGACTTTTTTAGACACTTGGAGACCAAAATAGAGTCATTTTAACAAAAAAAAATTTTCAGGCCATTGGAGCCCAAAAATCTAAAATCTTGTCTAAAACCAGCTTTTCAAGGCACTAAAAGACAAAAATACAGTCAATTTGACTAAATTTTTTTCAGATCTTTGGTGACCAAATGCAGTTATTTTGACTAAAAAGGCTTTTTAGACACTTGGAGACCAAAATAGATTCATTTTGACCAAAACATTTTTTTCAGGCCATTGGAGCCAAATGTCTAAAATCTTGTCTAAAACCGGCTTTTTAAGGCTCTAGAAGACAAAAATATAGTAATTTTGACTACATTTTTTTTCAGACCTTTGGTTACCAAATGCAGTTATTTTGACTAAAAAAGGCTTTTTAGACACTTGGAGACCAAAATAGAGTCATTTTGACCAAAAAAATCTTTCAGGCCATTTAAGCCCAAATGTCTAAAATCGTGCCTAAAACCGGCTTTTTAAGGCTCTCAAAGAAAAAAATATAGACATTTGGACTTAATTTTTTTTCAGACCTTTGGTGACCAAATGCAGTTATTTTGACTTAAAAAGGCTTTTTAGACACTTGGAGACCAAAATAGAGTCATTTTAACAAAAAAAATAATTTTCAAGTCATTGGAGCCCAAATGGCCGGTTTTAGACAAATCTTGTCTTAAACCGGCTTTTTAAGGCTCTAAAAGACAAAAATATAGTCATTTTGACTAAATTTTTTTTCAGACCTTTGGTGACCAAATGCCGTTATTTTGACTAACAAAAGGTTTTTAGACACTTGGAGACCAAAATAGAGTCATTTTGACCAAAACATTTTTTTCAGGCCATTGGAGCCCAAACGGCCGGTTTTAAACAAATCTTGTCTAAAACCGGCTTTTTAAGGCTGTAAAAGACAAAAAATACAGTAATTTTGACTAATTATTTTTTTTCAGACCTTTGGTGACCAAATGCCGTTATTTTGACTAACAAAAGGTTTTTAGACACTTGGAGACCAAAATAGAGTATTTCTGACCAAAACATTTTTTTCAGGCCATTGGAGCCAAATGTCTAAAATCTTGTCTAAAACCAGCTTTTTAAGGCTTTAAAAGACAAAAATATAGTAATTTTGACTATAGTATTTTTCAGACCTTTGGTGACCAAATGCAGTTATTTTGACTAAAAAGGCTTTTTAGACACTTGGAGACCAAAATAGATTCATTTTGACCAAAACATTTTTTTCAGGCCATTGGAGCCAAATGTCTAAAATCTTGTCTAAAACCGGCTTTTTAAGGCTCTAAAAGACAAAAATATAGTAATTTTGACTACATTTTTTTTCAGACCTTTGGTTACCAAATGCAGTTATTTTGACTAAAAAAGGCTTTTTAGACACTTGGAGACCAAAATAGAGTCATTTTGACCAAAAAAATCTTTCAGGCCATTTAAGCCCAAATGTCTAAAATCGTGCCTAAAACCGGCTTTTTAAGGCTCTCAAAGAAAAAAATATAGACATTTGGACTTAATTTTTTTTCAGACCTTTGGTGACCAAATGCAGTTATTTTGACTTAAAAAGGCTTTTTAGACACTTGGAGACCAAAATAGAGTCATTTTAACTAAAAAAATAATTTTCAAGTCATTGGAGCCCAAATGGCCGGTTTTAGACAAATCTTGTCTTAAACCGGCTTTTTAAGGCTCTAAAAGACAAAAATATAGTCATTTTGACTAAATTTTTTTTCAGACCTTTGGTGACCAAATGCCGTTATTTTGACTAACAAAAGGTTTTTAGACACTTGGAGACCAAAATAGAGTCATTTTGACCAAAACATTTTTTTCAGGCCATTGGAGCCCAAACGGCCGGTTTTAAACAAATCTTGTCTAAAACCGGCTTTTTAAGGCTGTAAAAGACAAAAAATACAGTAATTTTGACTAATTATTTTTTTTCAGACCTTTGGTGACCAAATGCCGTTATTTTGACTAACAAAAGGTTTTTAGACACTTTGAGACCAAAATAGAGTATTTCTGACCAAAACATTTTTTTCAGGCCATTGGAGCCAAATGTCTAAAATCTTGTCTAAAACCGGCTTTTTAAGGCTTTAAAAGACAAAAATATAGTCATTTTGACTATAGTATTTTTCAGACCTTTGGTGACCAAATGCAGTTATTTTGACTAAAAAAGGCTTTTTAGACACTTGGAGACCAAAATAGAGTCATTTTGACCAAAACGTTTTTTTCAGGCCATTGGAGCCCAAATGGCCGGTTTTAGACAAATCTGGTCTAAAACCGGCTTTTTAAGACACTAAAAGACAAAAAAACATTAATTTTGACTAATTTTTTCAGACCTTTGCTGACCAAATGCATTTATTTATACTAAAAAAGACTTTTTTAGACACTTGGAGACCAAAATAGAGTCATTTTAACAAAAAAATTTTCAGGCCATTGGAGCCCAAAAATCTAAAATCTTGTCTAAAACCGGCTTTTCAAGGCACTAAAAGACAAAAATACAGTCAATTTGACTACATTTTTTTTCAGATCTTTGGTGACCAAATGCAGTTATTTTGACTAAAAAGGCTTTTTAGACACTTGGAGACCAAAATAGATTCATTTTGACCAAAACATTTTTTCAGGCCATTGGAGCCAAATGTCTAAAATCTTGTCTAAAACCGGCTTTTTAAGGCTCTTAAAGACAAAAATATAGTAATTTTGACTACATTTTTTTTCAGACCTTTGGTTACCAAATGCAGTTATTTTGACTAAAAAAGGCTTTTTAGACACTTGGAGACCAAAATAGAGTCATTTTGACCGATTTTTTTTCAGGCAATTGGAGCCCAAATGGCCAGTTATAGACAAATCTTGTCTAAAACCGGCTTTTTAAGGCTCTAAAAGACAAAAATACAGTCATCTTGACAATTTTTTTTATCAGACCTTTGGTGACCAAATGCAGTTATTTTGACTAAAAAAGGCTTTTTAGACACTTGGAGACAAAAATAGAGTCATTTTGACCAAACATTTTTTTCAGGCCATTGAAACTCAAATGGCCGGTTTTAGACAAATCGTGTCTAAAACCGGCTATTTACCCCTTAACCCCCGGAAGATTTGACCCCCTTCCTGACCAGGGCCTATTTTGCGATTCGGCACTGCGTTGACTTTAACGGACAATTGCGCGGTCGTGCGACGCTGTACCTAAACAAATTTGACTTCCTTTTTTTCCCACAAACAGAGCTTTCTTTTGGTGGTATTTGATCACCTGTGCGATTTTTTGATCATGCGCTATAAACAAAAAAAAGCGTCAATTTTGCAAAAATAGCAATATTTTTCACATTTTTTTACATGAAATTCCCCAAAAAAATGTGAAAATCAAAATTTTTTAACATTTTCGGCCAATTTGTTTTATGCTACATATGTTTGGTAAAAAAAAAAGCGTATTTTGATTGGTTTGCGCAAAAGTTATCGCGTTTACTAACAAAGGGAAAGATTTTTGTTGTTTTTTTTATTTTTTTTTTCAACGCGTAATGGCGGCGATCTGCGATTTTTTTTGCGGTACTGCAAAATTGCGGCAGACAGATCGGACCCTTGACTGACATTTTTGACACTTTTGGGGTTACCAGTGACATTTCTACAGTAATCAGTGCTATACATATGCACTGTTACTGTAAAATTACACTGGCAGTGAAGGGGGTTAACTTTTTTTGAGAGGGAGGGACTGTGTGTGTCCCTCGGGGCGTGATTCTAACTGTGATTGGTTGTGGCTTGAGCTGTAGGAACAGTGATCAACGGTCCTACATAGTAGAACCGTATGATCACTGTTTCTACACAGGGGAGAATGAAAGGCGGTTTGTTTACATCAGTCGCCTGACTTTCTCCCTCTGCAGTGACGATCGCCGAGTGACCAGCAAACATCGGGTCCGCCGGTCACACGTGCGGGGGATCTGTGACCACGCGGGAGCGCGCCTCCGGGGGCGCGCGCTCGCTCCCTAGACCCTCACAAGCTAGCAACGTAGATCAACATCACTTTGCCTGTGAGGGGCTTACTGCCGACGTAAATAGTCGTGCGGCAGTCGGCAAGTGGTTAAGGCTCTAAAAGACAAAAATAAAGACACTTTGACTAATTTTTTTTTTTAGACCTTTGGTGACGAAATGCAGTTATTTTGACTAAAAAAGGCTTTTTAGACACTTGGAGACCAAAATTGAGTCATTTTGACCAAAAACATTTTTTCATGCCATTGGAGCCCAAATGGCCGGTTTTAGACAACTCTTGTCTAAAACCGGATTTTTAAGGCTCTAAAAGACAAAAAATACAGTCATTTTGACTAAATTTTTTTCAGACCTTTGGTGACCAAATGCCGTTATTTTGACTAACAAAAGGTTTTTAGACACTTGGAGACCAAAATAGAGTATTTTTGACCAAAACATTTTTTTCAGGCCATTTTAGCCAAATGTCTAAAATCGTGCCTAAAACCGGCTTTTTAAGGCTCTCAAAGAAAAAATATAGTCATTTGGACTTAATGTTTTTCAGACCTTTGGTGACCAAATGCAGTTATTTTGACTTAAAAAGGCTTTTTAGACACTTGGAGACCGAAATAGAGTCATTTTAACTAAAAAATAATTTTCAGGCCATTGGAGCCCAAATGGCCGGTTTTAGACAAATCTTGTCTTAAACCGGCTTTTTAAGGCTCTAAAAGACAAAAATACAGTCATTTTGACTAAATTGTTTTTCAGACCTTTGGTGACCAAATGCCGTTATTTTGACTAACAAAAGGTTTTTAGACACTTGGAGACCAAAATAGAGTCATTTTGACCAAAACATTTTTTTCAGGCCATTGGAGCCCAAATTGCCGGTTTTAAACAAATCTTGTCTAAAACCGGCTTTTTAAGGCTGTAAAAGACAAAAAATACAGTAATTTTGACTAATTTTTTTTTCAGAACTTTGGTGACCAAATGCCGTTATTTTGAATAAAAAAAGGTTTTTAGACACTTGGAGACCAAAATAGAGTATTTTTGACCAAAACATTTTTTTCAGGCCATTGGAGCCAAATGTCTAAAATCTTATCTAAAACCGGCTTTTTAAGGCTCTAAAAGACAAAAATATAGTCATTTTGACGAAATTTTTTTTCTGACCTTTGGTGACCAAATGCAGTTATTTTGACTAAAAAACGATTTTTAGACACTTGGAGACCAAAACAGAGTAATTTTGACCGAAAATTTCTTTTCAGGCCATTGGAGCCCAAATGGCCGGTTTTAGACAAATCTTGTCTAAAACCGGCTTTTTAACCACTTTACCACCGGAGGATTTTGCTGTCTTCCGTCCAGGCCACTTTTTGCGATTCGGCGATGTGCGACTTCAACTGACAATTGCGCGGTCGTGCGACGCCGTACCCAAACGAAATTTACGTCCTTTTTTTCCCACAAACAGAGCTTTCTTTTGGTGGTATTTGATCACCTGTGCGATTTTTACTTTTTGCGCTATAAACAAAAAAAGAGCGTTTATTTTGAAAAAATAACAATATTTTTAACATTTTTTTATATGAAATTCCCCCCAAAAAAGATGTAAAAACCAATTTTTTAAAAAATTTTTGGCCAATTTGTTTTCTGCTACCTATGTTTGGTAAAAAAAATCACAATAAGCGTATTTTGATTGGTTTGCGCAAAAGTTATTGCGTTTACTAACAAAGGGAAAGATTTCTGTAATTTTTGGTGTTTTTTTTTAACGCGTAATGGCGGCGATCTGCGATTTTTTTTGTGGGACTGCGACATTGCGGCGGACAGATCGGACCCTTGACTGACATTTTTGACACTTTTGGGGTTACCAGTGACATTACTGCAGTAATCAGTGCTATATATATGCACTGTTACTGTAAAAATGACACTGGCAGGGAAGGGGTTAATTTTATTGGTGCTTACTGACGTGTGGGGGGGGGGAGGTGACTGAGTGAGTCATGGACAGATCGGATGTCCAGCTATGCTGAACAGTCCGATCTGTCACTCCCTGTCACTATGGAGATCCGCCCGCTGTGTTTACACACAGCGGGCGGATCTCCACACTAGATCCCCGGCGATCGGGGCAGAGCAGCGGCGATCGCCGCTGCTCCTCCCCTGGCCCGACTCCCGCTGTGAATGAAAACAGCGGGAGCGAGCCTCCGGCGGCGCGCAAGCGCCGCCCAGAAGGGGGAGTGTCTGACGACGTTAATACTACGTCATCAGATGATAACGAACCACTTTGCCGCAGTACTATTACCGTACTCGGTCGGCAAGTGGTTAAGGCTCTAAAAGACAAAAATACAGTCATTTTGACTAAAGTATTTTTCAGAACTTTGGTGACCAAATTCAGTTATTTTGACAAAAAAGGCTTTTTAGACACTTGGAGACCAAAATAGAGTCATTTTGACCAAAAAAATTTTTCAGGCCATTGGAGCCCAAATGGCCGGTTTTAGACAAATCTGGACTAAAACCGGCTTTTTAAGACACTAAAAGACAAAAATACATTAATTTTGACTAGTTTTTTTCAGATCTTTGGTGACCAAATGCATTTATTGTGACTAAAAAAGGCTTTTTAGACACTTGGAGACCAAAATAGAGTCATTTTGACCGAATGTTTTTTCAGGCAATTGGAGCCCAAATGGCCAGTTATAGACAAATCTTGTCTAAAATCGGCTTTTTAACCACTTAAGCCCCGGAAGATTTTACCCCCATTCCGACCAGGGGGTATTTTGCGATTCGGCACTGCGTGAATTTAACGCACAATTGCGCGGTCGTGCGACGCTGTACCTAAACGAATTTGACGTCCTTTTTTTCCCACAAACAGAGCTTTCTTTTGGTGGTATTTGATCACCTGTGCGATTTTTTGATCACGCGCTATAAACAAAAAAAGAGCGTCAATTTTGCAAAAATAGCAATATTTTTCACATTTTTTTATATGAAATTCCCCCCAAAAAAAATGTAAAAATCAAAATTTTTAAAAATTTTCGGCCAATTTGTTTTATGCTACCTATTTTTGGTAAAAAAATCGCAAAAAGCGTATTTTGATTGGTTTGCGCAAAAGTTATCGCGTTTACTAACAAAGGGAAAGATTTTTGTAATTTTTGTTGTTTTTTTTTTTAACGCGTAATGGCGGCGATCTGCGATTTTTTTGCGGTACTACGACATTGCGGCGGACAGATCGGACCCTTGACTGACATTTTTGACACTTTTGGGGTTACCAGTGACATTTCTACAGTAATCAGTGCTATACATATGCACTGGTCAAAATGACTCTATTTTGGTCTCCAAGTGTCTAAAAAGCCTTTTTTAGTCAAAATATCTGCATTTGGTCACCAAAGGTCTGATAAAAAAAATTAGTCAAAATGACTGCATTTTTGTCTTTTAGAGCTTTAACCACTTGCCGACTGCCGCACGACTATCTACGTCGGCGGTCAGCCCCTCACAGGCAAACTAATGTAGGGCTACGTTGCTTGCTTGTGAGGGTCTAGGGAGCGAGCGCGCGCCCCCGGAGGCGCGCTCCCGCTCCCGCGTGGTCACGGACCCCCCCGCGCGTGTGTCCGCCGGCCACTCGGCGATGGGGGGGGGAGAGGGAGAATGTCAGGCAGCTTGTGTAAACAAACTGCCTGTCATTCTCCTCGCTGCAAAGACACTGATAAAACGGATCTGGTATGTAGTTCCGTTGATCAGTGTCCTTACAGCTAGAGCCACAGCCAATCACAGTAGAAACCACGCCCCTAGGGACACACACAGCCCCTCCCTCTCAAAAAAAGTTAACCCCCTTCACTGCCAGTGTAATTTTACAGTAACAGTGCATATGTATAGCACTGATTACTGTAGAAATGTCACTGGTAACCCCAAAAGTGTCAAAAATGTCAGTCAAGGGTCCGATCTGTCAGCCGCAATTTTGCAGTACCGCAAAAGAAATCGCAGATCGCCGCCATTACGCGTTGAAAAAAAAACTACAAAAATGACAAAAATCTTTCCCTTTGTTAGTAAACGCGATAACTTTTGCGCAAACCAATCAAAATACGCTTTTTTTTTACCAAACATATGTAGCATAAAACAAATTGGCCGAAAATGTTAAAAAAATTTGATTTTCACATTTTTTGGGGGAATTTCATATAAAAAAATGTGAAAAATATTGCTATTTTTGCAAAATTGACGCTCTTTTTTTGTTTATAGCGCATGATCAAAAAATCGCACAGGTGATCAAATACCACCAAAAGAAAGCTCTGTTTGTGGGAAAAAAAGGAAGTCAAATTTGTTTAGGTACAGCGTCGCACGACCGCGCTATTGTCCGTTAAAGTCAACGCAGTGCAAAATTGCAAAATAGGCCCTGGTCAGGAAGGGGGTCAAATCTTCCGGGGGTTAAGTGGTTAAATAGCCGGTTTTAGACACGATTTGTCTAAAACCGGCCATTTGAGTTTCAATGGCCTGAAAAAAATGTTTGGTCAAAATGACTCTATTTTGGTCTCCAAGTGTCTAAAAAGCCTTTTTTAGTCAAAATAACTGCATTTGGTCACCAAAGGTCTGATAAAAAAAATTGTCAAGATGACTGTATTTTTGTCTTTTAGAGCCTTAAAAAGCCGGTTTTAGACAAGATTTGTCTATAACTGGCCATTTGGGCTCCAATTGCCTGAAAAAAAACGGTCAAAATGACTCAATTTTGGTCTCCAAGTGTCTAAAAAGCCTTTTTTAGTCAAAATAACTGCATTTGGTAACCAAAGGTCTGAAAAAAAATGTAGTCAAAATTACTATATTTTTGTCTTTTAGAGCCTTAAAAAGCCGGTTTTAGACAAGATTTTAGACATTTGGCTCCAATGGCCTGAAAAAATGTTTTGGTCAAAATGAATCTATTTTGGTCTCCAAGTGTCTAAAAAGCCTTTTTAGTCAAAATAACTGCATTTGGTCACCAAAGATCTGAAAAAAAATTTAGTCAAATTGACTGTATTTTTGTCTTTTAGTGCCTTGAAAAGTCGGTTTTAGACAAGATTTTAGATTTTTGTGCTCCAATGGCCTGAAAATTTTTTTGTTAAAATGACTCTATTTTGGTCTCCAAGTGTCTAAAAAAGTCTTTTTTAGTATAAATAAATTTATTTGGTCAGCAAAGGTCTGAAAAAATTAGTCAAAATTAATGTATTTTTGTCTTTTAGTGTCTTAAAAAGCCGGTTTTAGACCAGATTTGTCTAAAACCGGCCATTTGGGCTCCAATGGCCTGAAAAAAACATTTTGGTCAAAATGACTCTATTTTGGTCTCCAAGTGTCTAAAAAGCCTTTTTTAGTCAAAATAACTGCATTTGGTCACCAAAGGTCTGAAAAATACTATAGTCAAAATGACTATATTTTTGTCTTTTAAAGCCTTAAAAAGCCGGTTTTAGACAAGATTTTAGACATTTGGCTCCAATGGCCTGAAAAAAATGTTTTGGTCAGAAATACTCTATTTTGGTCTCCAAGTGTCTAAAAACCTTTTGTTAGTCAAAATAACGGCATTTAGTCACCAAAGGTCTGAAAAAAAATTAGTCAAAATTACTGTATTTTTTGTCTTTTACAGCCTTAAAAAGCCGGTTTTAGACAAGATTTGTTTAAAACCGGCCATTTGGGCTCGATTGGCCTGAAAAAAATGTTTTGGTCAAAATGACTCTATTTTGGTCTCCAAGTGTATAAAAACCTTTCGTTAGTCAAAATAACGGCATTTCGTCACCAAAGGTCTAAAAAAATTTAGTCAAAGTGACTTTATTTTTGTCTTTTAGAGCCTTAACCACTATATACGTTGGCAGTGAGCCCCTCACAGGCAAAGTGATGTTGATCTACGTTGCTAGCCTGTTAGGGTCTAGGGAGCGAGCGCGCGCCCCGGAGGCGAGCTCCCGCGTGGTCATGGATCCCCCGCACGTGTCCCCCGATGTCCGCCGGTCACTTGGCGATCCGACAGAGGGAGAAAGTCAGGCGACTGATGTAAACAAGCCCCCTGTCATTCTCCCCTGTGTAGAAACAGTGATCATACGGTTCTACTATGTAGGACCGTTGATCACTGTTCCTACAGCTCAAGCCACAGCCAATCACAGTTAGAATCACGCCCCTAGGGACACACACAGCCCCTCCCTCTCAAAAAAAGTTAACCCCTTCACTGCCAGTGTAATTTTACAGTAACAGTGCATATGTATAGCACTGATTACTGTAGAAATGTCACTGGTAACCCCGAAAGTGTCAAAAATGTCAGTCAAGGGTCCGATCTGTCTGCCGCAATTTTGCAGTACTGCAAAAAAAAATCGCAGATCGCCGCCATTACACGTTGAAAAAAAACCAACAAAAATTACAAAAAATCTTTCCCTTTGTTAGTAAACGCGATAACTTTTGCGCACACCAATCAAAATACGCTTTTTGCGATTTTTTTACCAAACATGTAGCATAAACAAATTGGCCGAAAATGTTAAAAAACTTTGATTTTTACATTTTTTTGGTGAATTTCATATAAAATAATGTGAAAAATATTGCTATTTTTGCAAAATTGACGCTCTTTTTTTGTTTATAGCGCATGATCAAAAAATCGCACAGGTGATCTTTTAGAGCCTTGAAAAGCCGGTTTCAAGTGTCGAAAAAAGCCTTTTTTAGTATAAATAAATGCATTTGGTCACCTAAGGTCTGAAAAAAAGCTAGTCAAAATTAATGTATTTTAGTCTTTTAGTGTCTTAAAAAGCCGGATTTAGACCAGATTTGTCTCCAATAGCCTGAAAAAAAATTTTTGGTCAAAATGACTCTATTTTGGTCTCCAAGTGTCTAAAAAGCCTTTTTTTTCAAAATAACTGAATTTGGTCACCAAAGGTCTGAAAAATACTTAAGTCAAAATGACTGTATTTTTGTCTTTTAGAGCCTTAAAAAGCCGGTTTTAGACAAGATTTTAGACATTTGGCTCCAATGGCCTGAAAAAAATGTTTTGGTCAAAATGACTCTATTTTGGTCTCCAAGTGTCTAAAAACCTTTTGTTAGTCAAAATAACGGCATTTGGTCACCAAAGGTCTGAAAAAAAATTTAGTCAAAATGACTATATTTTTGTCTTTTAGAGCCTTAAAAAGCCGGTTTAAGACAAGATTTGTCTAAAACCGGCCATTTGGGCTCCAATGGCTTGAAAATTATTTTTTTAGTTAAAATGACTCTATTTTGGTCTCCAAGTGTCTAAAAAGCCTTTTTAAGTCAAAATAACTGCATTTGGTCACCAAAGGTCTGAAAAAAATTAAGTCCAAATGTCTATATTTTTTTCTTTGAGAGCCTTAAAAAGCCGGTTTTAGGCACGATTTTAGACATTTGGGCTTAAATGGCCTGAAAGATTTTTTTGGTCAAAATGACTCTATTTTTGTCTCCAAGTGTCTAAAAAGCCTTTTTTAGTCAAAATATCTGCATTTGGTCACCAAAGGTCTGATAAAAAAATTAGTCAAAATGACTGCATCTTTGTCTTTTAGAGCCTTAAAAAGCCGGTTTTAGACAAGATTTGTCTATAACTGGCCATTTGGGCTCCAATTGCCTGAAAAAAAATTCGGTCAAAATGACTCTATTTTGGTCTCCAAATGTCTAAAAAGCCTTTTTTAGTCACAATAAATGCATTTGGTCACCAAAGATCTGAAAAAAAATAGTCAAAATTAATGTATTGTTGTCTTTTAGTGTCTTAAAAAGCCGGTTTTAGACCAGATTTGTCTAAAACCGGCCACAATGGCCTGAAAAGAAATTTTTAGTCAAAATTACTCTGTTTTGGTCTCCAAGTGTCTAAAAATCGTTTTTTAGTCAAAATAACTGCATTTGGTCACCAAAGGTCAGAAAAAAAATTTCGTCAAAATGACTATATTTTTGTCTTTTAGAGCCTTAAAAAGCAGGTTTTAGACAAGATTTTAGACATTTGGGCTCCAATGGCCTGAAAAAATTTTTTGGTCAAAATGACTCTACTTTGGTCTCCAAGTGTCTAAAAAGCCTTTTTTTGTCAACATAACTGAATTTGGTCACCAAAGGTCTGAAAAATACTTTAGTCAAAATGACTGTATTTTTGTCTTTTAGAGCCTTAAAAAGCCGGTTTTAGACAAGATTTGTCTAAAACCGGCCACAATGACCTGAAAAGAAATTTTTAGTCAAAATTACTCTGTTTTGGTCTCCAAGTGTCTAAAAATCGTTTTTTAGTCAAAATAACTGCATTTGGTCACCAAAGGTCAGAAAAAAAATTTCGTCAAAATGACTATATTTTTGTCTTTTAGAGCCTTAAAAAGCCGGTTTTAGACAAGATTTTAGACATTTGGCTCCAATGGCCTGAAAACAATGTTTTGGTCAAAAATACTCTAGTATGGTCTCCAAGTGTCTAAAAACCTTTTGTTAGTCAAAATAACGGCATTTGGTCACCAAAGGTCTGAAAAAAAATTAGTCAAAATTACTGTATTTTTTGTCTTTTACAGCCTTAAAAAGACGGTTTTAGACAAGATTTGTTTAAAACCGGCAATTTGGGCTCCAATGGCCTGAAAAAAATGTTTTGGTCAAAATGACTCTATTTTGGTCTCCAAGTGTCTAAAAACTTTTGTTAGTCAAAATAACGGCATTTGGTCACCAAAGGTCTGAAAAACAAACTTAGTCAAAATGACTGTATTTTTGTCTTTTAGAGCCTTAAAAAGCCGGTTTAAGAGAAGATTTGTCTAAAACCGGCCATTTGGGCTCCAATGGCCTGAAAATTATTTTTTAGTTAAAATGACTCTATTTCGGTCTCCAAGTGTCTAAAAAGCCTTTTTAAGTCAAAATAACTGCATTTGGTCACCAAAGGTCTGAAAAAAATTAAGTCCAAATAACTATATTTTTTCTTTGAGAGCCTTAAAAAGCCGGTTTTAGGCACGATTTTAGACATTTGGCTAAAATGGCCTGGAAAAAAATGTTTTGGTCAAAAATACTCTATTTTGGTCTCCAAGTGTCTAAAAACCTTTTGTTAGTCAAAATAACGGCATTTGGTCACCAAAGGTCTGAAAAAAAATTAGTCAAAATGACTGTATTTTTTGTCTTTTAGAGCCTTAAAAATCCGATTTTAGACAAGAGTTGTCTAAAGCCGGCCATTTGGGCTCCAATGGCATGAAAAAATGTTTTTGGTCAAAATGACTCAATTTTGGTCTCCAAGTGTCTAAAAAGCCTTTTTTAGTCAAAATAACTGCATTTCGTCACCAAAGGTCTAAAAAAAAAAATTAGTCAAAGTGTCTTTATTTTTGTCTTTTAGAGCCTTAACCACTTGCCGACTGCCGCACGAGTTTTTACGTCGGCAGTAAGCCCCTCACAGGCAAAGTGATGTTGATCTACGTTGCTAGCTTGTGAGGGTCTAGGGAGCGAGCGCGCGCCCCCGGAGGCACGCTCCCGCTTGGTCACGGATCCCCCGCACGTGTGACCGGCGGACCCGATGTTCACCGGTCACTCGGCGATCGTCACTGCAGAGGGAGAAAGTCAGGCGACTGATGTAAACAAGCCACCTGTCATTCTCCCCTGTGTAGAAACAGTGATCATACAGTTCTACTATGTAGGACCGTTGATCACTGTTCCTACAGCTCAAGCCACAACCAATCACAGTTAGAATCACGCCCCGAGGGACACACACAGCCCCTCCCTCTCAAAAAAGTTAACCCCTTCACTGCCAGTGTAATTTTACTGGTACAGTGCATATGTATAGCACTAATTACTGTAGAAATGTCACTGGTAACCCCGAAAGTGTCAAAAATGTCAGTCAAGGGTCCGATCTGTCTGCCGCAATTTTGCAGTACCGCAAAAAAAATCGCAATTACGTGTTGAAAAAAAACCCAACAAAAATGACAAAAATCTTTCCCTTTGTTAGTAAACGCGATAACTTTTGCGCAAACCAATCAAAATATGCTTTTTGCGATTTTTTTTACCAAACATATGCAGCATAAACAAATTGGCCGAAAATTTTAAAAAACTTTGATTTTTACATTTTTTTGGTGAATTTCATATAAAAAATGTGAAAAATATTGCTATTTTTGCAAAATTGACGCTCTTTTTTTGTTTATAGCGCATGATCAAAAAATCGCACAGGTGATCTTTTAGAGCCTTGAAAAGCCGGTTTTAGACAAGATTTTAGATTTTTGGGCTCCAATGGCCTGAAATTTTTTTGTTAAAATGACTCTATTTTGGTCTCCAAGTGTCTAAAAAAGCCTTTTTTAGTATAAATAAATGCATTTGGTCACCAAAGGTCTGAAAAAAACTAGTCAAAATTAATGTATTTTTGTCTTTTAGTGTCTTAAAAAGCCGGTTTTAGACCAGATTTGTCTAAAACCGGCCATTTGGGCTCCAATGGCCTGAAAAAATTTTTTGGTCAAAATGACTCTATTTTGGTCTCCAAGTGTCTAAAAAGCCTTTTTTTCCAAAATAACTGAATTTGGTCACCAAAGGTCTGAAAAATACTTTAGTCAAAATTACTGTATTTTTGTCTTTTAGAGCCTTAAAAAGCCGGTTTTAGACAAGATTTTAGACATTTGGCTCCAATGGCCTGAAAAAAATGTTTTGGTCAAAAATACTCTATTTTGGTCTCCAAGTGTCTAAAAACCTTTTGTTAGTCAAAATAACGGCATTTGGTCACCAAAGGTCTGAAAAAAATGTAGTCAAAATTACTGTATTTTTTGTCTTTTACAGCCTTAAAAAGACGGTTTTAGACAAGATTTGTTTAAAACCGGCCATTTGGGCTCCAATGGCCTGAAAAAAATGTTTTGGTCAAAATGACTCTATTTTGGTCTCCAAGTGTCTAAAAACCTTTTGTTAGTCAAAATAACGGCATTTGGTCACCAAAGGTCTGAAAAAAAATTTAGTCAAAATGACTGTATTTTTTGTCTTTTAGAGCCTTAAAAAGCCGGTTTTAGACAAGATTTTAGACATTTGGCTCCAATAGCCTGAAGAAATTTTTTGGGTCAAAATGACTCGATTTTGGTCTCCAAGTGTCTAAAAAGCCTTCCTTTTTTAGTCAAAATAACTGCATTTGGTCACCAAAGGTATGAAAAACAAATTTAGTCAAATTGACTGTATTTTTGTCTTTTAGAGCCTTAAAACGCGGGTTTTAGGCACGATTTTAGACATTTGGGCTCAAATGGCCTGAAAGATTTTTTTGGTCAAAATGACTCTATTTTGGTCTCCAAGTGTCTAAAAACCTTTTGTTAGTCAAAATAACGGCATTTGGTCACCAAAGGTCTGAAAAAAAATTTAGTCAAAATGACTATATTTTTGTCTTTTAGAGCCTTAAAAAGCCGGTTTTAGACAAATCTGGGCTCCAATGGCTTGAAAATTATTTTTTTAGTTAAAATGACTCTATTTTGGTCTCCAAGTGTCTAAAAAGCCTTTTTAAGTCAAAATAACTGCATTTGGTCACCAAAGGTCTGAAAAAAAATTAAGTCCAAATGTCTATATTTTTTTCTTTGAGAGCCTTAAAAAGCCGGTTTTAGGCACGATTTTAGACATTTGGGCTTAAATGGCCTGAAAGATTTTTTTGGTCAAAATGACTCTATTTTGGTCTCCAAGTGTCTAAAAAGCCTTTTTTAGTCAAAATATCTGCATTTGGTCACCAAAGGTCTGATAAAAAAATTAGTCAAAATGACTGCATTTTTGTCTTTTAGAGCCTTAAAAAGCCGGTTTTAGGCAAGATTTGTCTATAACTGGCCATTTGGGCTCCAATTGCCTGAAAAAAAATTCGGTCAAAATGACTCTATTTTGGTCTCCAAATGTCTAAAAAGCCTTTTTTAGTCACAATAAATGCATTTGGTCACCAAAGATCTGAAAAAAACTAGTCAAAATTAATGTATTGTTGTCTTTTAGTGTCTTAAAAAGCCGGTTTTAGACCAGATTTGTCTAAAACCGGCCATTTGGGCTCCAATGACCTGAAAAAATTTTTTGGTCAAAATGACTCTACTTTGGTCTCCAAATGTCTAAAAGGCCTTTTTTTGTCAAAATAACTGAATTTGGTCACCAAAGGTCTGAAAAATACTTTAGTCAAAATGACTGCATTTTTGTCTTTTAGAGCCTTAAAAAGCCGGTTTTAGACAAAACCGGCCACAATGGCCTGAAAAGAAATTTTCGGTCAAAATTACTCTGTTTTGGTCTCCAAGTGTCTAAAAATCGTTTTTTAGTCAAAATAACTGCATTTGGTCACCAAAGGTCAAAAAAAAAATTTCGTCAAAATGATTATATTTTTGTCTTTTAGAGCCTTAAAAAGCCGGTTTTAGACAAGATTTTCGACATTTGGCTCCAATGGCCTGAAAAAAATGTTTTGGTCAAAAATACTCTAGTTTGGTCTCCAAGTGTCTAAAAACCTTTTGTTAGTCAAAATAACGGCATTTGGTCACCAAAGGTCTGAAAAAAAATTAGTCAAAATAACTGTATTTTTTGTCTTTTACAGCCTTAAAAAGCCGGTTTTAAACAAGATTTGTTTAAAACCGGCAATTTGGGCTCCAATGGCCTGAAAAAAATGTTTTGGTCAAAATGACTCTATTTTGGTCTCCAAGTGTCTAAAAACTTTTGTTAGTCAAAATAACGGCATTTGGTCACCAAAGGTCTGAAAAACAATTTAGTCAAAATGACTGTATTTTTGTCTTTTAGAGCCTTAAAAAGCCGGTTTAAGACAAGATTTGTCTAAAACCGGCCATTTGGGCTCCAATGGCCTGAAAATTATTTTTTAGTTAAAATGACTCTATTTCGGTCTCCAAGTGTCTAAAAAGCCTTTTTAAGTCAAAATAACTGCATTTGGTCACCAAAGGTCTGAAAAAAATTAAGTCCAAATGACTATATTTTTTCTTTGAGAGCCTTAAAAAGCCGGTTTTAGGCACGATTTTAGACATTTGGCTAAAATGGCCTGGAAAAAAATGTTTTGGTCAAAAATACTCTATTTTGGTCTCCAAGTGTCTAAAAACCTTTTGTTAGTCAAAATAACGGCATTTGGTCACCAAAGGTCTGAAAAAAATTTAGTCAAAATGACTGTATGTTTTGTCTTTTAGAGCCTTAAAAATCCGGTTTTAGACAAGAGTTGTCTAAAACCGGCCATTTGGGCTCCAATGGCATGAAAAAATGTTTTTGGTCAAAATGACTCAATTTTGGTCTCCAAGTGTCTAAAAAGCCTTTTTAGTCAAAATAACTGCATTTCGTCACCAAAGGTCTAAAAAAAATTAGTCAAAGACAGTGTCTTTATTTTTGTCTTTTAGAGCCTTAACCACTTGCCGACTGCCGCACGACTATTTACGTCGGCATCTATTTTGGTCTCCAAGTGTCTAAAAACCTTTTGTTAGTCAAAATAACGGCATTTGGTCACCAAAGGTCTGAAAAACAATTTAGTCAAAATGACTGTATTTTTGTCTTTTAGAGCCTTAAAAAGCCGGTTTAAGACAAGATTTGTCTAAAACCGGCCATTTGGGCTCCAATGGCCTGAAAATATTTTTTAGTTAAAATGACTCTATTTCGGTCTCCAAGTGTCTAAAAAGCCTTTTTAAGTCAAAATAACTGCATTTGGTCACCAAAGGTCTGAAAAAATTAAGTCCAAATGACTATATTTTTTTCTTTGAGAGCCTTAAAAAGCCGGTTTTAGACAAGATTTTAGACATTTGGCTAGAATGGCCTGAAAAAAATGTTTTGGTCAAAAATACTCTATTTTGGTCTCCAAGTGTCTAAAAACCTTTTGTTAGTCAAAATAACGGCATTTGGTCACCAAAGGTCTGAAAAAAATTTAGTCAAAATTACTGTATTTTTTGTCTTTTAGAGCCTTAAAAAGCTGGTTTTAGACAAGATTTGTCTAAAACCGGCCATTTGGGCTCCAATGGCCTGAAAAGAAATTTTCGGTCAAAATTACTCTGTTTTGGTCTCCAAGTGTCTAAAAATCGTTTTTTAGTCAAAATAACTGCATTTGGTCACCAAAGGTCAGAAAAAAAATTTCGTCAAAATGACTATATTTTTGTCTTTTAGAGCCTTAAAAAGCCGGTTTTAGACAAGATTTAAGACATTTGGCTCCAATGGCCTGAAAAAAAATGTTTTGGTCAAAAATACTCTATTTTGGTCTCCAAGTGTCTAAAAACCTTTTGTTAGTCAAAATAACGGCATTTGGTCACCAAAGGTCTGAAAAAAAAATTAGTCAAAATTACTGTATTTTTTGTCTTTTACAGCCTTAAAAAGCCGGTTTAAGACAAGATTTGTCTAAAACCGGCCATTTGGGCTCCAATGGCCTGAAAATTATTTTTTAGTTAAAATGACTCTATTTCGGTCTCCAAGTGTCTAAAAAGCCTTTTTAAGTCAAAATAACTGCATTTGGTCACCAAAGGTCTGAAAAAAATTAAGTCCAAATGACTATATTTTTTCTTTGAGAGCCTTAAAAAGCCGGTTTTAGGCACGATTTTAGACATTTGGCTAAAATGGCCTGGAAAAAAATGTTTTGGTCAAAAATACTCTATTTTGGTCTCCAAGTGTCTAAAAACCTTTTGTTAGTCAAAATAACGGCATTTGGTCACCAAAGGTCTGAAAAAAATTTAGTCAAAATGACTGTATGTTTTGTCTTTTAGAGCCTTAAAAATCCGGTTTTAGACAAGAGTTGTCTAAAACCGGCCATTTGGGCTCCAATGGCATGAAAAAATTTTTTTGGTCAAAATGACTCAATTTTGGTCTCCAAGTGTCTAAAAAGCCTTTTTTAGTCAAAATAACTGCATTTCGTCACCAAAGGCCTAAAAAAAAAATTAGTCAAAGTGTCTTTATTTTTGTCTTTTAGAGCCTTAACCACTTGCCGACTGCCGCACGACTATTTACGTCGGCATCTATTTTGGTCTCCAAGTGTCTAAAAACCTTTTGTTAGTCAAAATAACGGCATTTGGTCACCAAAGGTCTGAAAAACAATTTAGTCAAAATGACTGTATTTTTGTCTTTTAGAGCCTTAAAAAGCCGGTTTAAGACAAGATTTGTCTAAAACCGGCCATTTGGGCTCCAATGGCCTGAAAATATTTTTTAGTTAAAATGCCTCTATTTCGGTCTCCAAGTGTCTAAAAAGCCTTTTTAAGTCAAAATAACTGCATTTGGTCACCAAAGGTCTGAAAAAATTAAGTCCAAATGACTATATTTTTTTCTTTGAGAGCCTTAAAAAGCCGGTTTTAGACAAGATTTTAGACATTTGGCTAGAATGGCCTGAAAAAAATGTTTTGGTCAAAAATACTCTATTTTGGTCTCCAAGTGTCTAAAAACCTTTTGTTAGTCAAAATAACGGCATTTGGTCACCAAAGGTCTGAAAAAAATTTAGTCAAAATCACTGTATTTTTTGTCTTTTAGAGCCTTAAAAAGCTGGTTTTAGACAAGATTTGTCTAAAACCGGCCATTTGGGCTCCAATGGCCTGAAAAGAAATTTTCGGTCAAAATTACTCTGTTTTGGTCTCCAAGTGTCTAAAAATCGTTTTTTAGTCAAAATAACTGCATTTGGTCACCAAAGGTCAGAAAAAACTGACCCTGACTATATTTTTGTCTTTTAGAGCCTTAAAAAGCCGGTTTTAGACAAGATTTTAAAATCAAAATTACTCTATTTTGGTCTCCAAGTGTCTAAAAACCTTTTGTTAGTCAAAATAACGGCATTTGGTCACCAAAGGTCTGAAAAAAAAATTAGTCAAAATTACTGTATTTTTTGTCTTTTACAGCCTTAAAAAGCCGGTTTTAGACAAGATTTGTTTAAAACCGGCCATTTGGGCTCGATTGGCCTGAAAAAAATGTTTTGGTCAAAATGACTCTATTTTGGTCTCCAAGTGTATAAAAACCTTTTGTTAGTCAAAATAACGGCATTTCGCCACCAAAGGTCTAAAAAAATTTAGTCAAAGTGACTTTATTTTTGTCTTTTAGAGCCTTAACCACTATATACGTCGGCAGTAAGCCCCTCACAGGCAAAGTGATGTTGATCTACGTTGCTAGCCTGTTAGGGTCTAGGGAGCGAGCGCGCGCCCCGGAGGCGAGCTCCCGCGTGGTCATGGATCCCCCGCACGTGTCCCCCGATGTCTGCCGGTCACTTGGCGATCCGACAGAGGGAGAAAGTCAGGCGACTGATGTAAACAAGCCCCCTGTCATTCTCCCCTGTGTAGAAACAGTGATCATACGGTTCTACTATGTAGGACCGTTGATCACTGTTCCTACAGCTCAAGCCACAGCCAATCACAGTTAGAATCACGCCCCTAGGGACACACACAGCCCCTCCCTCTCAAAAAAAGTTAACCCCTTCACTGCCAGTGTAATTTTACAGTAACAGTGCATATGTATAGCACTGATTACTGTAGAAATGTCACTGGTAACCCCGAAAGTGTCAAAAATGTCAGTCAAGGGTCCGATCTGTCTGCCGCAATTTTGCAGTACTGCAAAAAAAATCGCAGATCGCCGCCATTACACGTTGAAAAAAAACCAACAAAAATTACAAAAAATCTTTCCCTTTGTTAGTAAACGCGATAACTTTTGCGCACACCAATCAAAATACGCTTTTTGCGATTTTTTTACCAAACATGTAGCATAAACAAATTGGCCGAAAATGTTAAAAAACTTTGATTTTTACATTTTTTTGGTGAATTTCATATAAAAAAATGTGAAAAATATTGCTATTTTTGCAAAATTGACGCTCTTTTTTTGTTTATAGCGCATGATCAAAAAATCGCACAGGTGATCTTTTAGAGCCTTGAAAAGCCGGTTTTAGACAAGATTTTAGATTTTTGGGCTCCAATGGCCTGAAATTTTTTTTGTTAAAATGACTCTATTTTGGTCTCCAAGTGTCGAAAAAAGCCTTTTTTAGTATAAATGAATGCATTTGGTCACCAAAGGTCTGAAAAAAAGCTAGTCAAAATTAATGTATTTTAGTCTTTTAGTGTCTTAACCACTTGCCGACCGCCGCACGACTATCTACGTCGGCGGTCAGCCCCTCACAGGCAAACTAACGTAGGGCTACGTTGCTTGCTTGTGAGGGTCTAGGGAGCGAGCGCGTGCCCCCGGAGGCGCGCTCCCGCTCCCGCGTGGTCACGGACCCCCCCGCGCGTGTGACCAGCGGACCCGATGTCCGCCGGCCACTCGGTGATCGGCGGGGGAGAGGGAGAATGTCAGGCAGCTTGTGTAAACAAACTGCCTGTCATTCTCCTTGCTGCAAAGACACTGATAAAACGGATCTAGTATGTAGATCCGTTGATCAGTGTCCTTACAGCTAGAGCCACAGCCAATCACAGTAGAAACCACGCCCCTAGGGACACACACAGCCCCTCCCTTCCAAATAAAGTTAACCCCTTCACTACCAGTGTATTTTTACAGTAACAGTGCATATGTATAGCACTGATTACTGTAGAAATGTCACTGGTAACCCCAAAAGTGTCAAAAATGTCAGTCAAGGGTCCGATCTGTCCGCCGCAATGTCGCAGTACCGCAAAAAAAATCGCAGATCGCCGCCATTACGCGTTAAAAAAAAAACAACAAAAATGACAAAAATCTTTCCCTTTGTTAGTAAACGCGATAACTTTTGCGCAAACCAATCAAAATACGCTTTTTGCGATTTTTTTTACCAAACATAGGTAGCATAAAACAAATTGGCCGAAAATTTTTAAAAATTTTGATTTTTACATTTTTTTTGGGGGGGAATTTCATATAAAAAAATGTGAAAAATATTGCTATTTTTGCAAAATTGACGCTCTTTTTTTGTTTATAGCGCGTGATCAAAAAATCGCACAGGTGATCAAATACCACCAAAAGAAAGCTCTGTTTGTGGGAAAAAAAGGACGTCAAATTCGTTTAGGTACAGCGTCGCACGACCGCGCAATTGTGCATTAAATTCACGCAGTGCCGAATCGCAAAATACCCCCTGGTCGGAATGGGGGTAAAATCTTCCGGGGCTTAAGTGGTTAAAAAGCCGGTTTTAGACCAGATTTGTCTCCAATGGCCTGAAAAAAATTTTTTGGTCAAAATGACTCTATTTTGGTCTCCAAGTGTCTAAAAAGCCTTTTTTTTTCAAAATAACTGAATTTGGTCACCAAAGGTCTGAAAAATACTTTAGTCAAAATGACTGTATTTTTGTCTTTTAGAGCCTTAAAAAGCCGGTTTTAGACAAGATTTTAGACATTTGGCTCCAATGGCCTGAAAAAAATGTTTTGGTCAAAAATACTCTATTTTGGTCTCCAAGTGTCTAAAAACCTTTTGTTAGTCCAAATAACGGCATTTGGTCACCAAAGGTCTGAAAAAAATTTAGTCAAAATTACTGTATTTTTTGTCTTTTACAGCCTTAAAAAGACGGTTTTAGACAAGATTTGTTTAAAACCGGCCATTTGGGCTCCAATGGCCTGAAAAAAATGTTTTGGTCAAAATGACTCTATTTTGGTCTCCAAGTGTCTAAAAACCTTTTGTTAGTCAAAATAACGGCATTTGGTCACCAAAGGTCTGAAAAAAAATTTAGTCAAAATGACTATGTTTTTGTCTTTTAGAGCCTTAAAAAGCCGGTTTAAGACAAGATTTGTCTAAAACCGGCCATTTGGGCTCCAATGGCTTGAAAATTATTTTTTTAGTTAAAATGACTCTATTTTGGTCTCCAAGTGTCTAAAAAGCCTTTTTTAGTCAAAATATCTGCATTTGGTCACCAAAGGTCTGATAAAAAAATTAGTCAAAATGACTGCATTTTTGTCTTTTAGAGCCTTAAAAAGCCGGTTTTAGACAAGATTTGTCTATAACTGGCCATTTGGGCTCCAATTGCCTGAAAAAAATTCGGTCAAAATGACTCTATTTTGGTCTCCAAATGTCTAAAAAGCCTTTTGTTAGTCAAAATAACGGCATTTGGTCACCAAAGGTCTGAAAAAAATTTAGTCAAAATGACTGTATGTTTTGTCTTTTAGAGCCTTAAAAATCCGGTTTTAGACAAGAGTTGTCTAAAACCGGCCATTTGGGCTCCAATGGCATGAAAAAATTTTTTTGGTCAAAATGACTCAATTTTGGTCTCCAAGTGTCTAAAAAGCCTTTTTTAGTCAAAATAACTGCATTTCGTCACCAAAGGTCTAAAAAAAAAATTAGTCAAAGTGTCTTTATTTTTGTCTTTTAGAGCCTTAACCACTTGCCGACTGCCGCACGACTATTTACGTCGGCATCTATTTTGGTCTCCAAGTGTCTAAAAACCTTTTGTTAGTCAAAATAACGGCATTTGGTCACCAAAGGTCTGAAAAACAATTTAGTCAAAATGACTGTATTTTTGTCTTTTAGAGCCTTAAAAAGCCGGTTTAAGACAAGATTTGTCTAAAACCGGCCATTTGGGCTCCAATGGCCTGAAAATATTTTTTAGTTAAAATGACTCTATTTCGGTCTCCAAGTGTCTAAAAAGCCTTTTTAAGTCAAAATAACTGCATTTGGTCACCAAAGGTCTGAAAAAATTAAGTCCAAATGACTATATTTTTTTCTTTGAGAGCCTTAAAAAGCCGGTTTTAGACAAGATTTTAGACATTTGGCTAGAATGGCCTGAAAAAAATGTTTTGGTCAAAAATACTCTATTTTGGTCTCCAAGTGTCTAAAAACCTTTTGTTAGTCAAAATAACGGCATTTGGTCACCAAAGGTCTGAAAAAAATTTAGTCAAAATCACTGTATTTTTTGTCTTTTAGAGCCTTAAAAAGCTGGTTTTAGACAAGATTTGTCTAAAACCGGCCATTTGGGCTCCAATGGCCTGAAAAGAAATTTTCGGTCAAAATTACTCTGTTTTGGTCTCCAAGTGTCTAAAAATCGTTTTTTAGTCAAAATAACTGCATTTGGTCACCAAAGGTCAGAAAAAACTGACCCTGACTATATTTTTGTCTTTTAGAGCCTTAAAATGCCGGTTTTAGACAAGATTTTAAAATCAAAATTACTCTATTTTGGTCTCCAAGTGTCTAAAAACCTTTTGTTAGTCAAAATAACGGCATTTGGTCACCAAAGGTCTGAAAAAAAAATTAGTCAAAATTACTGTATTTTTTGTCTTTTACAGCCTTAAAAAGCCGGTTTTAGACAAGATTTGTTTAAAACCGGCCATTTGGGCTCGATTGGCCTGAAAAAAATGTTTTGGTCAAAATGACTCTATTTTGGTCTCCAAGTGTATAAAAACCTTTCGTTAGTCAAAATAACGGCATTTCGCCACCAAAGGTCTAAAAAAATTTAGTCAAAGTGACTTTATTTTTGTCTTTTAGAGCCTTAACCACTATATACGTCGGCAGTAAGCCCCTCACAGGCAAAGTGATGTTGATCTACGTTGCTAGCCTGTTAGGGTCTAGGGAGCGAGCGCGCGCCCCGGAGGCGAGCTCCCGCGTGGTCATGGATCCCCCGCACGTGTCCCCCGATGTCTGCCGGTCACTTGGCGATCCGACAGAGGGAGAAAGTCAGGCGACTGATGTAAACAAGCCCCCTGTCATTTTCCCCTGTGTAGAAACAGTGATCATACGGTTCTACTATGTAGGACCGTTGATCACTGTTCCTACAGCTCAAGCCACAGCCAATCACAGTTAGAATCACGCCCCTAGGGACACACACAGCCCCTCCCTCTCAAAAAAAGTTAACCCCTTCACTGCCAGTGTAATTTTACAGTAACAGTGCATATGTATAGCACTGATTACTGTAGAAATGTCACTGGTAACCCCGAAAGTGTCAAAAATGTCAGTCAAGGGTCCGATCTGTCTGCCGCAATTTTGCAGTACCGCAAAAAAAAAATCGCAGATCGCCGCCATTACACGTTGAAAAAAAACCAACAAAAATTACAAAAAATCTTTCCCTTTGTTAGTAAACGCGATAACTTTTGCGCACACCAATCAAAATACGCTTTTTGCGATTTTTTTACCAAACATGTAGCATAAACAAATTGGCCGAAAATGTTAAAAAACTTTGATTTTTACATTTTTTTGGTGAATTTCATATAAAAAAATGTGAAAAATATTGCTATTTTTGCAAAATTGACGCTCTTTTTTTGTTTATAGCGCATGATCAAAAAATCGCACAGGTGATCTTTTAGAGCCTTGAAAAGCCGGTTTTAGACAAGATTTTAGATTTTTGGGCTCCAATGGCCTGAAATTTTTTTTGTTAAAATGACTCTATTTTGGTCTCCAAGTGTCGAAAAAAGCCTTTTTTAGTATAAATGAATGCATTTGGTCACCAAAGGTCTGAAAAAAAGCTAGTCAAAATTAATGTATTTTAGTCTTTTAGTGTCTTAACCACTTGCCGACCGCCGCACGACTATCTACGTCGGCGGTCAGCCCCTCACAGGCAAACTAACGTAGGGCTACGTTGCTTGATTGTGAGGGTCTAGGGAGCGAGCGCGTGCCCCCGGAGGCGCGCTCCCGCTCCCGCGTGGTCACGGACCCCCCCGCGCGTGTGACCAGCGGACCCGATGTCCGCCGGCCACTCGGTGATCGGCGGGGGAGAGGGAGAATGTCAGGCAGCTTGTGTAAACAAACTGCCTGTCATTCTCCTTGCTGCAAAGACACTGATAAAACGGATCTAGTATGTAGATCCGTTGATCAGTGTCCTTACAGCTAGAGCCACAGCCAATCACAGTAGAAACCACGCCCCTAGGGACACACACAGCCCCTCCCTTCCAAATAAAGTTAACCCCTTCACTACCAGTGTATTTTTACAGTAACAGTGCATATGTATAGCACTGATTACTGTAGAAATGTCACTGGTAACCCCAAAAGTGTCAAAAATGTCAGTCAAGGGTCCGATCTGTCCGCCGCAATGTCGCAGTACCGCAAAAAAAATCGCAGATCGCCGCCATTACGCGTTAAAAAAAAAACAACAAAAATGACAAAAATCTTTCCCTTTGTTAGTAAACGCGATAACTTTTGCGCAAACCAATCAAAATACGCTTTTTGCGATTTTTTTTACCAAACATAGGTAGCATAAAACAAATTGGCCGAAAATTTTTAAAAATTTTGATTTTTACATTTTTTTTTGGGGGGAATTTCATATAAAAAAATGTGAAAAATATTGCTATTTTTGCAAAATTGACGCTCTTTTTTTGTTTATAGCGCGTGATCAAAAAATCGCACAGGTGATCAAATACCACCAAAAGAAAGCTCTGTTTGTGGGAAAAAAAAGGACGTCAAATTCGTTTAGGTACAGCGTCGCACGACCGCGCAATTGTGCATTAAATTCACGCAGTGCCGAATCGCAAAATACCCCCTGGTCGGAATGGGGGTAAAATCTTCCGGGGCTTAAGTGGTTAAAAAGCCGGTTTTAGACCAGATTTGTCTCCAATGGCCTGAAAAAAATTTTTTGGTCAAAATGACTCTATTTTGGTCTCCAAGTGTCTAAAAAGCCTTTTTTTTTTTCAAAATAACTGAATTTGGTCACCAAAGGTCTGAAAAATACTTTAGTCAAAATGACTGTATTTTTGTCTTTTAGAGCCTTAAAAAGCCGGTTTTAGACAAGATTTTAGACATTTGGCTCCAATGGCCTGAAAAAAATGTTTTGGTCAAAAATACTCTATTTTGGTCTCCAAGTGTCTAAAAACCTTTTGTTAGTCCAAATAACGGCATTTGGTCACCAAAGGTCTGAAAAAAATTTAGTCAAAATTACTGTATTTTTTGTCTTTTACAGCCTTAAAAAGACGGTTTTAGACAAGATTTGTTTAAAACCGGCCATTTGGGCTCCAATGGCCTGAAAAAAATGTTTTGGTCAAAATGACTCTATTTTGGTCTCCAAGTGTCTAAAAACCTTTTGTTAGTCAAAATAACGGCATTTGGTCACCAAAGGTCTGAAAAAAAATTTAGTCAAAATGACTATGTTTTTGTCTTTTAGAGCCTTAAAAAGCCGGTTTAAGACAAGATTTGTCTAAAACCGGCCATTTGGGCTCCAATGGCTTGAAAATTATTTTTTTAGTTAAAATGACTCTATTTTGGTCTCCAAGTGTCTAAAAAGCCTTTTTTAGTCAAAATATCTGCATTTGGTCACCAAAGGTCTGATAAAAAAATTAGTCAAAATGACTGCATTTTTGTCTTTTAGAGCCTTAAAAAGCCGGTTTTAGACAAGATTTGTCTATAACTGGCCATTTGGGCTCCAATTGCCTGAAAAAAATTCGGTCAAAATGACTCTATTTTGGTCTCCAAATGTCTAAAAAGCCTTTTGTTAGTCAAAATAACGGCATTTGGTCACCAAAGGTCTGAAAAAAATTTAGTCAAAATGACTGTATGTTTTGTCTTTTAGAGCCTTAAAAATCCGGTTTTAGACAAGAGTTGTCTAAAACCGGCCATTTGGGCTCCAATGGCATGAAAAAATTTTTTTGGTCAAAATGACTCAATTTTGGTCTCCAAGTGTCTAAAAAGCCTTTTTTAGTCAAAATAACTGCATTTCGTCACCAAAGGTCTAAAAAAAAAATTAGTCAAAGTGTCTTTATTTTTGTCTTTTAGAGCCTTAACCACTTGCCGACTGCCGCACGACTATTTACGTCGGCATCTATTTTGGTCTCCAAGTGTCTAAAAACCTTTTGTTAGTCAAAATAACGGCATTTGGTCACCAAAGGTCTGAAAAACAATTTAGTCAAAATGACTGTATTTTTGTCTTTTAGAGCCTTAAAAAGCCGGTTTAAGACAAGATTTGTCTAAAACCGGCCATTTGGGCTCCAATGGCCTGAAAATATTTTTTAGTTAAAATGACTCTATTTCGGTCTCCAAGTGTCTAAAAAGCCTTTTTAAGTCAAAATAACTGCATTTGGTCACCAAAGGTCTGAAAAAATTAAGTCCAAATGACTATATTTTTTTCTTTGAGAGCCTTAAAAAGCCGGTTTTAGACAAGATTTTAGACATTTGGCTAGAATGGCCTGAAAAAAATGTTTTGGTCAAAAATACTCTATTTTGGTCTCCAAGTGTCTAAAAACCTTTTGTTAGTCAAAATAACGGCATTTGGTCACCAAAGGTCTGAAAAAAATTTAGTCAAAATCACTGTATTTTTTGTCTTTTAGAGCCTTAAAAAGCTGGTTTTAGACAAGATTTGTCTAAAACCGGCCATTTGGGCTCCAATGGCCTGAAAAGAAATTTTCGGTCAAAATTACTCTGTTTTGGTCTCCAAGTGTCTAAAAATCGTTTTTTAGTCAAAATAACTGCATTTGGTCACCAAAGGTCAGAAAAAACTGACCCTGACTATATTTTTGTCTTTTAGAGCCTTAAAATGCCGGTTTTAGACAAGATTTTAAAATCAAAATTACTCTATTTTGGTCTCCAAGTGTCTAAAAACCTTTTGTTAGTCAAAATAACGGCATTTGGTCACCAAAGGTCTGAAAAAAAAATTAGTCAAAATTACTGTATTTTTTGTCTTTTACAGCCTTAAAAAGCCGGTTTTAGACAAGATTTGTTTAAAACCGGCCATTTGGGCTCGATTGGCCTGAAAAAAATGTTTTGGTCAAAATGACTCTATTTTGGTCTCCAAGTGTATAAAAACCTTTCGTTAGTCAAAATAACGGCATTTCGCCACCAAAGGTCTAAAAAAATTTAGTCAAAGTGACTTTATTTTTGTCTTTTAGAGCCTTAACCACTATATACGTCGGCAGTAAGCCCCTCACAGGCAAAGTGATGTTGATCTACGTTGCTAGCCTGTTAGGGTCTAGGGAGCGAGCGCGCGCCCCGGAGGCGAGCTCCCGCGTGGTCATGGATCCCCCGCACGTGTCCCCCGATGTCTGCCGGTCACTTGGCGATCCGACAGAGGGAGAAAGTCAGGCGACTGATGTAAACAAGCCCCCTGTCATTCTCCCCTGTGTAGAAACAGTGATCATACGGTTCTACTATGTAGGACCGTTGATCACTGTTCCTACAGCTCAAGCCACAGCCAATCACAGTTAGAATCACGCCCCTAGGGACACACACAGCCCCTCCCTCTCAAAAAAAGTTAACCCCTTCACTGCCAGTGTAATTTTACAGTAACAGTGCATATGTATAGCACTGATTACTGTAGAAATGTCACTGGTAACCCCGAAAGTGTCAAAAATGTCAGTCAAGGGTCCGATCTGTCTGCCGCAATTTTGCAGTACCGCAAAAAAAAAATCGCAGATCGCCGCCATTACACGTTGAAAAAAAACCAACAAAAATTACAAAAAATCTTTCCCTTTGTTAGTAAACGCGATAACTTTTGCGCACACCAATCAAAATACGCTTTTTGCGATTTTTTTACCAAACATGTAGCATAAACAAATTGGCCGAAAATGTTAAAAAACTTTGATTTTTACATTTTTTTGGTGAATTTATATAAAAAAATGTGAAAAATATTGCTATTTTTGCAAAATTGACGCTCTTTTTTTGTTTATAGCGCATGATCAAAAAATCGCACAGGTGATCTTTTAGAGCCTTGAAAAGCCGGTTTTAGACAAGATTTTAGATTTTTGGGCTCCAATGGCCTGAAATTTTTTTTGTTAAAATGACTCTATTTTGGTCTCCAAGTGTCGAAAAAAGCCTTTTTTAGTATAAATGAATGCATTTGGTCACCAAAGGTCTGAAAAAAAGCTAGTCAAAATTAATGTATTTTAGTCTTTTAGTGTCTTAAAAAGCCGGTTTTAGACCAGATTTGTCTCCAATGGCCTGAAAAAAATGTTTTGGTCAAAATGACTCTATTTTGGTCTCCAAGTGTCTAAAAAGCCTTTTTTTTTCAAAATAACTGAATTTGGTCACCAAAGGTCTGAAAAATACTTTAGTCAAAATGACTGTATTTTTGTCTTTTAGAGCCTTAAAAAGCCGGTTTTAGACAAGATTTTAGACATTTGGCTCCAATGGCCTGAAAAAAATGTTTTGGTCAAAAATACTCTATTTTGGTCTCCAAGTGTCTAAAAACCTTTTGTTAGTCAAAATAACGGCATTTGGTCACCAAAGGTCTGAAAAAAATTTAGTCAAAATTACTGTATTTTTTGTCTTTTAGAGCCTTAAAAAGCCGGTTTAAGACAAGATTTGTCTAAAACCGGCCATTTGGGCTCCAATGGCTTGAAAATTATTTTTTTAGTTAAAATGACTCTATTTTGGTCTCCAAGTGTCTAAAAAGCCTTTTTTAGTCAAAATATCTGCATTTGGTCACCAAAGGTCTGATAAAAAAATTAGTCAAAATGACTGCATTTTTGTCTTTTAGAGCCTTAAAAAGCCGGTTTTAGACAAGATTTGTCTATAACTGGCCATTTGGGCTCCAATTGCCTGAAAAAAATTCGGTCAAAATGACTCTATTTTGGTCTCCAAATGTCTAAAAAGCCTTTTTTAGTCACAATAAATAAATTTGGTCACCAAAGATCTGAAAAAAAATAGTCAAAATTAATGTATTGTTGTCTTTTAGTGTCTTAAAAGGCCGGTTTTAGACCAGATTTGTCTAAAACCGGCCATTTGGGCTCCAATGGCCTGAAAAAAATTTTTGGTCAAAATGACTCTACTTTGGTCTCCAAGTGTCTAAAAAGCCTTTTTTTGTCAAAATAACTGAATTTGGTCACCAAAGGTCTGAAAAATACTTTAGTCAAAATGACTGTATTTTTGTCTTTTAGAGCCTTAAAAAGCCGGTTTTAGACAAGATTTGTCTAAAACCGGCCACAATGGCCTGAAAAGAAATTTACGGTCAAAATTACTCTGTTTTGGTCTCCAAGTGTCTAAAAATCGTTTTTTAGTCAAAATAACTGCATTTGGTCACCAAAGGTCAGAAAAAAAATTTCGTCAAAATGACTATATTTTTGTCTTTTAGAGCCTTAAAAAGCCGGTTTTAGACAAGATTTTAGACATTTGGCTCCAATGGCCTGAAAAAAATGTTTTGGTCAAAAATACTCTAGTTTGGTCTCCAAGTGTCTAAAAACCTTTTGTTAGTCAAAATGACGGCATTTGGTCACCAAAGGTCTGAAAAAAAAATTAGTCAAAATTACTGTATTTTTTGTCTTTTACAGCCTTAAAAAGCCGGTTTTAGACAAGATTTGTTTAAAACCGGCAATTTGGGCTCCAATGGCCTGAAAAAAATGTTTTGGTCAAAATGACTCTATTTTGGTCTCCAAGTGTCTAAAAACTTTTGTTAGTCAAAATAACAGCATTTGGTCACCAAAGGTCTGAAAAACAAACTTAGTCAAAATGACTGTATTTTTGTCTTTTAGAGCCTTAAAAAGCCGGTTTAAGACAAGATTTGTCTAAAACCGGCCATTTGGGCTCCAATGGCCTGAAAATTATTTTTTAGTTAAAATGACTCTATTTCGGTCTCCAAGTGTCTAAAAAGCCTTTTTAAGTCAAAATAACTGCATTTGGTCACCAAAGGTCTGAAAAAATTAAGTCCAAATGACTATATTTTTTTCTTTGAGAGCCTTAAAAAGCCGGTTTTAGGCACGATTTTAGACATTTGGCTAAAATGGCCTGAAAAAAATGTTTTGGTCAAAAATACTCTATTTTGGTCTCCAAGTGTCTAAAAACCTTTTGTTAGTCAAAATAACGGCATTTGGTCACCAAAGGTCTGAAAAAAATTTAGTCAAAATGACTGTATTTTTTGTCTTTTAGAGCCTTAAAAAGCCGGTTTTAGACAAGAGTTGTCTAAAACCGGCCATTTGGGCTCCAATGGCATGAAAATTTTTTTTTGGTCAAAATGACTCAATTTTGGTCTCCAAGTGTCTAAAAAGCCTTTTTAGTCAAAATAACTGCATTTCGTCACCAAAGGTCTAAAAAAAAATTAGTCAAAGTGTCTTTATTTTTGTCTTTTAGAGCCTTAACCACTTGCCGACTGCCGCACGACTATTTACGTCAGCAGTAAGCCCCTCACAGGCAAAGTGATGTTGATCTACGTTGCTAGCTTGTGAGGGTCTAGGGAGCGAGCGCGCGCCCCCGGAGGCGCGCTCCCGCGTGGTCACGGATCCCCCGCACGTGTGACCGGCGGACCCGATGTTCGCCAGTCACTCGGCGATTGTCACTGCAGAGGGAGAAAGTCAGGTGACTGATATAAACAAGCCGCCTGTCATTCTCCCCTGTGTAGAAACAGTGATCATACGGTTCTACTATGTAGGACCGTTGATCACTGTTCCTACAGCTCAAGCCACAGCCAATCACAGTTAGAATCATGCCCCGAGGGACACACACAGCCCCTCCCTCTCAAGAAAAGTTAACCCCCTTCACTGCCAGTGTAATTTTACAGTAACAGTGCATATGTATAGCACTGATTACTGTAGAAATGTCACTGGTAACCCCAAAAGTGTCAAAAATGTCAGTCAAGGGTCCGATCTGTCTGCCGCAATTTTGCAGTACCACAAAAGAAATCGCAGATCGCCGCCATTACGCGTTGAAAAAAAAACTACAAAAATGACAAAAATCTTTCCCTTTGTTAGTAAACGCGATAACTTTTGCGCAAACCAATCAAAATACGCTTTTTTTTACCAAACATATGTAGCATAAAACAAATTGGCCGAGAATGTTAAAAAAAATTTTATTTTCACATTTTTTGGGGGAATTTCATATAAAAAAATGTGAAAAATATTGCTATTTTTGCAAAATTGACGCTCTTTTTTTGTTTATAGCGCATGATCAAAAAATCGCACAGGTGATCAAATACCACCAAAAGAAAGCTCTGTTTGTGGGAAAAAAAGGAAGTCAAATTTGTTTAGGTACAGCGTCGCACGACCGCGCAATTGTCCGTTAAAGTCAACGCAGTGCCAAATTGCAAAATAGGCCCTGGTCAGGAAGGGGGTCAAATCTTCCGGGGGTTAAGTGGTTAAATAGCTGGTTTTAGACACGATTTGTCTAAAACCGGCCATTTGAGTTTCAATGGCCTGAAAAAAATGTTTGGTCAAAATGACTCTATATTGGTCTCCAAGTGTCTAAAAAGCCTTTTTTAGTCAAAATAACTGCATTTGGTCACCAAAGGTCTGATAAAAAAAATTGTCAAGATGACTGTATTTTTGTCTTTTAGAGCCTTAAAAAGCCGGTTTTAGACAAGATTTGTCTATAACTGGCCATTTGGGCTCCAATTGCCTGGAAAAAAAAACGGTCAAAATGACTCTATTTTGGTCTCCAAGTGTCTAAAAAGCCTTTTTTAGTCAAAATAACTGCATTTGGTAACCAAAGGTCTGAAAAAAATGTAGTCAAAATTACTATATTTTTGTCTTTTAGAGCCTTAAAAAGCCGGTTTTAGACAAGATTTTAGACATTTGGCTCCAATGGCCTGAAAAAAATGTTTTGGTCAAAATGAATCTATTTTGGTCTCCAAGTGTCTAAAAAGCCTTTTTAGTCAAAATAACTGCATTTGGTCACCAAAGATCTGAAAAAAAATTAGTCAAATAGACTGTATTTTTGTCTTTTAGTGCCTTGAAAAGCCGGTTTTAGACAAGATTTTAGATTTTTGGGCTCCAATGGCCTGAAATTTTTTTTTGTTAAAATGACTCTATTTTGGTCTCCAAGTGTCTAAAAAAGTCTTTTTTAGTATAAATAAATGCATTTGGTCAGCAAAGGTCTGAAAAAATTAGTCAAAATTAATGTATTTTTGTCTTTTAGTGTCTTAAAAAGCCAGTTTTAGACCAGATTTGTCTAAAACCGGCCATTTGGGCTCCAATGGCCTGAAAAAATTTTTTCGGTCAAAATGACTCTATTTTGGTCTCCAAGTGTCTAAAAAGCCTTTTTTAGTCAAAATAACTGCATTTGGTCACCAAAGGTCTGAAAAATACTATAGTCAAAATGACTATATTTTTGTCTTTTAAAGCCTTAAAAAGCCGGTTTTCGACAAGATTTTAGACATTTGGCTCCAATGGCCTGAAAAAAATGTTTTGGTCAGAAATACTCTATTTTGGTCTCCAAGTGTCTAAAAACCTTTTGTTAGTCAAAATAACGGCATTTGGTCACCAAAGGTCTGAAAAAAAAATTAGTCAAAATTACTGTATTTTTTGTCTTTTACAGCCTTAAAAAGCCGGTTTTAGACAAGATTTGTTTAAAACCGGCCATTTGGGCTCGATTGGCCTGAAAAAAATGTTTTGGTCAAAATGACTCTATTTTGGTCTCCAAGTGTATAAAAACCTTTCGTTAGTCAAAATAACGGCATTTCGCCACCAAAGGTCTAAAAAAATTTAGTCAAAGTGACTTTATTTTTGTCTTTTAGAGCCTTAACCACTATATACGTCGGCAGTAAGCCCCTCACAGACAAAGTGATGTTGATCTACGTTGCTAGCCTGTTAGGGTCTAGGGAGCGAGCGCGCGCCCCGGAGGCAAGCTCCCGCGTGGTCATGGATCCCCGCACGTGTCCCCCGATGTCTGCCGGTCACTTGGCGATCCGACAGAGGGAGAAAGTCAGGCGACTGATGTAAACAAGCCCCCTGTCATTCTCCCCTGTGTAGAAACAGTGATCATACGGTTCTACTATGTAGGACCGTTGATCACTGTTCCTACAGCTCAAGCCACAGCCAATCACAGTTAGAATCACGCCCCTAGGGACACACACAGCCCCTCCCTCTCAAAAAAAGTTAACCCCTTCACTGCCAGTGTAATTTTACAGTAACAGTGCATATGTATAGCACTGATTACTGTAGAAATGTCACTGGTAACCCCGAAAGTGTCAAAAATGTCAGTCAAGGGTCCGATCTGTCTGCCGCAATTTTGCAGTACCGCAAAAAAAATCGCAGATCGCCGCCATTACACGTTGAAAAAAACCAACAAAAATTACAAAAAATCTTTCCCTTTGTTAGTAAACGCGATAACTTTTGCGCACACCAATCAAAATACGCTTTTTGCGATTTTTTTACCAAACATGTAGCATAAACAAATTGGCCGAAAATGTTAAAAAACTTTGATTTTTACATTTTTTTGGTGAATTTCATATAAAAAAATGTGAAAAATATTGCTATTTTTGCAAAATTGACGCTCTTTTTTTGTTTATAGCGCATGATCAAAAAATCGCACAGGTAATCTTTTAGAGCCTTGAAAAGCCGGTTTTAGACAAGATTTTAGATTTTTGGGCTCCAAATGGCCTGAAATATTTTTTCGTTAAAATGACTCTATTTTGGTCTCCAAGTGTCGAAAAAAGCCTTTTTTAGTATAAATAAATGCATTTGGTCACCAAAGGTCTGAAAAAAGCTAGTCAAAATTAATGTATTTTAGTCTTTTAGTGTCTTAAAAAGCCGGTTTTAGACCAGATTTGTCTCCAATGGCCTGAAAAAAAATTTTTGGTCAAAATGACTCTATTTTGGTCTCCAAGTGTCTAAAAAGCCTTTTTTTTCAAAATAACTGAATTTGGTCACCAAAGGTCTGAAAAATACTTTAGTCAAAATGACTGTATTTTTGTCTTTTAGAGCCTTAAAAAGACGGTTTTAGACAAGATTTGAATGGCCATTTGGGCTCCAATGGCCTGAAAAAAATGTTTTGGTCAAAATGACTCTATTTTGGTCTCCAAGTGTCTAAAAACCTTTTGTTAGTCAAAATAACGGCATTTGGTCACCAAAGGTCTGAAAAAAAATTTAGTCAAAATGACTATATTTTTGTCTTTTAGAGCCTTAAAAAGCCGGTTTAAGACAAGATTTGTCTAAAATCGGCCATTTGGGCTCCAATGGCTTGAAAATTATTTTTTTAGTTAAAATGACTCTATTTTGGTCTTCAAGTGTCTAAAAAGCCTTTTTTAGTCAAAATATCTGCATTTGGTCACCAAAGGTCTGATAAAAAAATTAGTCAAAATGACTGCATTTTTGTCTTTTAGAGCCTTAAAAAGCCGGTTTTAGACAAGATTTGTCTATAACTGGCCATTTGGGCTCCAATTGCCTGAAAAAAATTCGGTCAAAATAACTCTATTTTGGTCTCCAAATGTCTAAAAAGCCTTTTTTAGTCACAATAAATAAATTTGGTCACCAAAGATCTGAAAAAAATAGTCAAAATTAATGTATTGTTGTCTTTTAGTGTCTTAAAAAGCCGGTTTTAGACCAGATTTGTCTAAAACCGGCCATTTGGGCTCCAATGGCCTGAAAAAAAATTTTTGGTCAAAATGACTCTACTTTGGTCTCCAAGTGTCTAAAAAGCCTTTTTTTGTCAAAATAACTGAATTTGGTCACCAAAGGTCTGAAAAATACTTTAGTCAAAATGACTGTATTTTTGTCTTTTAGAGCCTTAAAAAGCCGGTTTTAGACAAGATTTGTCTAAAACCGGCCACAATGGCCTGAAAAGAAATTTTCGGTCAAAATTACTCTGTTTTGGTCTCCAAGTGTCTAAAAATCGTTTTTTAGTCAAAATAACTGCATTTGGTCACCAAAGGTCAGAAAAAAAATTTCGTCAAAATGACTATTTTTGTCTTTTAGAGCCTTAAAAAGCCGGTTTTAGACAAGATTTTAGACATTTGGCTCCAATGGCCTGAAAAAAATGTTTTGGTCAAAAATACTCTAGTTTGGTCTCCAAGTGTCTAAAAACCTTTTGTTAGTCAAAATAACTGCATTTGGTCACCAAAGGTCTGAAAAAAAAATTAGTCAAAATTACTGTATTTTTTGTCTTTTACAGCCTTAAAAAGCCGGTTTTAGACAAGATTTGTTTAAAACCGGCAATTTGGGCTCCAATGGCCTGAAAAAAATGTTTTGGTCAAAATGACTCTATTTTGGTCTCCAAGTGTCTAAAAACTTTTGTTAGTCAAAATAACAGCATTTGGTCACCAAAGGTCTGAAAAAAAAACTTAGTCAAAATGACTGTATTTTTGTCTTTTAGAGCCTTAAAAAGCCGGTTTAAGACAAGATTTGTCTAAAACCGGCCATTTGGGCTCCAATGGCCTGAAAATTATTTTTTAGTTAAAATGACTCTATTTCGGTCTCCAAGTGTCTAAAAAGCCTTTTTAAGTCAAAATAACTGCATTTGGTCACCAAAGGTCTGAAAAAATTAAGTCCAAATGACTATATTTTTTTCTTTGAGAGCCTTAAAAAGCCGGTTTTAGGCACGATTTTAGACATTTGGCTAAAATGGCCTGAAAAAAATGTTTTGGTCAAAAATACTCTATTTTGGTCTCCAAGTGTCTAAAAACCTTTTGTTAGTCAAAATAACGGCATTTGGTCACCAAAGGTCTGAAAAAAATTTAGTCAAAATGACTGTATTTTTTGTCTTTTAGAGCCTTAAAAAGCCGGTTTTAGACAAGAGTTGTCTAAAACCGGCCATTTGGGCTCCAATGGCATGAAAAAATTTTTTTGGTCAAAATGACTCAATTTTGGTCTCCAAGTGTCTAAAAAGCCTTTTTAGTCAAAATAACTGCATTTCGTCACCAAAGGTCTAAAAAAAAATTAGTCAAAGTGTCTTTATTTTTGTCTTTTAGAGCCTTAACCACTTGCCGACTGCCGCACGACTATTTACGTCGGCAGTAAGCCCCTCACAGGCAAAGTGATGTTGATCTACGTTGCTAGCTTGTGAGGGTCTAGGGAGCGAGCGCGCGCCCCCGGAGGCGCGCTCCCGCGTGGTCACGGATCCCCCGCACGTGTGACCGGCGGACCCGATGTTCGCCGGTCACTCGGCGATTGTCACTGCAGAGGGAGAAAGTCAGGTGACTGATATAAACAAGCCGCCTGTCATTCTCCCCTGTGTAGAAACAGTGATCATACGGTTCTACTATGTAGGACCGTTGATCACTGTTCCTACAGCTCAAGCCACAGCCAATCACAGTTAGAATCATGCCCCGAGGGACACACACAGCCCCTCCCTCTCAAAAAAAGTTAACCCCCTTCACTGCCAGTGTAATTTTACAGTAACAGTGCATATGTATAGCACTGATTACTGTAGAAATGTCACTGGTAACCCCAAAAGTGTCAAAAATGTCAGTCAAGGGTCCGATCTGTCTGCCGCAATTTTGCAGTACCGCAAAAGAAATCGCAGATCGCCGCCATTACGCGTTGAAAAAAAAACTACAAAAAATGTCAAAAATCTTTCCCTTTGTTAGTAAACGCGATAACTTTTGCGCAAACCAATCAAAATACGCTTTTTTTTACCAAACATATGTAGCATAAAACAAATTGGCCGAAAATGTTAAAAAAAATTTGATTTTCACATTTTTTGGGGGAATTTCATATAAAAAAATGTGAAAAATATTGCTATTTTTGCAAAATTTACGCTCTTTTTTTGTTTATAGCGCATGATCAAAAAATCGCACAGGTGATCAAATACCACCAAAAGAAAGCTCTGTTTGTGGGAAAAAAAGGAAGTCAAATTTGTTTAGGTACAGCGTCGCACGACCGCGCAATTGTCCGTTAAAGTCAACGCAGTGCCAAATTGCAAAATAGGCCCTGGTCAGGAAGGGGGTCAAATCTTCCGGGGGTTAAGTGGTTAAATAGCCGGTTTTAGACACGATTTGTCTAAAACCGGCCATTTGAGTTTCAATGGCCTGAAAAAAATGTTTGGTCAAAATGACTCTATTTTGGTCTCCAAGTGTCTAAAAAGCCTTTTTTAGTCAAAATAACTGCATTTGGTAACCAAAGGTCTGAAAAAAAATGTAGTCAAAATTACTATATTTTTGTCTTTTAGAGCCTTAAAAAGCCGGTTTTAGACAAGATTTTAGACATTTGGCTCCAATGGCCTGAAAAAAATGTTTTGGTCAAAATTAATCTATTTTGGTCTCCAAGTGTCTAAAAAGCCTTTTTAGTCAAAATAACTGCATTTGGTCACCAAAGATCTGAAAAAAATTTAGTCAAATTGACTGTATTTTTGTCTTTTAGTGCCTTGAAAAGCTGGTTTTAGACAAGATTTTAGATTTTTGGGCTCCAATGGCCTGAAATTTTTTTTTGTTAAAATGACTCTATTTTGGTCTCCAAGTGTCTAAAAAAGTCTTTTTTAGTATAAATAAATGCATTTGGTCAGCAAAGGTCTGAAAAAATTAGTCAAAATTAATGTATTTTTGTCTTTTAGTGTCTTAAAAAGCTGGTTTTAGACCAGATTTGTCTAAAACCGGCCATTTGGGCTCCAATGGCCTGAAAAAAACTTTTTGGTCAAAATGACTCTATTTTGGTCTCCAAGTGTCTAAAAAGCCTTTTTTAGTCAAAATAACTGCATTTGGTCACCAAAGGTCTGAAAAATACTATAGTCAAAATTACTATATTTTTGTCTTTTAAAGCCTTAAAAAGCCGGTTTTAGACAAGATTTTAGACATTTGGCTCCAATGGCCTGAAAAAAATGTTTTGGTCAGAAATACTCTATTTTGGTCTCCAAGTGTCTAAAAACCTTTTGTTAGTCAAAATAACGGCATTTGGTCACCAAAGGTCTGAAAAAAATAACTAGTCAAAATTACTGTATTTTTTGTCTTTTACAGCCTTAAAAAGCCGGTTTTAGACAAGATTTGTTAAACCGGCCGTTTGGGCTCCAATGGCCTGAAAAAAATGTTTTGGTCAAAATGACTCTATTTTGGTCTCCAAGTGTCTAAAAACCTTTTGTTAGTCAAAATAACGGCATTTGGTCACCAAAGGTCTGAAAAAAATTTAGTCAAAATGACTATATTTTTGTCTTTTAGAGCCTTAAAAAGCCGGTTTAAGACAAGATTTGTCTAAAACCGGCCATTTGGGCTCCAATGACTTGAAAATTATTTTTTTAGTTAAAATGACTCTATTTTGGTCTCCAAGTGTCTAAAAAGCCTTTTTAAGTCAAAATAACTGCATTTGGTCACCAAAGGTCTGAAAAAAAAATTAAGTCCAAATGTCTATATTTTTTTCTTTGAGAGCCTTAAAAAGCCGGTTTTAGGCACGATTTTAGACATTTGGGCTTAAATGGCCTGAAAGATTTTTTTGGTCAAAATGACTCTATTTTGGTCTCCAAGTGTCTAAAAAGCCTTTTTTAGTCAAAATATCTGCATTTGGTCACCAAAGGTCTGATAAAAAATTAGTCAAAATGACTGCATTTTTGTCTTTTAGAGCCTTAAAAAGCCGGTTTTAGACAACATTTTAGACATTTGGCTCCAATGGCCTGAAAAAAATGTTTTGGTCAAAAATACTCTAGTTTGGTCTCCAAGTGTCTAAAAACGGCATTTGGTCACCAAAGGTCTGAAAAAAAAATTAGTCAAAATTACTGTATTTTTTGTCTTTTACAGCCTTAAAAAGCCGGTTTTAGACAAGATTTGTTTAAAACCGGCAATTTGGGCTCCAATGGCCTGAAAAAAATGTTTTGGTCAAAATGACTCTATTTTGGTCTCCAAGTGTCTAAAAACTTTTGTTAGTCAAAATAACAGCATTTGGTCACCAAAGGTCTGAAAAAAAAACTTAGTCAAAATGACTGTATTTTTGTCTTTTAGAGCCTTAAAAAGCCGGTTTAAGACAAGATTTGTCTAAAACCGGCCATTTGGGCTCCAATGGCCTGAAAATTATTTTTTAGTTAAAATGACTCTATTTCGGTCTCCAAGTGTCTAAAAAGCCTTTTTAAGTCAAAATAACTGCATTTGGTCACCAAAGGTCTGAAAAAATTAAGTCCAAATGACTATATTTTTTTCTTTGAGAGCCTTAAAAAGCCGGTTTTAGGCACGATTTTAGACATTTGGCTAAAATGGCCTGAAAAAAATGTTTTGGTCAAAAATACTCTATTTTGGTCTCCAAGTGTCTAAAAACCTTTTGTTAGTCAAAATAACGGCATTTGGTCACCAAAGGTCTGAAAAAAATTTAGTCAAAATGACTGTATTTTTTGTCTTTTAGAGCCTTAAAAAGCCGGTTTTAGACAAGAGTTGTCTAAAACCGGCCATTTGGGCTCCAATGGCATGAAAAAATTTTTTTGGTCAAAATGACTCAATTTTGGTCTCCAAGTGTCTAAAAAGCCTTTTTAGTCAAAATAACTGCATTTCGTCACCAAAGGTCTAAAAAAAAAATTAGTCAAAGTGTCTTTATTTTTGTCTTTTAGAGCCTTAACCACTTGCCGACTGCCGCACGACTATTTACGTCGGCAGTAAGCCCCTCACAGGCAAAGTGATGTTGATCTACGTTGCTAGCTTGTGAGGGTCTAGGGAGCGAGCGCGCGCCCCCGGAGGCGCGCTCCCGCGTGGTCACGGATCCCCCGCACGTGTGACCGGCGGACCCGATGTTCGCCGGTCACTCGGCGATTGTCACTGCAGAGGGAGAAAGTCAGGTGACTGATATAAACAAGCCGCCTGTCATTCTCCCCTGTGTAGAAACAGTGATCATACGGTTCTACTATGTAGGACCGTTGATCACTGTTCCTACAGCTCAAGCCACAGCCAATCACAGTTAGAATCATGCCCCGAGGGACACACACAGCCCCTCCCTCTCAAAAAAGTTAACCCCCTTCACTGCCAGTGTAATTTTACAGTAACAGTGCATATGTATAGCACTGATTACTGTAGAAATGTCACTGGTAACCCCAAAAGTGTCAAAAATGTCAGTCAAGGGTCCGATCTGTCTGCCGCAATTTTGCAGTACCGCAAAAGAAATCGCAGATCGCCGCCATTACGCGTTGAAAAAAAAACTACAAAAATGACAAAAATCTTTCCCTTTGTTAGTAAACGCGATAACTTTTGCGCAAACCAATCAAAATACGCTTTTTTTTACCAAACATATGTAGCATAAAACAAATTGGCCGAAAATGTTAAAAAAATTTTGATTTTCACATTTTTTGGGGGAATTTCATATAAAAAAATGTGAAAAATATTGCTATTTTTGCAAAATTGACGCTCTTTTTTTGTTTATAGCGCATGATCAAAAAATCGCACAGGTGATCAAATACCACCAAAAGAAAGCTCTGTTTGTGGGAAAAAAAGGAAGTCAAATTTGTTTAGGTACAGCGTCGCACGACCGCGCAATTGTCCGTTAAAGTCAACGCAGTTCCAAATTGCAAAATAGGCCCTGGTCAGGAAGGGGGTCAAATCTTCCGGGGGTTAAGTGGTTAAATAGCCGGTTTTAGACACGATTTGTCTAAAACCGGCCATTTGAGTTTCAATGGCCTGAAAAAAATGTTTGGTCAAAATGACTCTATTTTGGTCTCCAAGTGTCTAAAAAGCCTTTTTTAGTCAAAATAACTGCATTTGGTAACCAAAGGTCTGAAAAGAAATGTAGTCAAAATTACTATATTTTTGTCTTTTAGAGCCTTAAAAAGCCGGTTTTAGACAAGATTTTAGACATTTGGCTCCAATGGCCTGAAAAAAATGTTTTGGTCAAAATGAATCTATTTTGGTCTCCAAGTGTCTAAAAAGCCTTTTTAGTCAAAATAACTGCATTTGGTCACCAAAGATCTGAAAAAAATTTAGTCAAATTGACTGTATTTTTGTCTTTTAGTGCCTTGAAAAGCTGGTTTTAGACAAGATTTTAGATTTTTGGGCTCCAATGGCCTGAAAATTTTTTTTGTTAAAATGACTCTATTTTGGTCTCCAAGTGTCTAAAAAAGTCTTTTTTAGTATAAATAAATGCATTTGGTCAGCAAAGGTCTGAAAAAATTAGTCAAAATTAATGTATTTTTGTCTTTTAGTGTCTTAAAAAGCTGGTTTTAGACCAGATTTGTCTAAAACCGGCCATTTGGGCTCCAATGGCCTGAAAAAAACTTTTTGGTCAAAATGACTCTATTTTGGTCTCCAAGTGTCTAAAAAGCCTTTTTTAGTCAAAATAACTGCATTTGGTCACCAAAGGTCTGAAAAATACTATAGTCAAAATTACTATATTTTTGTCTTTTAAAGCCTTAAAAAGCCGGTTTTAGACAAGATTTTAGACATTTGGCTCCAATGGCCTGAAAAAAATGTTTTGGTCAGAAATACTCTATTTTGGTCTCCAAGTGTCTAAAAACCTTTTGTTAGTCAAAATAACGGCATTTGGTCACCAAAGGTCTGAAAAAAAATAATTAGTCAAAATTACTGTATTTTTTGTCTTTTACAGCCTTAAAAAGCCGGTTTTAGACAAGATTTGTTTAAAACCGGCCGTTTGGGCTCCAATGGCCTGAAAAAAATGTTTTGGTCAAAATGACTCTATTTTGGTCTCCAAGTGTCTAAAAACCTTTTGTTAGTCAAAATAACGGCATTTGGTCACCAAAGGTCTGAAAAAAATTTAGTCAAAATGACTATATTTTTGTCTTTTAGAGCCTTAAAAAGCCGGTTTAAGACAAGATTTGTCTAAAACCGGCCATTTGGGCTCCAATGACTTGAAAATTATTTTTTTAGTTAAAATGACTCTATTTTGGTCTCCAAGTGTCTAAAAAGCCTTTTTAAGTCAAAATAACTGCATTTGGTCACCAAAGGTCTGAAAAAAAATTAAGTCCAAATGTCTATATTTTTTTCTTTGAGAGCCTTAAAAAGCCGGTTTTAGGCACGATTTTAGACATTTGGGCTTAAATGGCCTGAAAGATTTTTTTGGTCAAAATGACTCTATTTTGGTCTCCAAGTGTCTAAAAAGCCTTTTTTAGTCAAAATATCTGCATTTGGTCACCAAAGGTCTGATAAAAAAATGAGTCAAAATGACTGCATTTTTGTCTTTTAGAGCCTTAAAAAGCCGGTTTTAGACAACATTTTAGACATTTGGCTCCAATGGCCTGAAAAAAATGTTTTGGTCAAAAATACTCTAGTTTGGTCTCCAAGTGTCTAAAAAACGGCATTTGGTCACCAAAGGTCTGAAAAAAAATTAGTCAAAATTACTGTATTTTTTGTCTTTTACAGCCTTAAAAAGCCGGTTTTAGACAAGATTTGTTTAAAACCGGCAATTTGGGCTCCAATGGCCTGAAAAAAATGTTTTGGTCAAAATGACTCTATTTTGGTCTCCAAGTGTCTAAAAACTTTTGTTAGTCAAAATAACGGCATTTGGTCACCAAAGGTCTGAAAAACAAACTTAGTCAAAATGACTGTATTTTTGTCTTTTAGAGCCTTAAAAAGCCGGTTTAAGACAAGATTTGTCTAAAACCGGCCATTTGGGCTCCAATGGCCTGAAAATTATTTTTTAGTTAAAATGACTCTATTTCGGTCTCCAAGTGTCTAAAAAGCCTTTTTAAGTCAAAATAACTGCATTTGGTCACCAAAGGTCTGAAAAAAATTAAGTCCAAATGACTATATTTTTTCTTTGAGAGCCTTAAAAAGCCGGTTTTAGGCACGATTTTAGACATTTGGCTAAAATGGCCTGGAAAAAAATGTTTTGGTCAAAAATACTCTATTTTGGTCTCCAAGTGTCTAAAAACCTTTTGTTAGTCAAAATAACGGCATTTGGTCACCAAAGGTCTGAAAAAAATTTAGTCAAAATGACTGTATTTTTTGTCTTTTAGAGCCTTAAAAATCCGGTTTTAGACAAGAGTTGTCTAAAACCGGCCATTTGGGCTCCAATGGCATGAAAAAATGTTTTTGGTAAAAATGACTCAATTTTGGTCTCCAAGTGTCTAAAAAAGCCTTTTTTAGTCAAAATAACTGCATTTTGTCACCAAAGGTCTAAAAAAATTAGTCAAAGTGACTTTATTTTTGTCTTTTAGAGCCTAAACCACTTGCCGACTGCCGCACGACTATTTACGTCGGCAGTAAGCCCCTCACAGGCAAAGTGATGTTGATCTATAGAATATAAATAAATCCGCGCTAAGGATGTCAGAGGATAAATTAAATGTGTGCACAGGTAAGCTGCAGCCTCACTTAAAATATAGCCAAAAGGCTATATAAATATGTATGTAAATATGAAGTGGTGGCGCTGCTTATAAAGTGCAAATAGGTATATATAGATATATAAAATGAAAAGAATATAAAATGTAGAAACACAGATGTGATTGAGGAATAAAAATATAAATATAAATGGTGGATATGTAAATAGTGCCACAATATAGTGAAAATCCAACATAAAATGGTATTGGGAATGAGTTAATATGGAATATATGAAAAAATATAAAAAAGTAAAATGAAGTACAATATAAATAACCACCAAAGTGCGTAATATAAAGTGCAAAGTACTACAATATATATATCCTAGTATATACCTAAAATAATAATATCAGCATGTTGCAATAAAATGGTAAGAGAATAACTTAAAATAATAATACATAGGTGATGGTATAATATGAAAAAGTGTGCAAAAAGTGCAACAATTAAACTGGGTGTGCGGGAAACTTTTCCGGAAAAATAAATAAGAGTGCGGGAAACTATTTTTTCAAAGTGCAGCTAGAAGTGATGTGATCTAAATTCATGTGATAAATAAGTCCGTATAATAGTAAAGGTGCAAACAATATTATGGGCAAGCTAGATGTGCGAAGAAATATGAACTCCAAGGTGAAAATAAGAAATGGTATTCAATCAGATCAGCTGATAAAATAAGTCCATATATAGATGATTGTGCCCCGAGGAGTGGTGAATGAATAAGTATCCTGCGGTGACCCCCAAGGTGGGTGACTGGCGAGTGGCGGGGAAACCTCTAGTAGAAAAACCTACTCACCAGATGTACCTACCCCACACAGGGGTATAGGGCAGGTACTGTAGAAATATCCTGTTGGTCCTGGCTCTGGGTAGTAGTTCCCTTCCTGGGGGAGATGTAGTATAGGGTCCGCAGGGATATCCTAAAGTGGGATCCTATCCGATAGTAGGATATCCAACGATCCGTGGGGTGAACTGATATGGCCACTCAAAGGTATGTGGATGGAAGGATCAAATAAATAGAAAAGAACTCGATAGTGTAATACCGTTTTTAAAGTTTATTCCTTCCAGCAGTAACATAAAAATGGGTACTCACATAGATAAAATCAGTAAACAGCGAGGTAGTGGCGTCCCGGAACGCAATGCGTTCCAACTGGAGACCGGAACCGGAAGTGACGTGACGGCGCTGTACGCGTTTCGTCATGTGAAGACGCTGCAGAAGACGTCACATGACGAAACGCGTACAGCGCCGTCACGTCACTTCCGGTTCCGGTCTCCAGTTGGAACGCATTGCGTTCCGGGACGCCACTACCTCGCTGTTTACTGATTTTATCTATGTGAGTACCCATTTTTATGTTACTGCTGGAAGGAATAAACTTTAAAAACGGTATTACACTATCGAGTTCTTTTCTATTTATATGATCCTTCCATCCACATACCTTTGAGTGGCCATATCAGTTCACCCCACCGATCGTTGGATATCCTACTATCGGATAGGATCCCACTTTAGGATATCCCTGCGGACCCTATACTACATCTCCCCCAGGAAGGGAACTACTACCCAGAGCCAGGACCAACAGGATATTTCTACAGTACCTTCCCTATACCCCTGTGTGGGGTAGGTACATCTGGTGAGTAGGTTTTTCTACTAGAGGTTTCCCCGCCACTCGCCAGTCACCCACCTTGGGGGTCACCGCAGGATACTTATTCATTCACCACTCCTCGAGGCACAATCATCTATATATGGACTTATTTTATCAGCTGATCTGATTGAATACCATTTCTTATTTTCACCTTGGAGTTCATATTTCTTCGCACATCTAGCTTGCCCATAATATTGTTTGCACCTTTACTATTATACGGACTTATTTATCACATGATGTTGATCTATGTTGCTAGCCTGTGAGGGTCTAGGGAGCGAGCGCACGCCCCCGGATGCGAGCTCCCGCGTGGTCTTGGATCCTTGCACGTGTGACCGGCAGACCCGATGTCCGCCGGTCACTCGGCGATCGTCACTGCAGAGGGAGAAAGTCAGGCGACTGATGTAAACAAGCCGCCTGTCATTCTCCCCTGTGTAGAAACAGTGATCATACGGTTCTACTATGTAGGACCGTTGATCACTGTTCCTACAGCTCAAGCCACAGCCAATCACAGTTAGAATCACGCCACTAGGGACACACACAGCCCCTCCCTCTCAAAAAAAGTTAACCCCTTCACTGCCAGTGTAATTTTACTGGTACAGTGCATATGTATAGCACTAATTACTGTAGCAATGTCACTGGTAACCCCAAAAGTGTCAAAAATGTCAGTCAAGGGTCCGATCTGTCTGCCGCAATTTTGCAGTACCGCAAAAAAAATCGCAATTACGCGTTGAAAAAAAACCCAACAAAAATGACAAAAATCTTTCCCTTTGTTAGTAAACGCGATAACTTTTGCGCAAACCAATCAAAATATGCTTTTTGCGATTTTTTTTACCAAACATATGTAGCATAAACAAATTGGCCAAAAATGTTAAAAAACTTTGATTTTTACATTTTTTTGGTGAATTTCATATAAAAAAATGTGAAAAATATTGCTATTTTTGCAAAATTGACGCTCTTTTTTTGTTTATAGCGCATGATCAAAAAATCGCACAGGTGATCTTTTAGAGCCTTGAAAAGCCGGTTTTAGACAAGATTTTAGATTTTTGGGCTCCAATGGCCTGAAATTTTTTTGTTAAAATGACTCTATTTTGGTCTCCAAGTGTCTAAAAAAGCCTTTTTTAGTATAAATAAATGCATTTGGTCACCAAAGGTCTGAAAAAAAACTAGTCAAAATTAATGTATTTTTGTCTTTTAGTGTCTTAAAAAGCCGGTTTTAGACCAGATTTGTCTAAAACCGGCCATTTGGGCTCCAATGGCCTGAAAAAGTTTTTTGGTCAAAATGACTCTATTTTGGTCTCCAAGTGTCTAAAAAGCCTTTTTTTCCAAAATAACTGAATTTGGTCACCAAAGGTCTGAAAAATACTTTAGTCAAAATTACTGTATTTTTGTCTTTTAGAGCCTTAAAAAGCCGGTTTTAGACAAGATTTTAGACATTTGGCTCCAATGGCCTGAAAAAAATGTTTTGGTCAAAAATACTCTATTTTGGTCTCCAAGTGTCTAAAAACCTTTTGTTAGTCAAAATAACGGCATTTGGTCACCAAAGGTCTGAAAAAAAATGTAGTCAAAATTACTGTATTTTTTGTCTTTTACAGCCTTAAAAAGACGGTTTTAGACAAGATTTGTTTAAAACCGGCCATTTGGGCTCCAATGGCCTGAAAAAAATGTTTTGGTCAAAATGACTCTATTTTGGTCTCCAAGTGTCTAAAAACCTTTTGTTAGTCAAAATAACGGCATTTGGTCACCAAAGGTCTGAAAAAAAATTTAGTCAAAATGACTTTATTTTTTTCTTTGAGAGCCTTAAAAAGCCGGTTTTAGACAAGATTTTAGACATTTGGCTCCAATAGCCTGAAGAAATTTTTTGGGTCAAAATGACTCGATTTTGGTCTCCAAGTGTCTAAAAAGCCTTCCTTTTTTAGTCAAAATAACTGCATTTGGTCACCAAAGGTATGAAAAACAAATTTAGTCAAATTGACTGTATTTTTGTCTTTTAGAGCCTTAAAACGCGGGTTTTAGGCACGATTTTAGACATTTGGGCTCAAATGGCCTGAAAGATTTTTTTGGTCAAAATGACTCTATTTTGGTCTCCAAGTGTCTAAAAAGCCTTTTTTAGTCAAAATATCTGCATTTGGTCACCAAAGGTCTGATAAAAAAAATTAGTCAAAATGACTGCATTTTTGTCTTTTAGAGCCTTAAAAAGCCGATTTTAGACAAGATTTGTCTATAACTGGCCATTTGGGCTCCAATTGCCTGAAAAAACATTCGGTCAAAATGACTCTATTTTGGTCTCCAAGTGTCTAAAAAGCCTTTTTTAGTCACAATAAATGCATTTGGTCACCAAAGATCTGAAAAAAAGTAGTCAAAATTAATGTATTTTTGTCTTTTAGTGTCTTAAAAAGCCGGTTTTAGACCAGATTTGTCTAAAACCGGCCATTTGGGCTCCAATGGCCTGAAAAATTTTTTTGGTCAAAATGACTCTATTTTGGTCTCCAAGTGTCTAAAAAGCCTTTTTTTGTCAAAATAACTGAATTTGGTCACCAAAGTTCTGAAAAATACTTTAGTCAAAATGACTGTATTTTTGTCTTTTAGAGCCTTAACCACTTGCCGACCGAGTACGGTAATAGTACTGCGGCAAAGTGGTTCGTTATCGTCTGACGACGTAGTATTAACGTCGTCAGACACTCCCCCTTCTGGGCGGCGCTTGCGCGCCGCCGGAGGCTCGCTCCCGCTGTTTTCATTCACAGCGGGAGTCGGGCCAGGGGAGGAGCAGCGGCGATCACCGCTGCTCTGCCCCGATCGTCGGGGATCTAGTGTGGAGATCCGCTCGCTGTGTGTAAACACAGCGGGCGGATCTCCATAGTGACAGGGAGTGACAGATCGGACTGTTCAGCATAGCTGGACATCCGATCTGTCCATGACTCACTCAGTCACCTCCCCCCCCCCACACGTCAGTAAGCACCAGGCATACATTAACCCCTCCCTCTCCAATAAAATTAACCCCTTCCCTGCCAGTGTCATTTTTACAGTAACAGTGCATATATATAGCACTGATTACTGCAGTAATGTCACTGGTAACCCCAAAAGTGTCAAAAATGTCAGTCAAGGGTCCGATCTGTCCGCCGCAATGTCGCAGTCCCACAAAAAAAATCGCAGATCGCCGCCATTACGCGTTAAAAAAAAACCACCAAAAATGACAGAAATCTTTCCCTTTGTTAGTAAACGCAATAACTTTTGCGCAAACCAATCAAAATACGCTTATTGTGATTTTTTTTACCAAACATAGGTAGCAGAAAACAAATTGGCCAAAAATTTTTTAAAAAATTGGTTTTTACATCTTTTTTGGGGGGAATTTCATATAAAAAAATGTTAAAAATATTGTTATTTTTTCAAAATAAACGCTCTTTTTTTGTTTATAGCGCAAAAAGTAAAAATCGCACAGGTGATCAAATACCACCAAAATAAAGCTCTGTTTGTGGGAAAAAAAGGACGTAAATTTAGTTTGGGTACGGCGTCGCACGACCGCGCAATTGTCAGTTGAAGTCGCACATCGCCGAATCGCAAAAAGTGGCCTGGACGGAAGACAGCAAAATCCTCCGGTGGTAAAGTGGTTAAAAAGCCGGTTTTAGACAAGATTTGTCTAAAACCGGCCATTTGGGCTCCAATGGCCTGAAAAGAAATTTTTGGTCAAAATTACTCTGTTTTGGTCTCCAAGTGTCTAAAAATCGTTTTTTAGTCAAAATAACTGCATTTGGTCACCAAAGGTCAGAAAAAATTTTTTCTTTAAAATGACTATATTTTTGTCTTTTAGAGCCTTAAAAAGCCGGTTTTAGACAAGATTTTAGACATTTGGCTCCAATGGCCTGAAAACAATGTTTTGGTCAAAAATACTCTATTTTGGTCTCCAAGTGTCTAAAAACCTTTTGTTAGTCAAAATAACGGCATTTGGTCACCAAAGTTCTGAAAAAAAATTAGTCAAAATTACTGTATTTTTTGTCTTTTACAGCCATAAAAAGCCGGTTTTAGACAAGATTTGTTTAAAACCGGCAATTTGGGCTCCAATGGCCTGAAAATTATTTTTTAGTTAAAATGACTCTATTTCGGTCTCCAAGTGTCTAAAAAGCCTTTTTAAGTCAAAATAACTGCATTTGGTCACCAAAGGTCTGAAAAAAATTAAGTCCAAATGACTCTATTTTTTCTTTGAGAGCCTTAAAAAGCCGGTTTAAGGCACGATTTTAGACATTTGGCTAAAATGGCCTGAAAAAAATGTTTTGGTCAAAAATACTCTATTTTGGTCTCCAAGTGTCTAAAAACCTTTTGTTAGTCAAAATAACGGCATTTGGTCACCAAAGGTCTGAAAAAAAATTTAGTCAAAATGACTTTATTTTTTTCTTTGAGAGCCTTAAAAAGCCGGTTTTAGACAAGATTTTAGACATTTGGCTCCAATAGCCTGAAGAAATTTTTTGGGTCAAAATGACTCGATTTTGGTCTCCAAGTGTCTAAAAAGCCTTCCTTTTTTAGTCAAAATAACTGCATTTGGTCACCAAAGGTATGAAAAACAAATTTAGTCAAATTGACTGTATTTTTGTCTTTTAGAGCCTTAAAACGCGGGTTTTAGGCACGATTTTAGACATTTGGGCTCAAATGGCCTGAAAGATTTTTTTGGTCAAAATGACTCTATTTTGGTCTCCAAGTGTCTAAAAAGCCTTTTTTAGTCAAAATATCTGCATTTGGTCACCAAAGGTCTGATAAAAAAAATTAGTCAAAATGACTGCATTTTTGTCTTTTAGAGCCTTAAAAAGCCGATTTTAGACAAGATTTGTCTATAACTGGCCATTTGGGCTCCAATTGCCTGAAAAAACATTCGGTCAAAATGACTCTATTTTGGTCTCCAAGTGTCTAAAAAGCCTTTTTTAGTCACAATAAATGCATTTGGTCACCAAAGATCTGAAAAAAAGTAGTCAAAATTAATGTATTTTTGTCTTTTAGTGTCTTAAAAAGCCGGTTTTAGACCAGATTTGTCTAAAACCGGCCATTTGGGCTCCAATGGCCTGAAAAATTTTTTTGGTCAAAATGACTCTATTTTGGTCTCCAAGTGTCTAAAAAGCCTTTTTTTGTCAAAATAACTGAATTTGGTCACCAAAGTTCTGAAAAATACTTTAGTCAAAATGACTGTATTTTTGTCTTTTAGAGCCTTAACCACTTGCCGACCGAGTACGGTAATAGTACTGCGGCAAAGTGGTTCGTTATCGTCTGACGACGTAGTATTAACGTCGTCAGACACTCCCCCTTCTGGGCGGCGCTTGCGCGCCGCCGGAGGCTCGCTCCCGCTGTTTTCATTCACAGCGGGAGTCGGGCCAGGGGAGGAGCAGCGGCGATCACCGCTGCTCTGCCCCGATCGTCGGGGATCTAGTGTGGAGATCCGCTCGCTGTGTGTAAACACAGCGGGCGGATCTCCATAGTGACAGGGAGTGACAGATCGGACTGTTCAGCATAGCTGGACATCCGATCTGTCCATGACTCACTCAGTCACCTCCCCCCCCCCACACGTCAGTAAGCACCAGGCATACATTAACCCCTCCCTCTCCAATAAAATTAACCCCTTCCCTGCCAGTGTCATTTTTACAGTAACAGTGCATATATATAGCACTGATTACTGCAGTAATGTCACTGGTAACCCCAAAAGTGTCAAAAATGTCAGTCAAGGGTCCGATCTGTCCGCCGCAATGTCGCAGTCCCACAAAAAAAATCGCAGATCGCCGCCATTACGCGTTAAAAAAAAACCACCAAAAATGACAGAAATCTTTCCCTTTGTTAGTAAACGCAATAACTTTTGCGCAAACCAATCAAAATACGCTTATTGTGATTTTTTTTACCAAACATAGGTAGCAGAAAACAAATTGGCCAAAAAATTTTTAAAAAATTGGTTTTTACATCTTTTTTGGGGGGAATTTCATATAAAAAAATGTTAAAAATATTGTTATTTTTTCAAAATAAACGCTCTTTTTTTGTTTATAGCGCAAAAAGTAAAAATCGCACAGGTGATCAAATACCACCAAAATAAAGCTCTGTTTGTGGGAAAAAAAGGACGTAAATTTAGTTTGGGTACGGCGTCGCACGACCGCGCAATTGTCAGTTGAAGTCGCACATCGCCGAATCGCAAAAAGTGGCCTGGACGGAAGACAGCAAAATCCTCCGGTGGTAAAGTGGTTAAAAAGCCGGTTTTAGACAAGATTTGTCTAAAACCGGCCATTTGGGCTCCAATGGCCTGAAAAGAAATTTTTGGTCAAAATTACTCTGTTTTGGTCTCCAAGTGTCTAAAAATCGTTTTTTAGTCAAAATAACTGCATTTGGTCACCAAAGGTCAGAAAAAATTTTTTCTTTAAAATGACTATATTTTTGTCTTTTAGAGCCTTAAAAAGCCGGTTTTAGACAAGATTTTAGACATTTGGCTCCAATGGCCTGAAAACAATGTTTTGGTCAAAAATACTCTATTTTGGTCTCCAAGTGTCTAAAAACCTTTTGTTAGTCAAAATAACGGCATTTGGTCACCAAAGTTCTGAAAAAAAATTAGTCAAAATTACTGTATTTTTTGTCTTTTACAGCCATAAAAAGCCGGTTTTAGACAAGATTTGTTTAAAACCGGCAATTTGGGCTCCAATGGCCTGAAAATTATTTTTTAGTTAAAATGACTCTATTTCGGTCTCCAAGTGTCTAAAAAGCCTTTTTAAGTCAAAATAACTGCATTTGGTCACCAAAGGTCTGAAAAAAATTAAGTCCAAATGACTCTATTTTTTCTTTGAGAGCCTTAAAAAGCCGGTTTAAGGCACGATTTTAGACATTTGGCTAAAATGGCCTGAAAAAAATGTTTTGGTCAAAAATACTCTATTTTGGTCTCCAAGTGTCTAAAAACCTTTTGTTAGTCAAAATAACGGCATTTGGTCACCAAAGGTCTGAAAAAAATTTAGTCAAAATGACTGTATTTTTTGTCTTTTAGAGCCTTAAAAATCCGGTTTTAGACAAGAGTTGTCTAAAACCGGCCATTTGGGCTCCAATGGCATGAAAAAATGTTTTTGGTCAAAATGACTCAGTTTTGGTCTCCAAGTGTCTAAAAAGCCTTTTTTAGTCAAAATAACTGCATTTCGTCACCAAAGGTCTAAAAAAAAAAATTAGTCAAAGTGTCTTTATTTTTGTCTTTTAGAGCCTTAACCACTTGCCGACTGCCGCACGACTATTTACGTCGGCAGTAAGCCCCTCACAGACAAAGTGATGTTGATCTACGTTGCTAGCTTGTGAGGGTCTAGGGAGCGAGCACGCGCCCCCGGAGGCGCGCTCCCGCGTGGTCACAGATCCCCCGCACGTGTGACCGGCGGACCCGATGTTCGCTGGTCACTCGGCGATCGTCACTGCAGAGGGAGAAAGTCAGGCGACTGATGTAAACAAGCCGCCTTTCATTCTCCCCTGTGTAGAAACAGTGATCATACGGTTCTACTATGTAGGACCGTTGATCACTGTTCCTACAGCTCAAGCCACAACCAATCACAGTTAGAATCACGCCCCGAGGGACACACACAGCCCCTCCCTCTCAAAAAAAGTTAACCCCCTTCACTGCCAGTGTAATTTTACAGTAACAGTGCATATGTATAGCACTGATTACTGTAGAAATGTCACTGGTAACCCCAAAAGTGTCAAAAATGTCAGTCAAGGGTCCGATCTGTCTGCCGCAATTTTGCAGTACCGCAAAAAAAATCGCAGATCGCCGCCATTACGCGTTGAAAAAAAAACTACAAAAACAACAAAAATCTTTCCCTTTGTTAGTAAACGCGATAACTTTTGCGCAAACCAATGAAAATACGCTTATTTTTTTTACCAAACATATGTAGCATAAAACAAATTGGCCGAAAATGTTAAAAAATTTTGATTTTCACATTTTTTTGGGGAATTTCATGTAAAAAAAGGTGAAAAATATTGCTATTTTTGCAAAATTGACGCTTTTTTTTGTTTATAGTGCATGATCAAAAAATCGCACAGGTGATCAAATACCACCAAAAGAAAGCTCTGTTTGTGGGAAAAAAAGGAAGTCAAATTTGTTTAGGTACAGCGTCGCACGACCGCGCAATTGTCCGTTAAAGTCAACGCAGTGCCGAATCGCAAAATAGGCCCTGGTCAGGAAGGGGGTCAAATCTTCCGGGGGTTAAGTGGTAAATAGCCGGTTTTAGACACGATTTGTCTAAAACCGGCCATTTGAGTTTCAATGGCCTGAAAAAAATGTTTGGTCAAAATGACTCTATTTTTGTCTCCAAGTGTCTAAAAAGCCTTTTTTAGTCAAAATAACTGCATTTGGTCACCAAAGGTCTTATAAAAAAAATTGTCAAGATGACTGTATTTTTGTCTTTTAGAGCCTTAAAATGCCGGTTTTAGACAAGATTTGTCTATAACTGGCCTTTTGGGCTCCAATTGCCTGAAAAAAAATCGGTCAAAATGACTCTATTTTGGTCTCCAAGTGTCTAAAAAGCCTTTTTTAGTCAAAATAACTGCATTTGGTAACCAAAGGTCTGAAAAAAAATGTAGTCAAAATTACTATATTTTTGTCTTTTAGAGCCTTAAAAAGCCGGTTTTAGACAAGATTTTAGACATTTGGCTCCAATGGCCTGAAAAAAATGTTTTGGTCAAAATGACTCTATTTTGGTCTCCAAGTGTCTAAAAAGCCTTTTTAGTCAAAATAACTGCATTTGGTCACCAAAGATCTGAAAAAAAATTTAGTCAAATTGACTGTATTTTTGTCTTTTAGTGCCTTGAAAAGCCGGTTTTAGACAAGATTTTAGATTTTTGGGCTCCAATGGCCTGAAAATTTTTTTTGTTAAAATGACTCTATTTTGGTCTCCAAGTGTCTAAAAACGTCTTTTTGGTCAGCAAAGGTCTGAAAAAATTAGTCAAAATTAATGTATTTTTGTCTTTTAGTGTCTTAAAAAGCCGGTTTTAGACCAGATTTGTCTAAAACCGGCCATTTGGGCTCCAATGGCCTGAAAAAAACTTTTTGGTCAAAATGACTCTATTTTGGTCTCCAAGTGTCTAAAAAGCCTTTTTTAGTCAAAATAACTGCATTTGGTCACCAAAGGTCTGAAAAATACTTTAGTCAAAATGACTATATTTTTGTCTTTTAAAGCCTTAAAAAGCCGGTTTTAGACAAGATTTTAGACATTTGGCTCCAATGGCCTGAAAAAAATGTTTTGGTCAGAAATACTCTATTTTGGTCTCCAAGTGTCTAAAAAATCTTTTGTTAGTCAAAATAACGGCATTTGGTCACCAAAGGTCTGAAAAAAATTTAGTAAAAATTACTGTATTTTTTGTCTTTTACAGCCTTAAAAGCCGGTTTTAGACAAGATTTGTTTAAAACCGGCCATTTGGGCTCGATTGGCCTGAAAAAATGTTTTGGTCAAAATGACTCTATTTTGGTCTCCAAGTGTCTAAAAACCTTTCGTTAGTCAAAATAACGGCATTTGGTCACCAAAGGTCTGAAAAACAATTTAGTCAAAATGACTGTATTTTTGTCTTTTAGAGCCTTAAAAAGCCGGTTTTAGACAAGATTTGTCTATAACTGGCCATTTGGGCTCCAATTGCCTGAAAAAAAAGTCGGTCAAAATGACTCTATTTTGGTCTCCAAGTGTCTAAAAAGCCTTTTTTAGTCAAAATAACTGCATTTGGTAACCAAAGGTCTGAAAAAAAATGTAGTCAAAATTACTATATTTTTGTCTTTTAGAGCCTTAAAATGCCGGTTTTAGACAAGATTTTAGACATTTGGCTCCAATGGCCTGAAAAAAATGTTTTGGTCAAAATGACTCTATTTTGGTCTCCAAGTGTCTAAAAAGCCTTTTTAGTCAAAATAACTGCATTTGGTCACGAAAGATCTGAAAAAAAAATTTAGTCAAATTGACTGTATTTTTGTCTTTTAGTGCCTTGAAAAGCCGGTTTTAGACAAGATTTTAGATTTTTGGGCTCCAATGGCCTGAAAAATTTTTTTGTTAAAATGACTCTATTTTGGTCTCCAAGTGTCTAAAAAAGTCTTTTTTAGTATAAATAAATGCATTTGGTCAGCAAAGGTCTGAAAAAATTAGTCAAAATTAATGTATTTTTGTCTTTTAGTGTCTTAAAAAGCCGGTTTTAGACCAGATTTGTCTAAAACCGGCCATTTGGGCTCCAATGGCCTGAAAAAAACTTTTTGGTCAAAATGACTCTATTTTGGTCTCCAAGTGTCTAAAAAGCCTTTTTTAGTCAAAATAACTGCATTTGGTCACCAAAGGTCTGAAAAATACTTTAGTCAAAATGACTATATTTTTGTCTTTTAAAGCCTTAAAAAGCCGGTTTTAGACAAGATTTTAGACATTTGGCTCCAATGGCCTGAAAAAAATGTTTTGGTCAGAAATACTCTATTTTGGTCTCCAAGTGTCTAAAAAATCTTTTGTTAGTCAAAATAACGGCATTTGGTCACCAAAGGTCTGAAAAAAATTTAGTCAAAATTACTGTATTTTTTGCCTTTTACAGCCTTAAAAGCCGGTTTTAGACAAGATTTGTTTAAAACCGGCCATTTGGGCTCGATTGGCCTGAAAAAATGTTTTGGTCAAAATGACTCTATTTTGGTCTCCAAGTGTCTAAAAACCTTTCGTTAGTCAAAATAACGGCATTTGGTCACCAAAGGTCTGAAAAACAATTTAGTCAAAATGACTGTATTTTTGTCTTTTAGAGCCTTAAAAAGCCGGTTTAAGACAAGATTTGTCTAAAACCAGCCATTTGGGCAACAATGGCCTGAAAATAATTTTTTAGTTAAAATGACTCTATTTTGGTCTCCAAGTGTCTAAAAAGCCTTTTTAAGTCAAAATAACTGCATTTGGTCACAAAAGGTCTGAAAAAAAATTAAGTCCAAATGACTATATTTTTTTCTTTTAGAGCCTTAAAAAGCCGGTTTTAGACAAGATTTTAGACATTTGGCTCCAATAGCCTGAAAAAATTTTTTGGGTCAAAATGACTCGATTTTGGCCTCCAAGAGTCTAAAAAGCATTCCTTTTTTAGTCAAAATAACTGAATTTGGTCACCAAAGGTATGAAAAACACATTTAGTCAAATTGACTGTATTTTTGTCTTTTAGAGCCTTAAAACGCGGGTTTTAGGCACGATTTTAGACATTTGGGCTCAAATGGCCTGAAAGGTTTTTTTGGTCAAAATGACTCTATTTTGGTCTCCACGTGTCTAAAAATCCTTTTTTAGTCAAAATAACTGCATTTGGTCACCAAAGGTCTGATAAAAAAAATTAGTCAAAATGACTGTATTTTTGTCTTTTAGAGCCTTAAAAAGACGGTTTTAGACAAGATTTGTCTATAACTGGCCATTTGGGCTCCAATTGCCTGAAAAAAATTCGGTCAAAATGACTCTATTTTGGTCTCCAAGTGTCTAAAAAGCCTTTTTAGTCAAAATAACTGCATTTGGTAACCAAAGGTCTGAAAAAAAATTTAGTCAAAATGACTATATTTTTGTCTTTTAGAGCCTTAAAATGCTGGTTTTAGACAAAATTTTAGACATTTGGCTCCAATGGCCTTAAAAAAATGTTTTGGTCAAAATGACTCTATTTTGGTCTCCAAGTGTCTAAAAGGCCTTTTTAGTCACAATAAATGCATTTGGTCACCAAAGATCTGAAAAACATTTAGTCAAATTGACTGTTTTTTTTTTTCTTTTAGAGCCTTGAAAAGCCGGTTTTAGACAAGATTTTAGATATTTGGGCTCCAATGGCCTGAAAATTTTTTTGTTAAAATGACTCTATTTTGGTCTCCAAGTGTCTAAAAAAGCCTTTTATAGTATAAATAACTGCATTTGGTCACCAAAGGTCTGAAAAAAATTTGTCAAAATGACTGTATTTTTGTCTTTTAGAGCCTTAAAAAGCCGGTTTTAGATAAGAGTTGTCTAAAACCGGCCATTTGGGCTCCAATGGCCTGAAAAAAATTTGTTGGTGAAAATTACTCAATTTTGGTCTCCAAGTGTCTAAAAAAGCCTTTTTTAGTCAAAATAACTGCATTTTGTCACCAAAGGTCTAAAAAAAATTAGTCAAAGTGACTTTATTTTTGTCTTTTAGAGCCTAAACCACTTGCCGACTGCCGCACGACTATTTACGTCGGCAGTAAGCCCCTCACAGGCAAAGTGATGTTGATCTATGTTGCTAGCCTGTGAGGGTCTAGGGAGCGAGCGCGCGCCCCCGGAGGCGAGCTCCCGCGTGGTCTTGGATCCTTGCAAGTGTGACCGGCGGACCCGATGTCCGCCGGTCACTCGGCGATCGTCACTGCAGAGGGAGAAAGTCAGGCGACTGTTGTAAACAAGCCGCCTGTCATTCTCCCCTGTGTAGAAACAGTGATCATACGTTTCTACTATGTAGGACTGTTGATAACTGTTCCTACAGCTCAAGCCACAGCCAATCACAGTTAGAATCACGCCCCTAGGGACACACACAGCCCCTCCCTCTCAAAAAAAGTTAACCCCTTCACTGCCAGTGTAATTTTACAGGTACAGTGCATATGTATAGCACTAATTACTGTAGAAATGTCACTGGTAACCCCGAAAGTGTCAAAAATGTCAGTCAAGGGTCCGATCTTTCTGCCGCAATTTTGCGGTACCGCAAAAAAAATCTCAATTACGCGTTGAAAAAAAACCAACAAAAATGACAAAAATCTTTCCCTTTGTTAGTAAACGCGATAACTTTTGCGCAAACCAATCAAAATACGCTTTTTGCGATTTTTTTTACCAAACATATGTAGCATAAACAAATTGGCCGAAAATGTTAAAAAACTTTGATTTTTACATTTTTTTGGTGAATTTCATATAAAAAAATGTGAAAAATATTGCTATTTTTGCAAAATTGACGCCCTTTTTTTGTTTATAGCGCATGATCAAAAAATCGCACAGGTGATCTTTTAGAGCCTTGAAAAGCCGGTTTTAGACAAGATTTTAGATTTTTGGGCTCCAATGGCCTGAAATTTTTTTGTTAAAATGACTCTATTTTGGTCTCCAAGTGTCTAAAAAAGCCTTTTTTTTAGTATAAATAAATGCATTTGGTCACCAAAGGTCTGAAAAAAAAAAGTCAAAATTAATGTATTTTTGTCTTTTAGTGTCTTAAAAAGCCGGTTTTAGACCAGATTTGTCTAAAACCGACCATTTGGGCTCCAATGGCCTGAAAAAAAATTTTTGGTCAAAATGACTCTATTTTGGTCTCCAAGTGTCTAAAAAGCCTTTTTTTCCAAAATAACTGAATTTGGTCACCAAAGGTCTGAAAAATACTTTTGTCAAAATTACTGTATTTTTGTCTTTTAGAGCCTTAAAAAGCCGGTTTTAGACAAGATATTAGACATTTGGCTCCAATGGCCTGAAAAAAATGTTTTGGTCAAAAATACTCTATTTTGGTCTCCAAGTGTCTAAAAACCTTTTGTTAGTCAAAATAACGGCATTTGGTCACCAAAGGTGTGAAAAAAAATTTAGTCAAAATTACTGTATTTTTTGTCTTTTACAGCCTTAAAAAGACGGTTTTAGACAAGATTTGTTTAAAACCGACCATTTGGGCTCCAATGGCCTGAAAAAAATGTTTTGGTCAAAATGACTCTATTTTGGTCTCCAAGTGTCTAAAAACCTTTTGTTAGTCAAAATAATGGCATTTGGTCACCAAAGGTCTGAAAAAAAATTTAGTCAAAATGACTATATTTTTTTCTTCGAGAGCCTTAAAAAGCCGGTTTTAGACAAGATTTTAGACATTTGGCTCCAATAGCCTGAAGAAATTTTTTGGGTCAAAATGACTCGATTTTGGTCTCCAAGTGTCTAAAAAGCCTTCCTTTTTTAGTCAAAATAACTGCATTTGGTCACCAAAGGTATGAAAAACAAATTTAGTCAAATTGACTGTATTTTTGTCTATTAGAGCCATAAAACGCGGGTTTTAGGCACGATTTTAGACATTTGGGCTCAAATGGCCTGAAAGATTTTTTTGGTCAAAATGACTCTATTTTGGTCTCCAAGTGTCTAAAAAGCCTTTTTTTAGTCAAAATATCTGCATTTGGTCACCAAAGGTCTGATAAAAAAATTAGTCAAAATGACTGCATTTTTGTCTTTTAGACCCTTAAAAAGCCGGTTTTAGACAAGATTTGTCTATAACTGGCCATTTGGGCTCCAATTGCCTGAAAAAAAATTCGGTCAAAATGACTCTATTTTGGTCTCCAGGTGTCTAAAAAGCCTTTTTTAGTCACAATAAATGCATTTGGTCACCAAAGATCTGAAAAAAACTAGTCAAAATTAATGTATTTTTGTCTTTTAGTGTCTTAACCGCCTTAGCGGTGTTCCCGAGCGTGACTCGGGGTAGGAATTTTCTGCTATTAGCGGTATCCCCGAGTCACGCTCGGGGTCAATGGGCAGAGCGTGCAGACAGCGCAGCGGAGCTTCTCTTACCTTATCCTGGCGATCCAGCGATGAGCTGTCATTGCTGTGACCGCCAGCCGAGATCTCCGCCACTCGTCTGTCGGTATGATGACTTCCTAGTTCCGTTCCCTGCAGCAGCAATGCTGCATGGGAGCGGAACTAGGGAAGGAAATTCAAAAAAAAAAAACCGTTGCACAAAACACATAACACATTTTATATTATATATATGCATATATGTTTATATGTATATATATATATATATATATATACCTATATACACACACACATATATATATATATATATATATAAAATTATATTATTGATTCGACTATAATTCATGCGTTATATATATATATATATATATACACACACACATATATATATAATATATAACGCATGAATTATAATCTAATCAATAATATAATTTTAATATAATTTTATTATATATATTATATATTAAATAATAAAATAATAAAATTTTTAATAATAATATTTTGTGTTTCAAATTTATCACATCTGGGATGTCTACTAGAGTCTTGTTTTGGTCAGGTTTAAGTCAGTAATTACTAAGAATTGTAGGCCTATAATACATAACGCCAAATTTCCATGAAAAGAATTGTACCGCTTTTGGAACAGAATTCCTGACAGAATCATATCAATTTTCGGTCAAAATTACTCTGTTTTGGTCTCCAAGTGTCTAAAAATCATTTTGTAGCCAAAATAACTGCATTTGGTCACCAAAGGTCAGAAAAAAAATTTAGTCAAAATGACTATATTTTTGTCTTTTAGAGCCTTAAAAAGCCGTTTTTAGGCACGATTAGTTGGTGGTCTCCAAAGAAAAGGTTCGAGGTTGCAGGGAGAAATACAGCTGGCAGGCGTTGCGAAAGGCTTGGAATTTACCGCGATCCCCGGAATATTTTTTTCGGGAGCAGGAACTCGAGGTTCTGGTGGCAGCATCACTACGGTAGGGCCAGAAGCAGATGCAGAGAGTGCTGCAGCAGGAGAGGAAGCAGATAATACAGGAGGATCCCCCTGAAGTGTCGTAGAGCGCAGCCGTTCCTCTAGCTGTGTGTAGCCGTCTTGAAGCGACTTTACGGTTTGAGACAGGGCTGCGAGGTGTTGGCAGATCTCTTCCAACCGTGAGGCTTCTCTTGCAGGCTCCGTCATGGCTGATTTGTACTGTTAGGGATACAAGTGGTAGCCTGATGGCAGAGGAAGGCCCCACGTGTGCCAGAGGGCGGAGCTTAGACGGGAACCCCCAAGGTAAGTGACACAGGCTAACCTGAGTTGCGGAATCTAAGTATCCACCAGTTTTCGCAAGAGCCTCTAGTGGGGAGGATGGATTTTGCTGCGTGTGGATACCAGGTCGCAGTCCTCAGGGTCGCCCCACCAAGGGAGAAGCCGGTCATGATCCGAAGGCAGATAAGCAGACAAGGGAGATCCGAGAGAATGGTCAAACAAGCCGGGGGTCAGGACGGGCAGCAGGTCAACAAGGTCAGGAACAAGCCAAAGGTCAAAACGGATATCAAACAGGTAACAGGAAGCAGGCTTCAGGAACACAGGAAAAGTCAGAAAAGACACAGTGCTTCTGAGCTGTTTAAATAAGGCAGCCTCTTTGCCAATTACTGCAATTAGTCTGCTCTAGGTTAACCCTTGCAGATTCATGACAGCACATCAGTGTGCTCAGGAAGCATTCCTAACAGCGGCCAATACGGTAGGCTTCGTTATATACCCGCAGCAGCACGGGCACCAACTGTTCAGCGTATCGGCTTTAAACCTCCGACGGGATACCATCAGCCCCTGGAGATTTACCAGGCTTAGTAGATTTCAAGGCCGCATAAAGTTCGTTTTCCGTAAGGGGGGCCCCAAGCACAGCCACGTCCCAGGCAGACAGAGAAGGCAAATCGCAGGAAGCCAAAAAAATCGGCAATTTCTCGTGAGTCAGCCGAGATCTTAGAGGAGTAAAGATCAGCATAAAACTTCCCAAGTACTCTCCGTATGTCAGCCGTGGCGTGCCAGAGCACCCCCTGAGGATCCTTAATCTGGGGTATAAATGCCGCAGGCTGCTGCGAGCGAACCAGCATGGCCAACATATGACCCGTGTTTTCTCCCTTCTCAAAATACCTCTGCTGCAAGAAGAAGTGCTTGTTTTCAGCCTTTTGAATCGAGACCGACTTGGCCATAGATTGGGCAGCCAGCCACGACCTCTGAGTATCATCTGACGGGTCCCTATCATAAGTTTCCTCCGCTCTAGTCACTGCGTCCAACACAGTATTCTCCCATTGCCTGGTGTCCGTTTTAATGACATTAACCGTAGGTATAAACTGACCTCCCATGAATGCCTTAGCCGCATCCCACACCACCCCCACCTCTGCGGATTCCAAATTTTCAGCAAAAAAGGACGTTAGTTTGGGTGGCAGGGGATCAGGACTAGGAAAGAGCGTCAGCCAGAATGCATTGAGTTTCCAAAGGGATTTTCCCGCCACGACCACCAGAGGCAGTAGCGAACCATTACCCAGCCCCAGATCTATCCTAGACAATCCCGAGTGTGACGCCGAGAAGCACGAAAATTTTCATACCTCAGGGTGGCCCATCCTCCAGACATCTGTCAGTCCGAGTTCACCCACCAACCGAGCAAGGGGCATAGCCCCCCCGGCCAGCATAGGTCCACCGGAGTGAGAGGAAAACCTATCCCAGGCAGAGTCAAGTACAGCAGTAAAGTCCCCCAACATCAGCAGGGGCACATCAGGAAGTTGAGCAATATGTGGCACGATAAGTTTAAGTACCCCTGCAGAATACGGGGGGGGCACAAGTACACACCTAAGGCTTGCTAGTTGGCAGGATAAAACAAACCGGCCCTCAGGGTCAATCACAGACTTTGAGCATAGAAACCGTACCCCCTTCTTAATCAAAATACACACCCTCTCGAATAAGTGGAGTAAACAGAGTGGAACTGGTGACTAAATACGCTAGGAGCTAGACACGGGGAAGTGGAAGGAGACATATGGGTCTCCTGCAGGCAAACCACATCTGCCTGCAGGCGTTTGATGGTGCGGAGCACCGCTGTCCTCTTTACCGGGTTGCCGAGGCCCCGCACATTCCAGGACATCACACAAATATTATCAGCCATAGTCAAAATGTAGCCATACACGGAGCATCAGGCAACCCGGCCAGGGAGGCGAAAGAGGGCACCCAGAAAGGGTGAACCCACTACACCCCATCGGCACAGCCCAGCTATATAGAGAGAGCAACAGGAGTAGTCGCCCAGCCCACACAGTACCGGTGCAGCCCCAGCATAGAGAACAGTCAATAGAAACATCCACAGCATAGGGTAAAATAATAGCAGTAGAGCGACAAAGTACATGCAGGAAAAGAAAAAATCGAACCAAAGTCCAGGACCAGAAAAAAGGCAAAAAGGGGGGAACAAAAAGGCAATACACGTCTGCCACGTGTGGGGGAAGGGACGAGTCAATAGGGCATGTCCAGTCACGACCAAGGGGGGGAAACCGGAGAGGGACCACCGATGCAAGTGTAGTCTCCTCAAAATTAGCAACCATTTGAGAGGTAGCAACCATTAGTGCAGCAGAAGAGCTCCCATTATAACAGGAAAAGTGTGTGTAACATCAAGTGCCAAGTATAGGCAGGAGAACCGAAAGGATCCATGACCGGCCGAAAAGAGTACAAAAGTTCCAAAAAGTAGAAACGATCCTCAAAGGTCTTCTCGCCTGGGGGAAGTGGCCGCCCGCAGGGCCCCACCATTAGCATCCAGCCATTGAACAGCAGCAGAAGGCTTATCAAAGAACAACACCTCATCCCGGGCCACCACCCGGAGCCTGGAAGGGTACAGCATAGCGTATTGAACATTCAAGTCCCGCAATCTCCTCTTGACCTCTACGAATTTTGCACGCTGTTTCTGCACCACCGCAGAGTAATCGGGAAACAGGGAGATCCTTGAGTTGTCAATCTTGAGCCTCCTCTGCATTCCCCTGGCTTTAGTAATTGAGGAATTTGAAGATGAAAGTGCGCGGGGGGGGGGGGCTCCAGGAGGAAGAGGTCGCATAGGCACCCTATGAGCACGTTCCACCGAAAACATGGAAGTAAAGGATTCTTGCCCAAAAGTAGAGAGCAGCCATTGTTCAATGAAAGCCACAGGATCTTTACCTTCCACCCGCTCAGGGATCCCAATTGCTCTGATATTACTCCGTCTCTGTAAGATTCCGGTACCTCCGGTACCCTTAATCACCACTTTTCTCTGTAATGCGTCCCACCTTTCTCTTCAGGTGGTACGCATATACCTTTAAGAACGATGATGTCACTGCTGAGCGCCGCAGAGCGGCTATTTTAACCGCTGGCGGTCTCACTCACATTGTTCGTTCAACCTGCCTTGTTATCCACATGCTTTCAAGCCTGTCTCTCGATCGGAACCTCCAGCTATTCCCTTTACCTGGAGCAGACCGGAACCTCGCTACTGATCCCTGTATCTCGCTACCGGACCATTCCTTATCTACTGGACTTCTCTAAACTACTAACATTACAAGTGATAAGTACCCCGCAGGGGAACCCTCTATAACCTTTTTGCACTATCTACCTATGCACAGTAAGGACTGTTACCACCTATCCATACTATCCTATCATCTGCACTGTTACATAGATTGCTAGCTCTTGAGCCTACTACCATCTATCATCTGCACTGCTGCATAGATTGCTAGCTCTCCTGTCTACTACTATCTATCCTTGCACTGGGTTAGTCTATCCTGTATTTGTCATCTGCTGTCCTCACCACCTGTTAGCTTACTCGATACTAACCTATCTGCATTCCTAAATACCATCTTGAACTCTCCTATACAAAACCTATCAAGTGATTACCATCCTTGTCACTGTTCACACCTGTCCCTTCAGCACATCACCTTCATACTATCATATACATACTATCACTCCAGGAACATCTCATTGAGTGTGTATATATCTGTATGTTGAAGCTGACAGGCCCACGGTGATGAGTCCTGGAGAGTTGGATCTGGTATTCAACACATCTCACATCTCATGACTACTGAGTGGAGATTTTGCAGCTGCAAATCCAGCCTATAATAAAAAACGCAGGAGCGTTACAGATTGAACAAACCTTAAAAATGGATTCAGCAGAATTACCCACTCAAGTGACACAATTAACACAACAAGTAAAAGCGTTAATACTTGCTCTGACTGACGTACAAGAAAAGAATCAGACTCTGACACAGCAGGTAACCCAGCTCTCACGACTTACTGCTGTTCAGCCTCCTGAACCTAAAATAAACTCTCCTCTAGCGTTTACAGGTGATCGGAAAAAATTTAGTGAATTCAAAAACGCATGTCAATTGCTTTTTTTGTTAAAACCTCGTACATACCCCACTGATCAAATAAAAGTCTGTACCGTTATTTCATACTTGACGGGTGATCCACGGGCCTGGGCAGACTCTCTCTTTGAGAATAATGATCAGATTCTCAACACCTATTCCTTATTCCTAGCGGAACTCGCTAGTTTATACGATGACCCCAATACTGTACTGCTGATATTCAGTTGAGTGCCTTAAAACAAGGAAGGAGACCTGTAGAAGACTTTGTATCTGAGTTCAAAAGATGGACCCTTGATTCAGGGTGGAATGACACATCTTTGCGAACTCAATTCAGACTCGGGTTATCGGAAGCTGTTAAAGACGAGCTCGCCCGAGAAACAAACTCTACATACCCCCTACTATGACAAACTCTACATACCCCCTACTATGCGCAGATGGGAGGTTACACATATTCTCACAATAGTGAGAAGGGAAAACCAAAGTCCGTTTTTTCCAATCTATGATTGGTTGGTGTGTGTGTAACCAGGGAAGTCCCAAAATAATAGGAAAATGGGGTGTGGATAGTATGTCAAAGGTGATGGTCTCCACATGTGATTCGTTGGTAGTGGCAAGGAGTGCCTGTGTCTGGTTGGTAATTGGACAAGAAGACAGTGAAATACCATTAATGAAACTAACAGAAACAGGCTTAGATTTTGAAATAATAGGTATTTTATTTAAGGTAACAAAGCGTGTATCAATATAGTTTCCACAAGATCCAGTGTCAACCATAGCCTTGGTGGTGATACTAGTTTGGTCCCATTGTAATATTAAATGAACAAAAAGATAGGGGTTAGAAAAGGAAGTCGTTAATCCTCCCAGCAAGACATGTGAACACTCACCCTCTTTTTTGCGGATAAGGGGACAGGTGCTTATCAAATGATCCGAGGATGCGCAGTACATGCAGAGATTTCTGGATGTTCTTCTAGCTCGTTCAGTAGTCGTTAAAGGTGGGCGTATGGTTCCTACATCCATGGGAGTAGGGTCAACGGCCGAAATCTGAGAAGGACTAGACAATGGCATAGCCATCTTTTCAGCCCTTCTTTCTCGCAGTCGTCTGTCGATGTTGATACTAAGTTGTATCAAGGCCTCCAAAGAGCCAGGTAAATCTGCTCGGGCGAGCTTGTCTTTAACAGCTTCCGATAACCCGAGTCTGAATTGAGTTCGCAAAGATGTGTCATTCCACCCTGAATCCAGGGTCCATCTTTTGAACTCAGATACAAAGTCTTCTACAGGTCTCCTTCCTTGTTTTAAGGCCCTCAACTGAATATCAGCAGTACTCTGCCTATTGGGGTCATCGTATAAACTAGCGAGTTCCGCTAGGAATAAGGAATAGGTGTTGAGAATCTGATCATTATTCTCAAAGAGAGAGTCTGCCCAGGCCCGTGGATCACCAGTCAAGTATGAAATAACGGTACAGACTTTTATTTGATCAGTGGGGTATGTACGAGGTTTTAACAAAAAAAGCAATTGACATGCGTTTTTGAATTCACTAAATTTTTTCCGATCACCTGTAAACACTAGAGGAGAGTTTATTTTAGGTTCAGGAGGCTGAACAGCAGTAAGTCGTGAGAGCTGGGTTACCTGCTGTGTCAGAGTCTGATTCTTTTCTTGTACGTCAGTCAGAGCAAGTATTAACGCTTTTACTTGTTGTGTTAATTGTGTCACTTGAGTGGGTAATTCTGCTGAATCCATTTTTAAGGTTCGTTCAATCTGTAACGCTCCTGCGTTTTTATTATAGGCTGGATTTGCAGCTGCAAAATCTCCACTCAGTAGTCATGTAGAGATGTGTTGAATACCAGATCCAACTCTCCAGGACTCATCACCGTGGGCCTGTCAGCTTCAACATACAGATATATACACACTCAATGAGATGTTCCTGGAGTGATAGTATGTATATGATAGTATGAAGGTGATGTGCTGAAGGGACAGGTGTGAACAGTGACAATGATGGTAATCACTTGATAGGTTTTGTATAGGAGAGTTCAAGATGGTATTTAGGAATGCAGATAGGTTAGTATCGAGTAAGCTAACAGGTGGTGAGGACAGCAGATGACAAATACAGGATAGACTAACCCAGTGCAAGGATAGATAGTAGTAGACAGGAGAGCTAGCAATCTATGCAGCAGTACAGATGATAGATGGTAGTAGGCTCAAGAGCTAGCAATCTATGTAACAGTGCAGATGATAGGATAGTATGGATAGGTGGTAACAGTCCTTAATGTGCATAGGTAGATAGTGCAATAAGGTTATGGAGGGTTCCCCTGCGGGGTACTTATCACTTGTAATGTTAGTAGTTTAGAGAAGTCCAGTAGATAAGCAATGGTCCAGTAGCGAGATACAGGGATCAGTAGCGAGGTTCCGGTCTGCTCCAGGTAAAGGGAATAGCTGGAGGTTCCGATCGAGAGACAGGCTTGAAAGCATGTGGATAACAAGGCAGGTTGAACGAACAATGTGAGTGAGACCGCCGGCGGTTGAAATAGCCGCTCTGCGGCGCTCAGCAGTGACATCATCATTCTTAAAGGTATATGCGTACCACCTGAAGAGAAAGGTGGGACGCATTACAGAGAAAAGTGGTGATTAAGGGTACCGGAGGTACCGGAATCTTACAGAGACGGAGTAATATCAGAGCAATTGGGATCCCTGAGCGGGCGGAAGGTAAAGATCCTGTGGCTTTCATTGAACAATGGCTGCTCTCTACTTTTGGGCAAGAATCCTTTACTTCCATGTTTTCGGTGGAACGTGCTCATAGGGTGCCTATGCGACCTCTTCCTCCTGGAGCCCCCCCCCCCCACGCACTTTCATCTTCAAATTCCTCAATTACTAAAGCCAGGGGAATGCAGGGGAGGCTCAAGATTGACAACTCAAGGATCTCCCTGTTTCCCGATTACTCTGCGGTGGTGCAGAAACAGCGTGCAAAATTCGTAGAGGTCAAGAGGAGATTGCGGGACTTGAATGTTCAATACGCTATGCTGTACCCTTCCAGGCTCCGGGTGGTGGCCCGGGATGAGGTGTTGTTCTTTGATAAGCCTTCTGCTGCTGTTCAATGGCTGGATGCTAATGGTGGGGCCCTGCGGGCGGCCACTTCCCCCAGGCGAGAAGACCTTTGAGGATCGTTTCTACTTTTTGGAACTTTTGTACTCTTTTCGGCCGGTCATGGATCCTTTCGGTTCTCCTGCCTATACTTGGCACTTGATGTTACACACACTTTTCCTGTTATGATGGGAGCTCTTCTGCTGCACTAATGGTTGCTACCTCTCACATGGTTGCTAATTTTGAGGAGACTACACTTGCATCGGTGGTCCCTCTCCGGTTTCCCCCCCTTGGTCGTGACTGGACATGCCCTATTGACTCGTCCCTTCCCCCACACGTGGCAGACGTGTATTGCCTTTTTGTTCCCCCCTTTTTGCCTTTTTTCTGGTCCTGGACTTTGGTTCGATTTTTGCTTTTCCTGCATGTACTTTGTCGCTCTACTGCTATTATTTTACCCTATGCTGTGGATGTTCCTATTGACTGTTCTCTATGCTGGGGCTGCACCGGTACTGTGTGGGCTGGGCGACTACTCCTGTTGCTCTCTCTATATAGCTGGGCTGTGCTGATGGGGTGTAGTGGGTTCACCCTTTCTGGGTGCCCTCTTTCGCCTCCCTGGCCGGGTTGCCTGACGCTCCGTGTATGGCTACATTTTGACTATGGCTGATAATATTTGTGTGATGTCCTGGAATGTGCGGGGCCTCGGCAACCCAGTAAAGAGGACAGCGGTGCTCCGCACCATCAAACGCCTGCAGGCAGATGTGGTTTGCCTGCAGGAGACCCATATGTCTCCTTCCACTTCCCCGTGTCTAGCTCCTAGCGTATTTAGTCACCAGTTCCACTCTGTTTACTCCACTTATTCGAGAGGGTGTGTATTTTGATTAAGAAGGGGGTACGGTTTCTATGCTCAAAGTCTGTGATTGACCCTGAGGGCCGGTTTGTTTTATCCTGCCAACTAGCAAGCCTTAGGTGTGTACTTGTGCCCCCCCCCCCCCCGTATTCTGCAGGGGTACTTAAACTTATCGTGCCACATATTGCTCAACTTCCTGATGTGCCCCTGCTGATGTTGGGGGACTTTACTGCTGTACTTGACTCTGCCTGGGGTTTGTTATCTCCCTGCTCCTAGGCGAACCCCAGTCCTGGGTTCATCGGCTCCTTGAAGAGGACAGCCCCCATTAAACTCCTTACGGTCATTTTTTGAGGCCATGGCACAGCTCTATGATGACCCGCAGCGATCCTCCACCGCAGAAGCTGCGCTTCATGTTCTTCAGCAGGGTCGCAGGCCCGTAGAACACTACGTCACTAACTTCCACCGCATCAGTTCCGATACGTCCTGGAACAAAAGCAGCACTCCGGTATCAGTTCCGTCTCGGCTTGTCAGAAGGACTGAAGGACGAGCTGGCGCGGGTAGGTGTCCCCAACGCCTTGGAAGATTTGATTTCCCAGGCCATTCAAATCGACCGGTGGCTACGGGAGCGCAGAGCAGAACGATCTCCGCAGCAGTTCAGACCAGCCTGGACGCTACCACGAGTTGCTCATCCTGCATACTTTTCTTCTGCTGGGTCAGCTCTTACCAACCCCGCTCCCGCTGGAGTCGCCTCAGATACGCCTGAACCTATAGAACTTGGGATCATACGGCCTGCTTTGTCCCCGGAGGAGAGACGCTGTCGCCAGTTGGGTAACATGTGCCTGTATTGCGGTGAAGCTGGCCACTATAAGCGCTCCTGCCCGGCAAAATACCATAAGTTCATGCCGGCCTCACCATCTGTTGCCAGTTCCTCCCACCTAGCCTTTCCTGTGTCATTACAGCTTCCGGAAGGACTCGTCCCAGTTACTGCAATCATTGACTTGGGAGCCTGCCGTTGTTTCATTGATCGCTCGTTCGCCCTGCAACATGGCGTATCTCTCCGGCTCAAGACTCAGGACCTCACCATCTTCCTGGCTGATGGTTCCCACATCAAATCCGGGCCCGTGACCCAAGAAACTTTTCCCCTTCCTATGGTCTCCTCCTCCGGCCATAAGGAACTGATTAGCCTGGATGTTATCACATCCTCCTTATTTCCCATTATCCTGGGATTACCGTGGTTGCAAGCACATAACCCGCAAGTCAATTGGATCACAGGCACCATCCAGTTCCCATAGACAAGATTTGTCTAAAACCGGCCTGAAAATTATTTTTTAGTTAAAATGATTCGATTTTGGTCTCCAAGTGTCTAAAAAGCCTTCCTTTTTTAGTCAAAATAACTGCATTTGGTCACCAAAGGTATGAAAAACAAATTTAGTCAAATTGACTGTATTTTTGTCTTTTAGAGCCTTAAAACGCGGGTTTTAGGCACGATTTTAGACATTTTGGCTCAAATGGCCTGAAAGATTTTTTTGGTCAAAATGACTCTATTTTGGTCTCCAAGTGTCTAAAAAGCCTTTTTTAGTCAAAATATCTGCATTTGGTCACCAAAGGTCTGATAAAAAAATTAGTCAAAATGACTGCATTTTTGTCTTTTAGACCCTTAAAAAGCCGGTTTTAGACAAGATTTGTCTATAACTGGCCATTTGGGCTCCAATTGCCTGAAAAAAAATTCGGTCAAAATGACTCTGTTTTGGTCTCCAAGTGTCTAAAAAGCCTTTTTTAGTCACAATAAATGCATTTGGTCACCAAAGATCTGAAAAAAACTAGTCAAAATTAATGTATTTTTGTCTTTTAGTGTCTTAACCGCCTTAGCGGTATCCCCGAGTGTGACTCGGGGTAGAAATTTTCTGCTATTAGCGGTATCCCAGAGTCACACTCGGGGTCAATGGGCAGAGCGTGCAGACAGCGCAGCGGAGCTTCTCTTACCTTATCCTGGCGATCCAGCGATGAGCTCTCATTGATGTGACCGCCAGCCGAGATCTCCGCCGCTCGTCTGTCGGTATAATGACTTCCTAGTTCCGTTCCCTGCAGCAGCAATGCTGCATGGGAGCGGAACTAGGGAGGGAAATTCAAAAAAAAAAAACAAAACGTTGCACAAAACACATCACACATTTTATATTATATATATGCATATATATATATATATGCATATATATATGCATATTTATATATATATGCATATATATATATGCATATATATATATATATATATATATATATATATATATATATATATATATGCATATATATATCTATATCTATATATATATATATATCTATATATATATATATATATATATATATGCAAACATATATATATATATGCAAATATATATATATATATATATATATATATACATATATATACATATATATATATATATATAAAATTATATTATTAATTCGATTATAATTCATGCGTTTTATATATATATATATATATATATATATACACACACACATATATATATACATATCTATATACACACATATATATATATGTATATGTATATATATATATATATATATATATATATATATATATATATATACACACATATATATATAATATATAACGCATGAATTATAATCTAATCAATATTATAATTTTATTATATATATTATATATTAAATAATAAAATAATATTATTGATTCGATTATAATTCACTTGTTTGTGTTTCAAATTTATCACATCTGGGATGTCTACTAGAGTCTTCTTTTGGTCAGGTTTAAGTCAGTAATTACTAAGAATTGTAGGCCTATAATACATAACGCCAAATTTCCATGAAAAGAATTGTACCGCTTTTGGAACAGAATTCCTGACAGAATCATACCGCCAGGGAGGTTAAAAAGCCGGTTTTAGACCAGATTTGTCTAAAACTGGCCATTTGGGCTCCAATGGCCTGAAAAAACTTTTTTGGTCAAAATGACTCTATTTTGGTCTCCAAGTGTCTAAAAAGCCTTTTTTTGTCAAAATAACTGAATTTGGTCACCAACGGTCTGAAAAATACTTTAGTCAAAATGACTGTATTTTTGTCTTTTAGAGCCTTAAAAAGGCGGTTTTAGACAAGATTTGTCTAAAACCGGCCATTTGGGCTCCAATGGCCTGAAATGAAATTTTCGGTCAAAATTACTCTGTTTTGGTCTCCAAGTGTCTAAAAATCGTTTTTTAGTCAAAATAACTGCATTTGGTCACCAAAGGTCAGAAAAAAAATTTCGTCAAAATGACTATATTTTTGTCTTTTAGAGCCTTAAAAAGCCGGTTTTAGACAAGATTTTAGACATTTGGCTCCAATGGCCTGAAAAAAATGTTTTGGTCAAAAATACTCTATTTTGGTCTCCAAGTGTCTAAAAACCTTTTGTTAGTCAAAATAACGGCATTTGGTCACCAAAGGTCTGAAAAAAAATTTGTCAAAATTACTGTATTTTTTGTCTTTTACAGCCCTAAAAAGCCGGTTTTAGACAAGATTTGTTTAAAACCGGCAATTTGGGCTCCAATGGCCTGAAAAAAATGTTTTGGTCAAAATGACTCTATTTTGGTCTCCAAGTGTCTAAAGACCTTTTGTTAGTCAAAATAACGGCATTTGGTCACCAAATGTCTGAAACACAATTTAGTCAAAATGACTGTATTTTTGTCTTTTAGAGCCTTAAAAATCCGGTTTTAGACAAGAGTTGTCTAAAACCGGCCATTTGGGCTCCAATGGCATGAAAAATGTTTTTGGTCAAAATGACTCAATTTTGGTCTCCAAGTGTCTAAAAAGCCTTTTTTAGTCAAAATAACTGCATTTCGTCACCAAAGGTCTAAAAAAAAAAAATTAGTCAAAGTGTCTTTATTTTTGTCTTTTAGAGCCTTAACCACTTGCCGACTGCCGCACGACTATTTACGTGGGCAGTAAGCCCCTCACAGGCAAAGTGATGTTGATCTACGTTGCTAGCTTGTGAGGGTCTAGGGAGCGAGCGCGCGCCCCCGGAGGCGTGCTCCCGCGTGGTCACAGATCCCCCGCACGTGTGACCGGCGGACCCGATGTTCGCTGGTCACTCGGCGATCGTCACTGCAGAGGGAGAAAGTCAGGCGACTGATGTAAACAAACCGCCTTTCATTCTCCCCTGTGTAGAAACAGTGATCATACGGTTCTACTATGTAGGACCGTTGATCACTGTTCCTACAGCTCAAGCCACAACCAATCACAGTTAGAATCACGCCCCGAGGGACACACACAGCCCCTCCCTCTCAAAAAAAGTTAACCCCCTTCACTGCCAGTGTAATTTTACAGTAACAGTGCATATGTATAGCACTGATTACTGTAGAAATGTCACTGGTAACCCCAAAAGTGTCAAAAATGTCAGTCAAGGGTCCGATCTGTCTGCCGCAATTTTGCAGTACCGCAAAAGAAATCGCAGATCGCCGCCATTACGCGTTGAAAAAAAAACTACAAAAATGACAAAAATCTTTCCCTTTGTTAGTAAACGCGATAACTTTTGCGCAAACCAATCAAAATACGCTTTTTTTTTACCAAACATATGTAGCATAAAACAAATTGGCCGAAAATGTTAAAAAAATTTTGATTTTCACATTTTTTGGGGGAATTTCATATAAAAAAATGTGAAAAATATTGCTATTTTTGCAAAATTGACGCTCTTTTTTTGTTTATAGCGCATGATAAAAAAATCGCATAGGTGATCAAATACCACCAAAAGAAAGCTCTGTTTGTGGGAAAAAAAGGAAGTCAAATTTGTTTAGGTACAGCGTCGCACGACCGCGCAATTGTCCGTTAAAGTCAACGCAGTGCCAAATTGCAAAATAGGCCCTGGTCAGGAAGGGGGTCAAATCTTCCGGGGGTTAAGTGGTTAAATAGCCGGTTTTAGACACGATTTGTCTAAAACCGGCCATTTGAGTTTCAATGGCCTGAAAAAAATGTTTGGTCAAAATGACTCTATTTTGGTCTCCAAGTGTCTAAAAAGCCTTTTTTAGTCAAAATAACTGCATTTGGTCACCAAAGGTCTGATAAAAAAAATTGTCAAGATGACTGTATTTTTGTCTTTTAGAGCCTTAAAAAGCCGGTTTTAGACAAGATTTGTCTATAACTGGCCATTTGGGCTCCAATTGCCTGAAAAAAAACCGGTCAAAATGACTCTATTTTGGTCTCCAAGTGTCTAAAAAGCCTTTTTTAGTCAAAATAACTGCATTTGGTAACCAAAGGTCTGAAAAAAAATGTAGTCAAAATTACTATATTTTTGTCTTTTAGAGCCTTAAAAAGCCAGTTTTAGACAAGATTTTAGACATTTGGCTCCAATGGCCTGAAAAAATATTTTGGTCAAAATGAATCTATTTTGGTCTCCAAGTGTCTAAAAAGCCTTTTTAGTCAAAATAACTGCATTTGGTCACCAAAGATCTGAAAAAAAATTTAGTCAAATTGACTGTATTTTTGTCTTTTAGTGCCTTGAAAAGTCGGTTTTAGACAAGATTTTAGATTTTTGGGCTCCAATGGCCTGAAAAATTTTTTTGTTAAAATGACTCTATTTTGGTCTCCAAGTGTCTAAAAAAGTCTTTTTTAGTATAAATAAATGCATTTGGTCAGCAAAGGTCTGAAAAAGTTAGTCAAAATTAATGTATTTTTGTCTTTTAGTGTCTTAAAAAGCCGGTTTTAGACCAGATTTGTCTAAAACCGGCCATTTGGGCTCCAATGGCCTGAAAAAAACTTTTTGGTCAAAATGACTCTATTTTGGTCTCCAAGTGTCTAAAAAGCCTTTTTTAGTCAAAATAACTGCATTTGGTCACCAAAGGTCTGAAAAATACTATAGTCAAAATGACTATATTTTTGTCTTTTAAAGCCTTAAAAAGCCGGTTTTAGACAAGATTTTAGACATTTGGCTCCAATGGCCTGAAAAAAAATGTTTTGGTCAGAAATACTCTATTTTGGTCTCCAAGTGTCTAAAAACCTTTTGTTAGTCAAAATAACGGCATTTGGTCACCAAAGGTCTGAAAAAAAAATTAGTCAAAATTACTGTATTTTTTGTCTTTTACAGCCTTAAAAAGCCGGTTTTAGACAAGATTTGTTTAAAACCGGCCATTTGGGCTCGATTGGCCTGAAAAAAATGTTTTGGTCAAAATGACTCTATTTTGGTCTCCAAGTGTATAAAAACCTTTCGTTAGTCAAAATAACGGCATTTCGTCACCAAAGGTCTAAAAAAATTTAGTCAAAGTGACTTTATTTTTGTCTTTTAGAGCCTTAACCACTATATACGTTGGCAGTAAGCCCCTCACAGGCAAAGTGATGTTGATCTACGTTGCTAGCCTGTTAGGGTCTAGGGAGCGAGCGCGCGCCCCGGAGGCGAGCTCCCGCGTGGTCATGGATCCCCTGCACGTGTCCCCCGATGTCCGCCGGTCACTTGGCGATCCGACAGAGGGAGAAAGTCAGGCGACTGATGTAAACAAGCCCCCTGTCATTCTCCCCTGTGTAGAAACAGTGATCATACGGTTCTACTATGTAGGACCGTTGATCACTGTTCCTACAGCTCAAGCCACAGCCAATCACAGTTAGAATCACGCCCCTAGGGACACACACAGCCCCTCCCTCTCAAAAAAAGTTAACCCCTTCACTGCCAGTGTAATTTTACAGTAACAGTGCATATGTATAGCACTGATTACTGTAGAAATGTCACTGGTAACCCCGAAAGTGTCAAAAATGTCAGTCAAGGGTCCGATCTGTCTGCCGCAATTTTGCAGTACCGCAAAAAAAAATCGCAGATCGCCGCCATTACACGTTGAAAAAAAACCAACAAAAATTACAAAAAATCTTTCCCTTTGTTAGTAAACGCGATAACTTTTGCGCACACCAATCAAAATACGCTTTTTGAGATTTTTTTACCAAACATGTAGCATAAACAAATTGGCCGAAAATGTTAAAAAACTTTGATTTTTACATTTTTTTGGTGAATTTCATATAAAAAAATGTGAAAAATATTGCTATTTTTGCAAAATTGACGCTCTTTTTTTGTTTATAGCGCATGATCAAAAAATCGCACAGGTGATCTTTTAGAGCCTTGAAAAGCCGGTTTTAGACAAGATTTTAGATTTTTGGGCTCCAATGGCCTGAAATTTTTTTGTTAAAATGACTCTATTTTGGTCTCCAAGTGTCGAAAAAAGCCTTTTTTAGTATAAATAAATGCATTTGGTCACCAAAGGTCTGAAAAAAAGCTAGTCAAAATTAATGTATTTTAGTCTTTTAGTGTCTTAAAAAGCCGGTTTTAGACCAGATTTGTCTCCAATGGCCTGAAAAAAATTTTTTGGTCAAAATGACTATTTTGGTCTCCAAGTGTCTAAAAAGCCTTTTTTTTTCAAAATAACTGAATTTGGTCACCAAAGGTCTGAAAAATACTTTAGTCAAAATGACTGTATTTTTGTCTTTTAGAGCCTTAAAAAGCCGGTTTTAGACAAGATTTTAGACATTTGGCTCCAATGGCCTGAAAAAAATGTTTTGGTCAAAAATACTCTATTTTGGTCTCCAAGTGTCTAAAAACCTTTTGTTAGTCAAAATAACGGCATTTGGTCACCAAAGGTCTGAAAAAAATTTAGTCAAAATTACTGTATTTTTTGTCTTTTACAGCCTTAAAAAGACGGTTTTAGACAAGATTTGTTTAAAACCGGCCATTTGGGCTCCAATGACCTGAAAAAATGTTTTGGTCAAAATGACTCTATTTTGGTCTCCAAGTGTCTAAAAAGCCTTTTTTAGTCAAAATATCTGCATTTGGTCACCAAAGGTCTGATAAAAAAATTAGTCAAAATGACTGCATCTTTGTCTTTTAGAGCCTTAAAAAGCCGGTTTTAGACAAGATTTGTCTATAACTGGCCATTTGGGCTCCAATTGCCTGAAAAAAAATTCGGTCAAAATGACTCTATTTTGGTCTCCAAATGTCTAAAAAGCCTTTTTTAGTCACAATAAATGCATTTGGTCACCAAAGATCTGAAAAAAATAGTCAAAATTAATGTATTGTTGTCTTTTAGTGTCTTAAAAAGCCGGTTTTAGACCAGATTTGTCTAAAACCGGCCATTTGGGCTCCAATGGCCTGAAAAAATTTTTTGGTCAAAATGACTCTACTTTGGTCTCCAAGTGTCTAAAAAGCCTTTTTTTGTCAAAATAACTGAATTTGGTCACCAAAGGTCTGAAAAATACTTTAGTCAAAATGACTGTATTTTTGTCTTTTAGAGCCTTAAAAAGCCGGTTTTAGACAAGATTTGTCTAAAACCGGCCACAATGGCCTGAAAAGAAATTTTCAGTCAAAATTACTCTGTTTTGGTCTCCAAGTGTCTAAAAATCGTTTTTTAGTCAAAATAACTGCATTTGGTCACCAAAGGTCAGAAAAAAAATTTCGTCAAAATGACTATATTTTTGTCTTTTAGAGCCTTAAAAAGCCGGTTTTAGACAAGATTTTAGACATTTGGCTCCAATGGCCTGAAAACAATGTTTTGGTCAAAAATACTCTAGTATGGTCTCCAAGTGTCTAAAAACCTTTTGTTAGTCAAAATAACGGCATTTGGTCACCAAAGGTCTGAAAAAAAAATTGTCAAAATTACTGTATTTTTTGTCTTTTACAGCCTTAAAAAGCCGGTTTTAGACAAGATTTGTTTAAAACCGGCAATTTGGGCTCCAATGGCCTGAAAAAAATGTTTTGGTCAAAATGACTCTATTTTGGTCTCCAAGTGTCTAAAAACTTTTGTTAGTCAAAATAACGGCATTTGGTCACCAAAGGTCTGAAAAACAAACTTAGTCAAAATGACTGTATTTTTGTCTTTTAGAGCCTTAAAAAGCCGGTTTAAGACAAGATTTGTCTAAAACCGGCCATTTGGGCTCCAATGGCCTGAAAATTATTTTTTAGTTAAAATGACTCTATTTCGGTCTCCAAGTGTCTAAAAAGCCTTTTTAAGTCAAAATAACTGCATTTGGTCACCAAAGGTCTGAAAAAAATTAAGTCCAAATGACTATATTTTTTCTTTGAGAGCCTTAAAAAGCCGGTTTTAGGCACGATTTTAGACATTTGGCTAAAATGGCCTGGAAAAAAATGTTTTGGTCAAAAATACTCTATTTTGGTCTCCAAGTGTCTAAAAACCTTTTGTTAGTCAAAATAACGGCATTTGGTCACCAAAGGTCTGAAAAAAATTAGTCAAAATGACTGTATTTTTTGTCTTTTAGAGCCTTAAAAATCCGATTTTAGATAAGAGTTGTCTAAAGCCGGCCATTTGGGCTCCAATGGCATGAAAAAATGTTTTTGGTCAAAATGACTCAATTTTGGTCTCCAAGTGTCTAAAAAGCCTTTTTTAGTCAAAATAACTGCATTTCGTCACCAAAGGTCTAAAAAAAAAATTAGTCAAAGTGTCTTTATTTTTGTCTTTTAGAGCCTTAACCACTTGCCGACTGCCGCACGAGTTTTTACGTCGGCAGTAAGCCCCTCACAGGCAAAGTGATGTTGATCTACGTTGCTAGCTTGTGAGGGTCTAGGGAGCGAGCGCGCGCCCCCGGAGGCACGCTCCCGCGTGGTCACGGATCCCCCGCACGTGTGACCGGCGGACCCGATGTTCGCCGGTCACTCGGCGATCGTCACTGCAGAGGGAGAAAGTCAGGCGACTGATATAAACAAGCCACCTGTCATTCTCCCCTGTGTAGAAACAGTGATCATACAGTTCTACTATGTAGGACCGTTGATCACTGTTCCTACAGCTCAAGCCAATCCCAATCACAGTTAGAATCACGCCCCGAGGGACACACACAGCCCCTCCCTCTCAAAAAAAGTTAACCCCCTTCACTGCCAGTGTAATTTTACAGTAACAGTGCATATGTATAGCACTGATTACTGTAGAAGTGTCACTGGTAACCCCAAAAGTGTCAAAAATGTCAGTCAAGGGTCCGATCTGTCTGCCGCAATTTTGCAGTACCACAAAAAAAATCGCAGATCGCCGCCATTACGCGTTGAAAAAAAAACTACATAAACAACAAAAATCTTTCCCTTTGTTAGTAAACGCGATAACTTTTGCGAAAACCAATCAAAATACGCTTTTTTTTTTACCAAACATATGTAGCATAAAACAAATTGGCCGAAAATGTTAAAAAATTTTGATTTTCACATTTTTTTGGGGAATTTCATGTAAAAAAATGTGAAAAATATTGCTATTTTTGCAAAATTGACGCTTTTTTTTGTTTATAGCGCATGATCAAAAAATCGCACAGGTGATCAAATACCACCAAAAGAAAGCTCTGTTTGTGGGAAAAAAAGGAAGTCAAATTTGTTTAGGTACAGCGTCGCACGACCGCGCAATTGTCCGTTAAAGTCAACGCAGTGCCGAATCGCAAAATTGGCCCTGGTCAGGAAGGGGGTCAAATCTTCCGGGGGTTAAGTGGTAAATAGCCGGTTTTAGACACGATTTGTGTAAAACCGGCCATTTGAGTTTCAATGGCCTGAAAAAAATGTTTGGTCAAAATGACTCTATTTTTGTCTCCAAGTGTCTAAAAAGCCTTTTTTAGTCAAAATAACTGCATTTGGTCACCAAAGGTCTGATAAAAAAAATTGTCAAGATGACTGTATTTTTGTCTTTTAGAGCCTTAAAAAGCCGGTTTTAGACAAGATTTGTCTATAACTGGCCATTTGGGCTCCAATTGCCTGAAAAAAATCGGTCAAAATGACTCTATTTTGTTCTCCAAGTGTCTAAAAAGCCTTTTTTAGTCAAAATAACTGCATTTGGTAACCAAAGGTCTGAAAAAAAATGTAGTCAAAATTACTATATTTTTGTCTTTTAGAGCCTTAAAAAGCCGGTTTTAGACAAGATTTTAGACATTTGGCTCCAATGGCCTGAAAAAAATGTTTTGGTCAAAATGACTCTATTTTGGTCTCCAAGTGTCTAAAAAGCCTTTTTAGTCAAAATAACTGCATTTGGTCACGAAAGATCTGAAAAAAAATTTAGTCAAATTGACTGTATTTTTGTCTTTTAGTGCCTTGAAAAGCCGGTTTTAGACAAGATTTTAGATTTTTGGGCTCCAATGGCCTGAAAAATTTTTTTGTTAAAATGACTCTATTTTGGTCTCCAAGTGTCTAAAAAAGTCTTTTTTAGTATAAATAAATGCATTTGGTCAGCAAAGGTCTGAAAAAGTTAGTCAAAATTAATGTATTTTTGTCTTTTAGTGTCTTAAAAAGCCGGTTTTAGACCAGATTTGTCTAAAACCGGCCATTTGGGCTCCAATGGCCTGAAAAAAACTTTTTGGTCAAAATGACTCTATTTTGGTCTCCAAGTGTCTAAAAAGCCTTTTTTAGTCAAAATAACTGCATTTGGTCACCAAAGGTCTGAAAAATACTTTAGTCAAAATGACTATATTTTTGTCTTTTAAAGCCTTAAAAAGCCGGTTTTAGACAAGATTTTAGACATTTGGCTCCAATGGCCTGAAAAAAATGTTTTGGTCAGAAATACTCTATTTTGGTCTCCAAGTGTCTAAAAAATCTTTTGTTAGTCAAAATAACGGCATTTGGTCACCAAAGGTCTGAAAAAAATTTAGTCAAAATTACTGTATTTTTTGTCTTTTACAGCCTTAAAAGCCGGTTTTAGACAAGATTTGTTTAAAACCGGCCATTTGGGCTCGATTGGCCTGAAAAAATGTTTTGGTCAAAATGACTCTATTTTGGTCTCCAAGTGTCTAAAAACCTTTCGTTAGTCAAAATAACGGCATTTGGTCACCAAAGGTCTGAAAAACAATTTAGTCAAAATGACTGTATTTTTGTCTTTTAGAGCCTTAAAAAGCCGGTTTAAGACAAGATTTGTCTAAAACCAGCCATTTCGGCAACAATGGCCTGAAAATAATTTTTTAGTTAAAATGACTCTATTTTGGTCTCCAAGTGTCTAAAAAGCCTTTTTAAGTCAAAATCACTGCATTTGGTCACAAAAGGTCTGAAAAAAAATTAAGTCCAAATGACTATATTTTTTTCTTTTAGAGCCTTAAAAAGCCGGTTTTAGACAAGATTTTAGACATTTGGCTCCAATAGCCTGAAAAAATTTTTTGGGTCAAAATGACTCGATTTTGGCCTCCAAGAGTCTAAAAAGCATTCCTTTTTTAGTCAAAATAACTGAATTTGGTCACCAAAGGTATGAAAAACACATTTAGTCAAATTGACTGTATTTTTGTCTTTTAGAGCCTTAAAACGCGGGTTTTAGGCACGATTTTAGACATTTGGGCTCAAATGGCCTGAAAGGTTTTTTTGGTCAAAATGACTCTATTTTGGTCTCCACGTGTCTAAAAAGCCTTTTTTAGTCAAAATAACTGCATTTGGTCACCAAAGGTCTGATAAAAAAAAATTAGTCAAAATGACTGTATTTTTGTCATTTAGAGCCTTAAAAAGACGGTTTTAGACAAGATTTGTCTATAACTGGCCATTTGGGCTCCAATTGCCTGAAAAAAATTCGGTCAAAATGACTCTATTTTGGTCTCCAAGTGTCTAAAAAGCCTTTTTAGTCAAAATAACTGCATTTGGTAACCAAAGGTCTGAAAAAAAATTTAGTCAAAATGACTATATTTTTGTCTTTTAGAGCCTTAAAATGCTGGTTTTAGACAAAATTTTAGACATTTGGCTCCAATGGCCTTAAAAAAATGTTTTGGTCAAAATGACTCTATTTTGGTCTCCAAGTGTCTAAAAGGCCTTTTTAGTCACAATAAATGCATTTGGTCACCAAAGATCTGAAAAACATTTAGTCAAATTGACTGTTTTTTTTTTCTTTTAGAGCCTTGAAAAGCCGGTTTTAGACAAGATTTTAGATATTTGGGCTCCAATGGCCTGAAAATTTTTTTGTTAAAATGACTCTATTTTGGTCTCCAAGTGTCTAAAAAAGCCTTTTATAGTATAAATAACTGCATTTGGTCACCAAAGGTCTGAAAAAAATTTGTCAAAATGACTGTATTTTTGTCTTTTAGAGCCTTAAAAAGCCGGTTTTAGATAAGAGTTGTCTAAAACCGGCCATTTGGGCTCCAATGGCCTGAAAAAAATTTGTTGGTGAAAATTACTCAATTTTGGTCTCCAAGTGTCTAAAAAAGCCTTTTTTAGTCAAAATAACTGCATTTTGTCACCAAAGGTCTAAAAAAAATTAGTCAAAGTGACTTTATTTTTGTCTTTTAGAGCCTAAACCACTTGCCGACTGCCGCACGACTATTTACGTCGGCAGTAAGCCCCTCACAGGCAAAGTGATGTTGATCTATGTTGCTAGCCTGTGAGGGTCTAGGGAGCAAGCGCGCCCCCGGAGGCGAGCTCCCGCGTGGTCTTGGATCCTTGCAAGTGTGACCGGCGGACCCGATGTCCGCCGGTCACTCGGCGATCGTCACTGCAGAGGGAGAAAGTCAGGCGACTGTTGTAAACAAGCCGCCTGTCATTCTCCCCTGTGTAGAAACAGTGATCATACGTTTCTACTATGTAGGACTGTTGATCACTGTTCCTACAGCTCAAGCCACAGCCAATCACAGTTAGAATCACGCCCCTAGGGACACACACAGCCCCTCCCTCTCAAAAAAAGTTAACCCCTTCACTGCCAGTGTAATTTTACAGGTACAGTGCATATGTATAGCACTAATTACTGTAGAAATGTCACTGGTAACCCCCGAAAGTGTCAAAAATGTCAGTCAAGGGTCCGATCTGTCTGCCGCAATTTTGAGGTACCGCAAAAAAAATCTCAATTACGCGTTGAAAAAAAAACCAACAAAAATGACAAAAATCTTTCCCTTTGTTAGTAAACGCGATAACTTTTGCGCAAACCAATCAAAATACGCTTTTTGCGATTTTTTTTTACCAAACATATGTAGCATAAACAAATTGTCCGAAAATGTTAAAAAACTTTGATTTTTACATTTTTTTGGTGAATTTCATATAAAAAAATGTGAAAAATATTGCTATTTTTGCAAAATTGACGCCCTTTTTTTGTTTATAGCGCATGATCAAAAAATCGCACAGGTGATCTTTTAGAGCCTTGAAAAGCCGGTTTTAGACAAGATTTTAGATTTTTGGGCTCCAATGGCCTGAAATTTTTTTGTTAAAATGACTCTATTTTGGTCTCCAAGTGTCTAAAAAAGCCTTTTTTAGTATAAATAAATGCATTTGGTCACCAAAGGTCTGAAAAAAAGTAGTCAAAATTAATGTATTTTTGTCTTTTAGTGTCTTAAAAAGCCGGTTTTAGACCAGATTTGTCTAAAACCGGCCATTTGGGCTCCAATGGCCTGAAAAAAATTTTTTGGTCAAAATGACTCTATTTTGGTCTCCAAGTGTCTAAAAAGCCTTTTTTTCCAAAATAACTGAATTTGGTCACCAAAGGTCTGAAAAATACTTTTGTCAAAATTACTGTATTTTTGTCTTTTAGAGCCTTAAAAAGCCGGTTTTAGACAAGATATTAGACATTTGGCTCCAATGGCCTGAAAAAAATGTTTTGGTCAAAAATACTCTATTTTGGTCTCCAAGTGTCTAAAAACCTTTTGTTAGTCAAAATAACGGCATTTGGTCACCAAAGGTGTGAAAAAAAATTTAGTCAAAATTACTGTATTTTTTGTCTTTTACAGCCTTAAAAAGACGGTTTTAGACAAGATTTGTTTAAAACCGACCATTTGGGCTCCAATGGCCTGAAAAAAATGTTTTGGTCAAAATGACTCTATTTTGGTCTCCAAGTGTCTAAAAACCTTTTGTTAGTCAAAATAATGGCATTTGGTCACCAAAGGTCTGAAAAAAAATTTAGTCAAAATGACTATATTTTTTTCTTTGAGAGCCTTAAAAAGCCGGTTTTAGACAAGATTTTAGACATTTGGCTCCAATAGCCTGAAGAAATTTTTTGGGTCAAAATGACTCGATTTTGGTCTCCAAGTGTCTAAAAAGCCTTCCTTTTTTAGTCAAAATAACTGTATTTGGTCACCAAAGGTATGAAAAACAAATTTAGTCAAATTGACTGTATTTTTGTCTATTAGAGCCATAAAACGCGGGTTTTAGGCATGATTTTAGACATTTGGGCTCAAATGGCCTGAAAGATTTTTTTGGTCAAAATGACTCTATTTTGGTCTCCAAGTGTCTAAAAAGCCTTTTTTTAGTCAAAATATCTGCATTTGGTCACCAAAGGTCTGATAAAAAAATTAGTCAAAATGACTGCATTGTTGTCTTTTAGAGCCTTAAAAAGCCGGTTTTAGACAAGATTTGTCTATAACTGGCCATTTGGGCTCCAATTGCCTGAAAAAAAATTCGGTCAAAATGACTCTATTTTGGTCTCCAGGTGTCTAAAAAGCCTTTTTTAGTCACAATAAATGCATTTGGTCACCAAAGATCTGAAAAAAACTAGTCAAAATTAATGTATTTTTGTCTTTTAGTGTCTTAACCGCCTTAGCGGTATCCCCGAGCGTGACTCGGGGTAGGAATTTTCTGCTATTAGCGGTATCCCCGAGTCACGCTCGGGGTCAATGGGCAGAGCGTGCAGACAGCGCAGCGGAGCTTCTCTTACCTTATCCTGGCGATCCAGCGATGAGCTCTCATTGCTGTGACCGCCAGCCGAGATCTCCGCCGCTCGTCTGTCGGTATGATGACTTCCTAGTTCCGTTCCCTGCAGCAGCAATGCTGCATGGGAGCGGAACTAGGGAAGGAAATTCAAAAAAAAAAAAAACCGTTGCACAAAACACATAACACATTTTATATTATATATATGCATATATGTTTATATGTATATATATATATATATATATATATATATATATATATATACCTATATACACACACACATATATATATATATATATATATATATATATATAAAATTATATTATTGATTCGACTATAATTCATGCGTTATATATATATACACACACACATATATATATAATATATAACGCATGAATTATAATCTAATCAATAATATAATTTTAATATAATTTTATTATATTTTATTATATATATTATATATTAAATAATAAAATAATAAAATTTTTAATAATAATATTTTGTGTTTCAAATTTATCACATCTGGGATGTCTACTAGAGTCTTGTTTTGGTCAGGTTTAAGTCAGTAATTACTAAGAATTGTAGGCCTATAATACATAACGCCAAATTTCCATGAAAAGAATTGTACCGCTTTGGAACAGAATTCCTGACAGAATCATATCAATTTTCGGTCAAAATTACTCTGTTTTGGTCTCCAAGTGTCTAAAAATCATTTTTTAGCCAAAATAACTGCATTTGGTCACCAAAGGTCAGAAAAAAAATTTCGTCAAAATGACTATATTTTTGTCTTTTAGAGCCTTAAAAAGCCGTTTTTAGGCACGATTAGTTGGTGGTCTCCAAAGAAAAGGTTCGAGGTTGCAGGGAGAAATACAGCTGGCAGGCGTTGCGAAAGGCTTGGAATTTACCGCGATCCCCGGAATATTTTTTTCGGGAGCAGGAACTCGAGGTTCTGGTGGCAGCATCACTACGGTAGGGCCAGAAGCAGGTGCAGAGAGTGCTGCAGCAGGAGAGGAAGCAGATAATACAGGAGGATCCCCCTGAAGTGTCGTAGAGCGCAGCCGTTCCTCTAGCTGTGTGTAGCCGTCTTGAAGCGACTTTACGGTTTGAGACAGGGCTGCGAGGTGTTGGCAGATCTCTTCCAACCGTGAGGCTTCTCTTGCAGGCTCCGTCATGGCTGATTTGTACTGTTAGGGATACAAGTGGTAGCCTGATGGCAGAGGAAGGCCCCACGTGTGCCAGAGGGCGGAGCTTAGACGGGAACCCCCAAGGTAAGTGACACAGGCTAACCTGAGTTGCGGAATCTAAGTATCCACCAGTTTTCGCAAGAGCCTCTAGTGGGGAGGATGGATTTTGCTGCGTGTGGATACCAGGTCGCAGTCCTCAGGGTCGCCCCACCAAGGGAGAAGCCGGTCATGATCCGAAGGCAGATAAGCAGACAAGGGAGATCCGAGAGAATGGTCAAACAAGCCGGGGGTCAGGACGGGCAGCAGGTCAACAAGGTCAGGAACAAGCCAAAGGTCAAAACGGATATCAAACAGGTAACAGGAAGCAGGCTTCAGGAACACAGGAAAAGTCAGAAAAGACACAGTGCTTCTGAGCTGTTTAAATAAGGCAGCCTCTTTGCCAATTACTGCAATTAGTCTGCTCTAGGTTAACCCTTGCAGATTCATGACAGCACATCAGTGTGCTCAGGAAGCATTCCTAACAGCGGCCAATACGGAAGGCTTCGTTATATACCCGCAGCAGCACGGGCACCAACTGTTCAGCGTATCGGCTTTAAACCTCCGACGGGATACCATCAGCACCTGGAGATTTACCAGGCTTAGTAGATTTCAAGGCCGCATAAAGTTCGTTTTCCGTAAGGGGGGCCCCAAGCACAGCCACGTCCCAGGCAGACAGAGAAGGCAAATCGCAGGAAGCCAAAAAAATCGGCAATTTCTCGTGAGTCAGCCGAGATCTTAGAGGAGTAAAGATCAGCATAAAACTTCCCAAGTACTCTCCGTATGTCAGCCGTGGCGTGCCAGAGCACCCCCTGAGGATCCTTAATCTGGGGTATAAATGCCGCAGGCTGCTGCGAGCGAACCAGCATGGCCAACATATGACCCGTGTTTTCTCCCTTCTCAAAATACCTCTGCTGCAAGAAGAAGTGCTTGTTTTCAGCCTTTTGAATCGAGACCGACTTGGCCATAGATTGGGCAGCCAGCCACGACCTCTGAGTATCATCTGACGGGTCCCTATCATAAGTTTCCTCCGCTCTAGTCACTGCGTCCAACACAGTATTCTCCCATTGCCTGGTGTCCGTTTTAATGACATTAACCGTAGGTATAAACTGACCTCCCATGAATGCCTTAGCCGCATCCCACACCACCCCCACCTCTGCGGATTCCAAATTTTCAGCAAAAAAGGACGTTAGTTTGGGTGGCAGGGGATCAGGACTAGGAAAGAGCGTCAGCCAGAATGCATTGAGTTTCCAAAGGGATTTTCCCGCCACGACCACCAGAGGCAGTAGCGAACCATTACCCAGCCCCAGATCTATCCTAGACAATCCCGAGTGTGACGCCGAGAAGCACGAAAATTTTCATACCTCAGGGTGGCCCATCCTCCAGACATCTGTCAGTCCGAGTTCACCCACCAACCGAGCAAGGGGCATAGCCCCCCCGGCCAGCATAGGTCCACCGGAGTGAGAGGAAAACCTATCCCAGGCAGAGTCAAGTACAGCAGTAAAGTCCCCCAACATCAGCAGGGGCACATCAGGAAGTTGAGCAATATGTGGCACGATAAGTTTAAGTACCCCTGCAGAATACGGGGGGGGGCACAAGTACACACCTAAGGCTTGCTAGTTGGCAGGATAAAACAAACCGGCCCTCAGGGTCAATCACAGACTTTGAGCATAGAAACCGTACCCCCTTCTTAATCAAAATACACACCCTCTCGAATAAGTGGAGTAAACAGAGTGGAACTGGTGACTAAATACGCTAGGAGCTAGACACGGGGAAGTGGAAGGAGACATATGGGTCTCCTGCAGGCAAACCATATCTGCCTGCAGGCGTTTGATGGTGCGGAGCACCGCTGTCCTCTTTACCGGGTTGCCGAGGCCCCGCACATTCCAGGACATCACACAAATATTATCAGCCATAGTCAAAATGTAGCCATACACGGAGCGTCAGGCAACCCGGCCAGGGATGCGAAAGAGGGCACCCAGAAAGGGTGAACCCACTACACCCCATCGGCACAGCCCAGCTATATAGAGAGAGCAACAGGAGTAGTCGCCCAGCCCACACAGTACCGGTGCAGCCCCAGCATAGAGAACAGTCAATAGAAACATCCACAGCATAGGGTAAAATAATAGCAGTAGAGCGACAAAGTACATGCAGGAAAAGAAAAAATCGAACCAAAGTCCAGGACCAGAAAAAAGGCAAAAAGGGGGGAACAAAAAGGCAATACACGTCTGCCACGTGTGGGGGAAGGGACGAGTCAATAGGGCATGTCCAGTCACGACCAAGGGGGGGAAACCGGAGAGGGACCACCGATGCAAGTGTAGTCTCCTCAAAATTAGCAACCATTTGAGAGGTAGCAACCATTAGTGCAGCAGAAGAGCTCCCATTATAACAGGAAAAGTGTGTGTAACATCAAGTGCCAAGTATAGGCAGGAGAACCGAAAGGATCCATGACCGGCCGAAAAGAGTACAAAAGTTCCAAAAAGTAGAAACGATCCTCAAAGGTCTTCTCGCCTGGGGGAAGTGGCCGCCCGCAGGGCCCCACCATTAGCATCCAGCCATTGAACAGCAGCAGAAGGCTTATCAAAGAACAACACCTCATCCCGGGCCACCACCCGGAGCCTGGAAGGGTACAGCATAGCGTATTGAACATTCAAGTCCCGCAATCTCCTCTTGACCTCTACGAATTTTGCACGCTGTTTCTGCACCACCGCAGAGTAATTGGGAAACAGGGAGATCCTTGAGTTGTCAATCTTGAGCCTCCTCTGCATTCCCCTGGCTTTAGTAATTGAGGAATTTGAAGATGAAAGTGCGCGGGGGGGGGGGCTCCAGGAGGAAGAGGTCGCATAGGCACCCTATGAGCACGTTCCACCGAAAACATGGAAGTAAAGGATTCTTGCCCAAAAGTAGAGAGCAGCCATTGTTCAATGAAAGCCACAGGATCTTTACCTTCCACCCGCTCAGGGATCCCAATTGCTCTGATATTACTCCGTCTCTGTAAGATTCCGGTACCTCCGGTACCCTTAATCACCACTTTTCTCTGTAATGCGTCCCACCTTTCTCTTCAGGTGGTACGCATATACCTTTAAGAACGATGATGTCACTGCTGAGCGCCGCAGAGCGGCTATTTTAACCGCTGGCGGTCTCACTCACATTGTTCGTTCAACCTGCCTTGTTATCCACATGCTTTCAAGCCTGTCTCTCGATCGGAACCTCCAGCTATTCCCTTTACCTGGAGCAGACCGGAACCTCGCTACTGATCCCTGTATCTCGCTACCGGACCATTCCTTATCTACTGGACTTCTCTAAACTACTAACATTACAAGTGATAAGTACCCCGCAGGGGAACCCTCTATAACCTTTTTGCACTATCTACCTATGCACAGTAAGGACTGTTACCACCTATCCATACTATCCTATCATCTGCACTGTTACATAGATTGCTAGCTCTTGAGCCTACTACCATCTATCATCTGCACTGCTGCATAGATTGCTAGCTCTCCTGTCTACTACTATCTATCCTTGCACTGGGTTAGTCTATCCTGTATTTGTCATCTGCTGTCCTCACCACCTGTTAGCTTACTCGATACTAACCTATCTGCATTCCTAAATACCATCTTGAACTCTCCTATACAAAACCTATCAAGTGATTACCATCCTTGTCACTGTTCACACCTGTCCCTTCAGCACATCACCTTCATACTATCATATACATACTATCACTCCAGGAACATCTCATTGAGTGTGTATATATCTGTATGTTGAAGCTGACAGGCCCACGGTGATGAGTCCTGGAGAGTTGGATCTGGTATTCAACACATCTCACATCTCATGACTACTGAGTGGAGATTTTGCAGCTGCAAATCCAGCCTATAATAAAAAACGCAGGAGCGTTACAGATTGAACAAACCTTAAAAATGGATTCAGCAGAATTACCCACTCAAGTGACACAATTAACACAACAAGTAAAAGCGTTAATACTTGCTCTGACTGACGTACAAGAAAAGAATCAGACTCTGACACAGCAGGTAACCCAGCTCTCACGACTTACTGCTGTTCAGCCTCCTGAACCTAAAATAAACTCTCCTCTAGCGTTTACAGGTGATCGGAAAAAATTTAGTGAATTCAAAAACGCATTTCAATTGCTTTTTTTGTTAAAACCTCGTACATACCCCACTGATCAAATAAAAGTCTGTACCGTTATTTCATACTTGACGGGTGATCCACGGGCCTGGGCAGACTCTCTCTTTGAGAATAATGATCAGATTCTCAACACCTATTCCTTATTCCTAGCGGAACTCGCTAGTTTATACGATGACCCCAATACTGTACTGCTGATATTCAGTTGAGTGCCTTAAAACAAGGAAGGAGACCTGTAGAAGACTTTGTATCTGAGTTTGATTCAGGGTGGAATGACACATCTTTGCGAACTCAATTCAGACTCGGGTTATCGGAAGCTGTTAAAGACGAGCTCGCCCGAGAAACAAACTCTACATACCCCCTACTATGACAAACTCTACATACCCCCTACTATGCGCAGATGGGAGGTTACACATATTCTCACAATAGTGAGAAGGGAAAACCAAAGTCCGTTTTTTCCAATCTATGATTGGTTGGTGTGTGTGTAACCAGGGAAGTCCCAAAATAATAGGAAAATGGGGTGTGGATAGTATGTCAAAGGTGATGGTCTCCACATGTGATTCGTTGGTAGTGGCAAGGAGTGCCTGTGTCTGGTTGGTAATTGGACAAGAAGACAGTGGAATACCATTAATGAAACTAACAGAAACAGGCTTAGATTTTGAAATAATAGGCATTTTATTTAAGGTAACAAAGCGTGTATCAATATAGTTTCCACAAGATCCAGTGTCAACCATAGCCTTGGTGGTGATACTAGTTTGGTCCCATTGTAATATTAAATGAACAAAAAGATAGGGGTTAGAAAAGGAAGTCGTTAATCCTCCCAGCAAGACATGTGAACACTCACCCTCTTTTTTGCGGATAAGGGGACAGGTGCTTATCAAATGATCCGAGGATGCGCAGTACATGCAGAGATTTCTGGATGTTCTTCTAGCTCGTTCAGTAGTCGTTAAAGGTGGGCGTATGGTTCCTACATCCATGGGAGTAGGGTCAACGGCCGAAATCTGAGAAGGACTAGACAATGGCATAGCCATCTTTTCAGCCCTTCTTTCTCGCAGTCGTCTGTCGATGTTGATACTAAGTTGTATCAAGGCCTCCAAAGAGCCAGGTAAATCTGCTCGGGCGAGCTTGTCTTTAACAGCTTCCGATAACCCGAGTCTGAATTGAGTTCGCAAAGATGTGTCATTCCACCCTGAATCCAGGGTCCATCTTTTGAACTCAGATACAAAGTCTTCTACAGGTCTCCTTCCTTGTTTTAAGGCCCTCAACTGAATATCAGCAGTACTCTGCCTATTGGGGTCATCGTATAAACTAGCGAGTTCCGCTAGGAATAAGGAATAGGTGTTGAGAATCTGATCATTATTCTCAAAGAGAGAGTCTGCCCAGGCCCGTGGATCACCAGTCAAGTATGAAATAACGGTACAGACTTTTATTTGATCAGTGGGGTATGTACGAGGTTTTAACAAAAAAAGCAATTGACATGCGTTTTTGAATTCACTAAATTTTTTCCGATCACCTGTAAACACTAGAGGAGAGTTTATTTTAGGTTCAGGAGGCTGAACAGCAGTAAGTCGTGAGAGCTGGGTTACCTGCTGTGTCAGAGTCTGATTCTTTTCTTGTACGTCAGTCAGAGCAAGTATTAACGCTTTTACTTGTTGTGTTAATTGTGTCACTTGAGTGGGTAATTCTGCTGAATCCATTTTTAAGGTTCGTTCAATCTGTAACGCTCCTGCATTTTTATTATAGGCTGGATTTGCAGCTGCAAAATCTCCACTCAGTAGTCATGTAGAGATGTGTTGAATACCAGATCCAACTCTCCAGGACTCATCACCGTGGGCCTGTCAGCTTCAACATACAGATATATACACACTCAATGAGATGTTCCTGGAGTGATAGTATGTATATGATAGTATGAAGGTGATGTGCTGAAGGGACAGGTGTGAACAGTGACAATGATGGTAATCACTTGATAGGTTTTGTATAGGAGAGTTCAAGATGGTATTTAGGAATGCAGATAGGTTAGTATCGAGTAAGCTAACAGGTGGTGAGGACAGCAGATGACAAATACAGGATAGACTAACCCAGTGCAAGGATAGATAGTAGTAGACAGGAGAGCTAGCAATCTATGCAGCAGTACAGATGATAGATGGTAGTAGGCTCAAGAGCTAGCAATCTATGTAACAGTGCAGATGATAGGATAGTATGGATAGGTGGTAACAGTCCTTAATGTGCATAGGTAGATAGTGCAATAAGGTTATGGAGGGTTCCCCTGCGGGGTACTTATCACTTGTAATGTTAGTAGTTTAGAGAAGTCCAGTAGATAAGCAATGGTCCGGTAGCGAGATACAGGGATCAGTAGCGAGGTTCCGGTCTGCTCCAGGTAAAGGGAATAGCTGGAGGTTCCGATCGAGAGACAGGCTTGAAAGCATGTGGATAACAAGGCAGGTTGAACGAACAATGTGAGTGAGACCGCCGGCGGTTGAAATAGCCGCTCTGCGGCGCTCAGCAGTGACATCATCATTCTTAAAGGTATATGCGTACCACCTGAAGAGAAAGGTGGGACGCATTACAGAGAAAAGTGGTGATTAAGGGTACCGGAGGTACCGGAATCTTACAGAGACGGAGTAATATCAGAGCAATTGGGATCCCTGAGCGGGCGGAAGGTAAAGATCCTGTGGCTTTCATTGAACAATGGCTGCTCTCTACTTTTGGGCAAGAATCCTTTACTTCCATGTTTTCGGTGGAACGTGCTCATAGGGTGCCTATGCGACCTCTTCCTCCTGGAGCCCCCCCCCCCCCCACGCACTTTCATCTTCAAATTCCTCAATTACTAAAGCCAGGGGAATGCAGGGGAGGCTCAAGATTGACAACTCAAGGATCTCCCTGTTTCCCGATTACTCTGCGGTGGTGCAGAAACAGCGTGCAAAATTCGTAGAGGTCAAGAGGAGATTGCGGGACTTGAATGTTCAATACGCTATGCTGTACCCTTCCAGGCTCCGGGTGGTGGCCCGGGATGAGGTGTTGTTCTTTGATAAGCCTTCTGCTGCTGTTCAATGGCTGGATGCTAATGGTGGGGCCCTGCGGGCGGCCACTTCCCCCAGGCGAGAAGACCTTTGAGGATCGTTTCTACTTTTTGGAACTTTTGTACTCTTTTCGGCTGGTCATGGATCCTTTCGGTTCTCCTGCCTATACTTGGCACTTGATGTTACACACACTTTTCCTGTTATGATGGGAGCTCTTCTGCTGCACTAATGGTTGCTACCTCTCACATGGTTGCTAATTTTGTGGAGACTGGTATCGGTGGTCCCTCTCCGGTTTCCCCCCCTTGGTCGTGACTGGACATGCCCTATTGACTCGTCCCTTCCCCCACACGTGGCAGACGTGTATTGCCTTTTTGTTCCCCCCTTTTTGCCTTTTTTCTGGTCCTGGAATTTGGTTCGATTTTTGCTTTTCCTGCATGTACTTTGTCGCTCTACTGCTATTATTTTACCCTATGCTGTGGATGTTCCTATTGACTGTTCTCTATGCTGGGGCTGCACCGGTACTGTGTGGGCTGGGCGACTACTCCTGTTGCTCTCTCTATATAGCTGGGCTGTGCTGATGGGGTGTAGTGGGTTCACCCTTTCTGGGTGCCCTCTTTCGCCTCCCTGGCCGGGTTGCCTGACGCTCCGTGTATGGCTACATTTTGACTATGGCTGATAATATTTGTGTGATGTCCTGGAATGTGCGGGGCCTCGGCAACCCGGTAAAGAGGACAGCGGTGCTCCGCACCATCAAACGCCTGCAGGCAGATGTGGTTTGCCTGCAGGAGACCCATATGTTTCCTTCCACTTCCCCGTGTCTAGCTCCTAGCGTATTTAGTCACCAGTTCCACTCTGTTTACTCCACTTATTCGAGAGGGTGTGTATTTTGATTAAGAAGGGGGTACGGTTTCTATGCTCAAAGTCTGTGATTGACCCTGAGGGCCGGTTTGTTTTATCCTGCCAACTAGCAAGCCTTAGGTGTGTACTTGTGCCCCCCCCCCCGTATTCTGCATGGGTACTTAAACTTATCGTGCCACATATTGCTCAACTTCCTGATGTGCCCCTGCTGATGTTGGGGGACTTTACTGCTGTACTTGACTCTGCCTGGGGTTTGTTATCTCCCTGCTCCTAGGCGAACCCCAGTCCTGGGTTCATCGGCTCCTTGAAGAGGACAGCCCCCATTAAACTCCTTACGGTCATTTTTTGAGGCCATGGCACAGCTCTATGATGACCCGCAGTGATCCTCCACCGCAGAAGCTGCGCTTCATGTTCTTCAGCAGGGTCGCAGGCCCGTAGAACACTACGTCACTAACTTCCACCGCATCAGTTCCGATACGTCCTGGAACAAAAGCAGCACTCCGGTATCAGTTCCGTCTCGGCTTGTCAGAAGGACTGAAGGACGAGCTGGCGCGGGTAGGTGTCCCCAACGCCTTGGAAGATTTGATTTCCCAGGCCATTCAAATCGACCGGTGGCTACGGGAGCGCAGAGCAGAACGATCTCCGCAGCAGTTCAGACCAGCCTGGACGCTACCACGAGTTGCTCATCCTGCATACTTTTCTTCTGCTGGGTCAGCTCTTACCAACCCCGCTCCCGCTGGAGTCGCCTCAGATACGCCTGAACCTATAGAACTTGGGATCATACGGCCTGCTTTGTCCCCGGAGGAGAGACGCTGTCGCCAGTTGGGTAACATGTGCCTGTATTGCGGTGAAGCTGGCCACTATAAGCGCTCCTGCCCAGCAAAATACCATAAGTTCATGCCGGCCTCACCATCTGTTGCCAGTTCCTCCCACCTAGCCTTTCCTGTGTCATTACAGCTTCCGGAAGGACTCGTCCCAGTTACTGCAATCATTGACTTGGGAGCCTGCCGTTGTTTCATTGATCGCTCGTTCGCCCTGCAACATGGCGTATCTCTCCGGCTCAAGACTCAGGACCTCACCATCTTCCTGGCTGATGGTTCCCACATCAAATCCGGGCCCGTGACCCAAGAAACTTTTCCCCTTCCTATGGTCTCCTCCTCCGGCCATAAGGAACTGATTAGCCTGGATGTTATCACATCCTCCTTATTTCCCATTATCCTGGGATTACCGTGGTTGCAAGCACATAACCCGCAAGTCAATTGGATCACAGGCACCATCCAGTTCCCATAGACAAGATTTGTCTAAAACCGGCCATTTGGGCTCCAATGGCCTGAAAATTATTTTTTAGTTAAAATGATTCGATTTTGGTCTCCAAGTGTCTAAAAAGCCTTCCTTTTTTAGTCAAAATAACTGCATTTGGTCACCAAAGGTATGAAAAACAAATTTAGTCAAATTGACTGTATTTTTGTCTTTTAGAGCCTTAAAACGCGGGTTTTAGGCACGATTTTAGACATTTGGGCTCAAATGGCCTGAAAGATTTTTTTGGTCAAAATGACTCTATTTTGGTCTCCAAGTGTCTAAAAAGCCTTTTTTAGTCAAAATATCTGCATTTGGTCACCAAAGGTCTGATAAAAAAATTAGTCAAAATGACTGCATTTTTGTCTTTTAGACCCTTAAAAAGCCGGTTTTAGACAAGATTTGTCTATAACTGGCCATTTGGGCTCCAATTGCCTGAAAAAAAATTCGGTCAAAATGACTCTGTTTTGGTCTCCAAGTGTCTAAAAAGCCTTTTTTAGTCACAATAAATGCATTTGGTCACCAAAGATCTGAAAAAAACTAGTCAAAATTAATGTATTTTTGTCTTTTAGTGTCTTAACCGCCTTAGCGGTATCCCCGAGCGTGACTCGGGGTAGAAATTTTCTGCTATTAGCGGTATCCCAGAGTCACACTCGGGGTCAATGGGCAGAGCGTGCAGACAGCGCAGCGGAGCTTCTCTTACCTTATCCTGGTGATCCAGCGATGAGCTCTCATTGCTGTGACCGCCAGCCGAGATCTCCGCCGCTCGTCTGTCGGTATGATGACTTCCTAGTTCCGTTCCCTGCAGCAGCAATGCTGCATGGGAGCGGAACTAGGGAGGGAAATTCAAAAAAAAAAAAAAAAACGTTGCACAAAACACATCACACATTTTATATTATATATATGCATATATATATATATATGCATATATATATGCATATTTATATATATATATATGCATATATATATATGCATATATATATATATATATATATGCATATATATATCTATATATATATATATCTATATATATATATATATATATGCAAACATATATATATATGCAAATATATATATATATATATATATATATATATATATATATATATATATATACATATATATATATATATATATATGTATATATGTATATATGTATATATATATATATACCTATATACACACACACATATATATATATATATAAAATTATATTATTAATTCGATTATAATTCATGCGTTATATATATATATATATATATATATATATATATACACACACACACATATATATATATATCTATATACACACATATATATATATGTATATGTATATATATATATATATACACACATATATATATAATATATAACGCATGAATTATAATCTAATCAATAATATAATTTTATTATATATATTATATATTAAATAATAAAATAATATTATTGATTCGATTATAATTCACTTGTTTGTGTTTCAAATTTATCACATCTGGGATGTCTACTAGAGTCTTCTTTTGGTCAGGTTTAAGTCAGTAATTACTAAGAATTGTAGGCCTATAATACATAACGCCAAATTTCCATGAAAAGAATTGTACCGCTTTTGGAACAGAATTCCTGACAGAATCATACCGCCAGGGAGGTTAAAAAGCCGGTTTTAGACCAGATTTGTCTAAAACTGGCCATTTGGGCTCCAATGGCCTGAAAAAACTTTTTTGGTCAAAATGACTCTATTTTGGTCTCCAAGTGTCTAAAAAGCCTTTTTTTGTCAAAATAACTGAATTTGGTCACCAACGGTCTGAAAAATACTTTAGTCAAAATGACTGTATTTTTGTCTTTTAGAGCCTTAAAAAGGCGGTTTTAGACAAGATTTGTCTAAAACCGGCCATTTGGGCTCCAATGGCCTGAAATGAAATTTTCGGTCAAAATTACTCTGTTTTGGTCTCCAAGTGTCTAAAAATCGTTTTTTAGTCAAAATAACTGCATTTGGTCACCAAAGGTCAGAAAAAAAATTTCGTCAAAATGACTATATTTTTGTCTTTTAGAGCCTTAAAAAGCCGGTTTTAGACAAGATTTTAGACATTTGGCTCCAATGGCCTGAAAAAAATGTTTTGGTCAAAAATACTCTATTTTGGTCTCCAAGTGTCTAAAAACCTTTTGTTAGTCAAAATAACGGCATTTGGTCACCAAAGGTCTGAAAAAAAATTTGTCAAAATTACTGTATTTTTTGTCTTTTACAGCCCTAAAAAGCCGGTTTTAGACAAGATTTGTTTAAAACCGGCAATTTGGGCTCCAATGGCCTGAAAAAAATGTTTTGGTCAAAATGACTCTATTTTGGTCTCCAAGTGTCTAAAGACCTTTTGTTAGTCAAAATAACGGCATTTGGTCACCAAATGTCTGAAACACAATTTAGTCAAAATGACTGTATTTTTGTCTTTTAGAGCCTTAAAAAGCCGGTTAAAGACAAGATTTGTCTAAAACCGGCCATTTGGGCTCCAATGGCCTGAAAATTATTTTTTAGTTAAAATGACTCTATTTCGGTCTCCAAGTGTATAAAAAGCCTTTTTAAGTCAAAATAACTGCATTTGGTCACCAAAGGTCTGAAAAAAATTAAGTCTAAATGACTATATTTTTTTCTTTTAGAGCCTTAAAAAGCCGGTTTTAGACAAGATTTTAGACATTTGGCTCCAATAGCCTGAAATTTTTTTTTGGGTCAAAATGACTCGATTTTGGTCTCCAAGTGTCTAAAAAGCCTTCCTTTTTTTAGTCAAAATAACTGCATTTGGTCACCAAAGGTATGAAAAACAAATTTAGTCAAATTGACTGTATTTTTGTCTTTTAGAGCCTTAAAACGCGGGTTTTAGGCACGATTTTAGACATTTGGGCTCAAATGGCCTGAAAGATTTTTTTGGTCAAAATGACTCTATTTTGGTCTCCAAGTGTCTAAAAAGCCTTTTTTAGTCAAAATAATTGCATTTGGTCACCAAAGGTCTGATAAAAAAAAATAGTCAAAATGACTGTATTTTTGTCTTTTAGAGCCTTAAAAAGCCGGTTTTTGGCCTCTTGCACACAATACTCCTGTTTGAGCATCTACTTTTTTCCAGACCTTTTTTCTTGTATGTATTTGCGAGTATTTGAGAGTATTCGCGAGTATTGAGGCTTAAATTACTGACCAAAAATGCAGATTTTTCTATTTTGTTCTTACTGAAAAATACACAGTGCTTGTTTACGTGCCTGTGTGCATAGGCACATTACAATTAATGGGCTATATTTTAGCTCAAAAAGCTGTACTGAGCATTTTTAAGCCGCAAGATGCGCAAACAGGAGTATCGTGTGCAAGAGGCCTTAGACAAGATTTGTCTATAACTGGCCATTTGGGCTCCAATTGCCTGAAAAAAATTTGGTCAAAATGACTCTATTTTGGTCTCCAAGTGTCTAAAAAGCCTTTTTAGGCCTCTTGCACACGATACTCCTGTTTGGGCATCTTGCGGCTTAAAAATGCTCAGTACAGCTTTTTGAGCTAAAATATAGCCCATTAATTGTAATGTGAATGACAGGGGGCTTGTTTACATCAGTCGCCTGACTTTCTCCCTCTGTCGGATCGCCGAGTGACCGGCGGACATCAGGGGACACGTGCGGGGGATCCATGACCACGCGGGAGCTCGTCTCCGGGGCGCGCGCTCGCTGCGTAGACCCTAACAGGCTAGCAACGTAGATCAACATGACTTTGCCTGTGAGGGGCTTACTGCCAACGTATATAGTGGTTAAGGCTCTAAAAGACAAAAATAAAGTCACTTTGACTAAATTTTTTTAGACCTTTGGTGACGAAATGCCGTTATTTTGACTAACGAAAGGTTTTTATACACTTGGAGACCAAAATAGAGTCATTTTGACCAAAACATTTTTTTCAGGCCAATCGAGCCCAAATGGCCGGTTTTAAACAAATCTTGTCTAAAACCGGCTTTTTAAGGCTGTAAAAGACAAAAAATACAGTAATTTTGACTAATTTTTTTTTCAGACCTTTGGTGACCAAATGCCGTTATTTTGACTAACAAAAGGTTTTTAGACACTTGGAGACCAAAATAGAGTATTTCTGAGCAAAACATTTTTTTCAGGCCATTGGAGCCAAATGTCTAAAATCTTGTCTAAAACCGGCTTTTTAAGGCTTTAAAAGACAAAAATATAGTCATTTTGACTATAGTATTTTTCAGACCTTTGGTGACCAAATGCAGTTATTTTGACTAAAAAAGGCTTTTTAGACACTTGGAGACCAAAATAGAGTCATTTTGACCAAAAAGTTTTTTCAGGCCATTGGAGCCCAAATGGCCGGTTTTAGACAAATCTGGTCTAAAACCAGCTTTTTAAGACACTAAAAGACAAAAATACATTAATTTTGACTAATTTTTTCAGACCTTTGCTGACCAAATGCATTTATTTATACTAAAAAGACTTTTTTAGACACTTGGAGACCAAAATAGAGTCATTTTAACAAAAAAAATTTCAGGCCATTGTAGCCCAAAAATCTAAAATCTTGTCTAAAACCGGCTTTTCAAGGCACTAAAAGACAAAAATACAGTCAATTTGACTAAATTTTTTTTCAGATCTTTGGTGACCAAATGCAGTTATTTTGACTAAAAAGGCTTTTTAGACACTTGGAGACAAAAATAGATTCATTTTGACCAAAACATTTTTTTCAGGCCATTTGAGCCAAATGTCTAAAATCTTGTCTAAAACCGGCTTTTTAAGGCTCTAAAAGACAAAAATATAGTAATTTTGACTACATTTTTTTTCAGACCTTTGATTACCAAATGCAGTTATTTTGACTAAAAAAGGCTTTTTAGACACTTGGAGACCAAAATAGAGTCATTTTGACCGTTTTTTTTTCAGGCAATTGGAGCCCAAATGGCCAGTTATAGACAAATCTTGTCTAAAACTGGCTTTTTAAGGCTCTAAAAGACAAAAATACAGTCATCTTGACAATTTTTTTTATCAGACCTTTGGTGACCAAATGCAGTTATTTTGACTAAAAAAGGCTTTTTAGACACTTGGAGACCAAAATAGAGTCATTTTGACCAAACATTTTTTTCAGGCCATTGAAACTCAAATGGCCGGTTTTAGACAAATCGTGTCTAAAACCGGCTATTTAACCACTTAACCCCCGGAAGATTTGACCCCCTTCCTGACCAGGGCCTATTTTGCAATTTGGCACTGCGTTGACTTTAACGGACAATTGCGCGGTCGTGCGACGCTGTACCTAAACAAATTTGACTTCCTTTTTTTCCCACAAACAGAGCTTTCTTTTGGTGGTATTTGATCACCTGTGCGATTTTTTGATCATGCGCTATAAACAAAAAAAGAGCGTCAATTTTGCAAAAATAGCAATATTTTTCACATTTTTTATATGAAATTCCCCCAAAAAATGTGAAAATCAAAATTTTTTTAACATTTTCGCCAAATTTGTTTTATGCTACATATGTTTGGTTAAAAAAAAGCGTTTTTTGATTGGTTTGCGCAAAAGTTATCGCATTTACTAACAAAGGGAAAGATTTTTGTCATTTTGTAGTTTTTTTTTCAACGCGTAATGGCGGCGATCTGCGATTTTTTTTGCGGTACTGCAAAATTGCGGCAGACAGATCGGACCCTTGACTGACATTTTTGACACTTTTGGGGTTACCAGTGACATTTCTACAGTAATCAGTGCTATACATATGCACTGTTACTGTAAAATTACACTGGCAGTGAAGGGCGTTAACTTTTTTTGAGAGGGAGGGGCTGTGTGTTTCCCTCGGGGCATGATTCTAACTGTGATTGGCTGTGGCTTGAGCTGTAGGAACAGTGATCAATGGTTTCACGGTTTCAAATAATTTTCAAGCCATTGGAGCCCAAATGGCCGGTTTTAGACAAATCTTGTCTTAAACCGGCTTTTTAAGGCTCTAAAAGACAAAAATATAGTCATTTTGACTAAAATTTTTTTCAGACCTTTGGTGACCAAATGCTGTTATTTTGACTAACAAAAGGTTTTTAGACACTTGGAGACCAAAATAGAGTCATTTTGACCAAAATATTTTTTTCAGGCCATTGGAGCCCAAATGGCCGGTTTTAAACAAATCTTGTCTGAAACCGTCTTTTTAAGGCTGTAAAAGACAAAAAATACAGTAATTTTGACTAAATTTTTTTTCAGACCTTTGGTGACCAAATGCCGTTATTTTGACTAACAAAAGGTTTTTAGACACTTGGAGACCAAAATAGAGTATTTTTGACCAAAACATTTTTTTCAGGCCATTGGAGCCAAATGTCTAAAATCTTGTCTAAAACCGGCTTTTTAAGGCTCTAAAAGACAAAAATACAGTCATTTTGACTAAAGTATTTTTCAGACCTTTGGTGACCAAATTCAGTTATTTTGAAAAAAAAAGGCTTTTTTAGACACTTGGAGACCAAAATAGAGTCATTTTAACAAAAAAATTTTCAGGCCATTGGAGCCCAAAAATCTAAAATCTTGTCTAAAACCGGCTTTTCAAGGCTCTAAAAGATCACCTGTGCGATTTTTTGATCATGCGCTATAAACAAAAAAAGAGCGTAAATTTTGCAAAAATAGCAATATTTTTCAGATTTTTTTATATGAAATTCACCAAAAAAATGTAAAAATCAAAGTTTTTTAACATTTTCGGCCAATTTGTTTATGCTACATGTTTGGTAAAAAAAATCGCAAAAAGCGTATTTTGATTGGTGTGCGCAAAAGTTATCGCGTTTACTAACAAAGGGAAAGATTTTTGTAATTTTTGTTGGTTTTTTTTCAACGTGTAATGGCGGCGATCTGCGATTTTTTTTGCGGTACTGCAAAATTGCGGCAGACAGATCGGACCCTTGACTGACATTTTTGACACTTTTGGGGTTACCAGTGACATTTCTACAGTAATCAGTGCTATACATATGCACTTGAAAAAAAAACGGTCAAAATGACTCTATTTTGGTCTCCAAGTGTCTAAAAAGCCTTTTTTAGTCAAAATAACTGCATTTGGTAATCAAAGGTCTGAAAAAAAATGTAGTCAAAATTACTATAATTTTGTCTTTTAGAGCCTTAAAAAGCCGGTTTTAGACAAGATTTTAGACATTTGGCTCAAATGGCCTGAAAAAAATGTTTTGGTCAAAATGAATCTATTTTTGTCTCCAAGTGTCTAAAAAGCCTTTTTAGTCAAAATAACTGCATTTGGTCACCAAAGATCTGAAAAAAAATTTAGTCAAATTGACTGTATTTTTGTCTTTTAGTGCCTTGAAAAGCCGGTTTTAGACAAGATTTTAGATTTTTGGGCTACAATGGCCTAAAAATTTTTTTTGTTAAAATGACTCTATTTTGGTCTCCAAGTGTCTAAAAAAGTCTTTTTTAGTATAAATAAATGCATTTGGTCAGCAAAGGTCTGAAAAAATTAGTCAAAATCAATGTATTTTTGTCTTTTAGTGTCTTAAAAAGCTGGTTTTAGACCAGATTTGTCTAAAACCGGCCATTTGGGCTCCAATGGCCTGAAAAAAACTTTTTGGTCAAAATGACTCTATTTTGGTCTCCAAGTGTCTAAAAAGCCTTTTTAGTCAAAATAACTGCATTTGGTCACCAAAGGTCTGAAAAATACTATAGTCAAAATGACTATATTTTTGTCTTTTAAAGCCTTAAAAAGCCGGTTTTAGACAAGATTTTAGACATTTGGCTCCAATGGCCTGAAAAAAATGTTTTGCTCAGAAATACTCTATTTTGGTCTCCAAGTGTCTAAAAACCTTTTGTTAGTCAAAATAACGGCATTTGGTCACCAAAGGTCTGAAAAAAAATTAGTCAAAATTACTGTATTTTTTGTCTTTTACAGCCTTAAAAAGCCGGTTTTAGACAAGATTTGTTTAAAACCGGCCATTTGGGCTCGATTGGCCTGAAAAAAATGTTTTGGTCAAAATGACTCTATTTTGGTCTCCAAGTGTATAAAAACCTTTCGTTAGTCAAAATAACGGCATTTCGTCACCAAAGGTCTAAAAAAATTTAGTCAAAGTGACTTTATTTTTGTCTTTTAGAGCCTTAACCACTATATACGTCGGCAGTAAGCCCCTCACAGGCAAAGTCATGTTGATCTACGTTGCTAGCCTGTTAGGGTCTAGGCAGCGAGCGCATGGATCCCCCGCACGTGTCCCCTGATGTCCGCCGGTCACTCGGCGATCCGACAGAGGGAGAAAGTCAGGCGACTGATGTAAACAAGCCCCCTGTCATTCTCCCCTGTGTAGAAACAGTGATCATACGGTTCTACTATGTAGGACCGTTGATCACTGTTCCTACAGCTCAAGCCACAGCCAATCACAGTTAGAATCACACCCCTAGGGACACACACAGCCCCTCCCTCTCAAAAAAAGTTAACCCCTTCACTGCCAGTGTAATTTTACAGTAACAGTGCATATGTATAGCACTGATTACTGTAGAAATGTCACTGGTAACCCCGAAAGTGTCAAAAATGTCAGTCAAGGGTCCGATCTGTCTGCCGCAATTTTGCAGTACCGCAAAAAAAATCGCAGATCGCCGCCATTACACGTTGAAAAAAAACCAACAAAAATTACAAAAATCTTTCCCTTTGTTAGTAAACGCGATAACTTTTGCGCACACCAATCAAAATACGCTTTTTGCGATTTTTTTACCAAACATGTAGCATAAACAAATTGGCCGAAAATGTTAAAAAACTTTGATTTTTACATTTTTTTGGTGAATTTCATATAAAAAAATGTGAAAAATATTGCTTTTTTTGCAAAATTGATGCTCTTTTTTTGTTTATAGCGCATGATCAAAAAATCGCACAGGTGATCTTTTAGAGCCTTGAAAAGCCGGTTTTAGACAAGATTTTAGATTTTTGGGCTCCAATGGCCTGAAATTCTTTTTGTTAAAATGACTCTATTTTGGTCTCCAAGTGTCGAAAAAAGCCTTTTTTAGTATAAATAAATGCATTTGGTCACCAAAGGTCTAAAAAAAAAAGCTAGTCAAAATTAATGTATTTTAGTCTTTTAGTGTCTTAAAAAGCCGGTTTTAGACCAGATTTGTCTCCAATGGCCTGAAAAAAAATTTTTGGTCAAAATGACTCTATTTTGGTCTCCAAGTGTCTAAAAAGCCTTTTTTTTCAAAATAACTGAAAAGTTATTTAGTCAAAATGACTGTATTTTTGTCTTTTAGAGCCTTAAAAAGCCGGTTTTAGACAAGATTTTAGACATTTGGCTCCAATGGCCTGAAAAAAATGTTTTGGTCAAAAATACTCTATTTTGGTCTCCAAGTGTCTAAAAACCTTTTGTTAGTCAAAATAACGGCATTTGGTCACCAAAGGTCTGAAAAAAAAAATAGTCCAAATTTCTGTATTTTTTGTCATTTACAGCCCTAAAAAGCCGGTTTTAGACAAGATTTGTTTAAAACCGGCAATTTGGGCTCCAATGGCCTGAAAAAATGTTTTGGTCAAAGTGACTCTATTTTGGTCTCCAAGTGTCTAAAGACCTTTTGTTAGTCAAAATAACGGCATTTGGTCACCAAAGGTCTGAAACACAATTTAGTCAAAATGACTGTATTTTTGTCTTTTAGAGCCTTAAAAAGCCGGTTTAAGTCAAGATTTGTCTAAAACCGGCCATTTGGGCTCCAATGGCTTGAAAATTATTTTTTTAGTTAAAATGACTCTATTTTGGTCTCCAAGTGTCTAAAAAGCCTTTTTAAGTCAAAATAACTGCATTTGGTCACCAAAGGTCTGAAAAAAAATTAAGTCCAAATGTCTATATTTTTTTCTTTGAGAGCCTTAAAAAGCCGGTTTTAGGCACGATTTTAGACATTTGGGCTTAAATGGCCTGAAAGATTTTTTTGGTCAAAATGACTCTAATTTGGTCTCCAAGTGTCTAAAAAGCCTTTTTTAGTCAAAATATCTGCATTTGGTCACCAAAGGTCTGATAAAAAAATTAGTCAAAATGACTGCATTTTTGTCTTTTAGAGCCTTAAAAAGCCGGTTTTAGACAAGATTTGTCTATAACTGGCCATTCGGGCTCCAATTGCCTGAAACAAAATTCGGTCAAAATGACTATTTTGGTCTCCAAATGTCTAAAAAGCCTTTTTTAGTCACAATAAATGCATCTGGTCACCAAAGATCTGAAAAAAACTAGTCAAAATTAATGTATTGTTGTCTTTTAGTGTCTTAAAAAGCCGGTTTTAGACCAGATTTGTCTAAAACCGGCCATTTGGGCTCCAATGGCCTGAAAACATTTTTTGGTCAAAATGACTCTACTTTGGTCTCCAAGTGTCTAAAAAGCCTTTTTTTGTCAAAATAACTGAATTTGGTCACCAAAGGTCTGAAAAATACTTTAGTCAAAATGACTGTATTTTTGTCTTTTAGAGCCTTAAAAAGCCGGTTTTAGACAAGATTTGTCTAAAACCGGCCACAATGGCCTGAAAAGAAATTTTCGGTCAAAATTACTCTGTTTTGGTCTCCAAGTGTCTAAAAATCGTTTTTTAGTCAAAATAACTGCATTTGGTCACCAAAGGTCAGAAAAAAAAATTTCGTCAAAATGACTATATTTTTGTCTTTTAGAGCCTTAAAAAGCCGGTTTTAGACAAGATTTTAGACATTTGGCTCCAATGGCCTGAAAAAAATGTTTTGGTCAAAAATACTCTAGTTTGGTCTCCAAGTGTCTAAAAACCTTTTGTTAGTCAAAATAACGGCATTTGGTCACCAAAGGTCTGAAAAAAAATTAGTCAAAATTACTGTATTTTTTGTCTTTTACAGCCTTTAGGCTCCATGCACACAGGGCATCATAAAAACGTGCTCAAAAGCTGTTTACTTAACGCCGGGAAACAGCAGCTGTAAAAACGTGCTTTCAGTAGCTTTTTCATTTAGCGTTATTGCACGTTTGGCCACAGCAGCTGTTAGCAGCGTTTTTTCTGCCTCCATTCAAAATCAATGGTTCCCTATGGGAGCCTATTGATTTGAATGGAAGTCACACCGCAGGTCGGATCAGGGTGATCCGACTTGCGGTGCGACCTGCACTGTGAGAATCTTGAGGGGGAACTCCACGCCAAAATGGGGAAAAAAATGGCGTGAGGTTCCCCCCCAGGTTGCAAACCAGGCCCTTCGGGTCTGGTTTGGAATTTGAGGGTAGCCCCATGCCGAAAAAACGGCGTAGGGTCCCCCCAAAATCCATACCAGAACCTTATCCGAGCATGCAGTCCGGCATGCCAGGAAAGGGGGAGGGGACGAGCGAGCGGCCCCACCCCCCCTGGATCATACCAGGCAACACGCCCTCAACATGGGGGGTGTGGGTGCTTTGGGGCAGGGGGGGCTCTGCACCCCCCCACCTCAAAGCACCTTGCCCCCATGTTGATGAGGACAAGGGCCTTATCCCCACAACCCTGGCCGGTGGTTGTGGGGGTCTGCGGGCAGGGGGCTCATCGGAATCTGGAAGCCCCCTTTAACAAGGGGGCCCCCCCAGATCCCGGACCCCCTCCCTATGTTAATGGGTATGGGGTACACTGTACCCCTACTCATTCACCCCATAAAATGCAGTGTATGGAAATAACCACAGGAGACGTTTTGGAAAATTTATTAAAAATCTTCATCCGGCTCTTCGGGGTCTTCTCCTCTCTGGGGGTCTTCTGCTCTTTTGCTGTCCGCCCTTCTGCTGTCCTCTCTTCTTGTCTTCTCCTCTCCGGGGGTCTTCTGCTGTCTTCTCCTCTCCGAGGGTCTTCTGCTCTTTTGCTGTCCGCCCTTCTTGTCTTCTCCTCTCCGGGGGTCTTCTGCTGTCTTCTCTCCGAGGGTCTTCTGCTCTTTTGCTGTCCGCCCTAGAGGGTCTTCTGCTGTCCGCCCTTCTGCTGTCCAATCTTCTTGTCTTCTCCTCTCCGGTCTTCTGCTCTTGTGCTGTCGGCTGTCGGCTGTCCTTCTTCCTCCGTCCTCCTCCGACGACGTCTCCAGCGATTATGCCGGCCTCTGGTCTCTGCAGCTTATTATATAGCCATTGGGGGCGTGGCCGCCAGGTGACGTCATCGGGAGACCACGCCCCATTGTGTCACAGATGACGTCATCTGACAAGACAAAAAAGACAAAAATACAGTCAATTTGACTAAATTTGTTTTTCATACCTTTGGTGACCAAATGCAGTTATTTTGACTAAAAAAGGAAGGCTTTTTAGACACTTGGAGACCAAAATCGAGTCATTTTAACTAAAAAATAATTTTCAGGCCATTGGAGCCCAAATGGCCGGTTTTAGACAAATCTTGTCTTAAACCGGCTTTTTAAGGCTCTAAAAGACAAAAATACAGTCAATTTGACTAAATTTTTTTTCAGATCTTTGGTGACCAAATGCATTTATTGCGACTAAAAAGGCTTTTTAGACACTTGGAGACTAAAATAGAGTCATTTTGACCAAAACATTTTTTTCAGGCCATTGGAGCCAAATGTCTAAAATCTTGTCTAAAACCGGCATTTTAAGGCTCTAAAACACAAAAATATAGTCATTTTGACTAAATTTTTTTTCAGACCTTTGATTACCAAATGCAGTTATTTTGATTAAGGCCTCTTGCACACGATACTCCTGTTTGAGCATCTCCTTTTGGCCTCTTGCACACAATACTCCTGTTTGAGCATCTACTTTTTTCCAGACCTTTTTTCTTGTATGTATTTGCGAGTATTTGAGAGTATTCGCGTGTATTCGAGTGTATTTGCGAGTATTGAGGCTTAAATTACTGACCAAAAATGCAGATTTTTCTATTTTGTTCTTACTGAAGAATACACAGCGCTTGTTTACGCGCCTGTGTGCATAGGCACATTACAATTAATGGGCTATATTTTAGCTCAAAAAGCTGTACTGAGCATTTTTAAGCCGCAAGATGCCCAAACAGGAGTATCGTGTGCAAGAGGCCTAAAAAGGCTTTTTAGACACTTGGAGACCAAAATAGAGTCATTTTGACCAAATTTTTTTTTCAGGCAATTGGAGCCCAAATGGCCAGTTATAGACAAATCTTGTCTAAGGCCTCTTGCACACGACACTCCTGTTTGGGCATCTTGCGGCTTAAAAATGCTCAGTACAGCTTTTTGAGCTAAAATATAGCCCATTAATTGTAATGTGCCTATGCACACAGGCGCGTAAACAAGCACTGTGTATTTTTCAGTAAGAACAAAATAGAAAAATCTGCATTTTTGGTCAGTAATTTTCCAAATTTTTCTTTATTAGAAGGAGAACATCCAAGCATACCATATACCAACAACAGGTACAATCAAATTTCAGGTGTGGTGAGCCGATAACAAATTATAAACAATACAGGCAGCATTCCGAAACTTTTAACGTAACACTAAGTCGCCCATAGAGCACATCAGAAACAGAATGTAAACCCTCCGTGAAGCCCACGGTCTAAACTTCTAGAACCGAATAGCGAACAGAGAAAATCTCAGGACACCTTCAGGTAGACCCCCCCCCCCCACCGGCATCCATCTCATGGCCGGCTACCGGGGAAGGGAGGCCCCCCCTAAGCGCCCCAGAATGCCGCGGCAAACACCCGAGGGTCCACTGGCATTACTTCCCCCAAAGGGGCGTCGCACTGCGTTACTCCTGGAAACCGACTGAACGACCTTACAGGGAGCCCGTAGTAGAATAGCTAATGCCCAGAAACGGTACAGAGGATGAAAACACCTATAGACAGTATGTCTATAGCCTAGATAGAGAAGAAGGAGCTATGGAAAGTAGACAAAGAAAGAAAGAGGGGGAGGAAGGGGACCAGGGTGAGAGAGGAAGGGGTCAGGGAAGAACCAAAGAGGGGGGTGGGGGGCGGCCGGCCGGCCCCCGCCCATCAACCATCAGCAGGAAATCAACTCCGTGTATTCTGAAGTATATTTAAATTCATGCTAGTAGAACCAGCGTTTCAGGAACTTGTCTCGTGAACCGTGCTCAGTGGCTACTAGATCTTCCATCTCATTGAGGCAAGAAACCTTGCGGAGCCACATAGCTACCGTAGGAGGCTGCGTCTGCTTCCAGAGCGGAGGGATGCAGCTTTTAGCTGCCGTGAACAGAAGTGGTAGAATTGATTTCCGATAGGACGCTCTCGGATATTCATGGTGATGAAGGAGGAAGAGGGCCGTGTCCAAGGTGAGGGAATGGTCTGTGAATTTCCTAGCAATTCGTAAGACCTCCGACCAGAAAGATTGTAATCTGGAACATGACCAGAAAACGTGTAGGTAGGTGCCAACCTCCTCCCCACATCGCCAACAGACATCCGGGCAGGCCGGAAACATTCGATGAAGTCTAACTGGGGTATAGTGCCAGCGGGTTAAGCACTTGTAGCCCACCTCCTGATACCGCGAGCAGCGGGAGGTCTTGTAAGTGAAAAATAAAATTCTCTCAACCTGATGGTCCGTAAAAGATACATTCAGGTCTCTTTCCCATTTGGCAATAAATGGGGGACGGTAAGATTCGTCCGGTGAGGCCAGTGCCCGGTAGACCAGAGAGACCGTGTGGCGAAGAGGGGAGGTGTCAGAGCACAAATCTTCAAAGTATGTGAGGCGTCTCGAAAACAGAGACGCCGAAGGAAGAGCTTGTAGAAAATGAATAAGCTGGATCCGTTGCCAAAAGGACAGGGAGGCAAAGGGCGCCGTGGTATTCACGTGAGAGCGCGAGATCCAAGCCCCATCCCTCACAAAGTGCCGGGCCTGGTAAATCCCAGCGGTCTTTAAAGACCTAAAACCGGGCTGATCTACCCCGGGCCCGAAGGCCGGGTTATCAATCACTGGGAGGAGAGGCGAAGGAAAGGGCGCCAATTGGCCATTGTGGCACAGGCGTCTACCCACCGCCAGCGTGGATCCTATGGTCGGATGGGCATCCAATTCCCTGGGAACAGGGTCCGAGCTCCAGAGAGCGGATTCCAGGGGAGTCCGTACGGACATACGTTCAAGTCGGACCCATTGCATCATGGGACCATGGCGGTACCAGTCGACTATGCGAGAAAGATGACACGCCTCATAGTAGAGGACTGCGTCAGGCATCGCCATTCCCCCACTCAATTTAGGCAGCCGGAGCACCCGCAGCGCTAAGCGGGGGGAGCCCCTACGCCACAGGAACTCTCGAAACACCCTGTTCACCCTTCTGAGGAAGGAGGACGGAACCTTAATGGGCAGTGCCTGAAGCACATACAAGAGGCGGGGCATGATGTTCATCTTAATGATATTGCAACGTCCAAACCAGGAAAAAGTCCCTTGGCGCCACCCCTCCAGGTCCTGCTTCATACGAGTCAAAAGAGGCGGGAAATTACAGTCGAAGACTTTCTCCGGGCAACTCGGGAGAGATATCCCCAGGTACTTAATGTGAGACAGGCCCCATTTAAAGGGAAAGTCCGCTTTCAGTAGAGCCGACAGAGAAGTCGGCAGACCCACCGCTAGTGCCTCAGACTTCGATTGGTTGATTTTGTAAAACGACAATGACTCATAAACCCGAAATTCCCGCAAGAGATTCGGAAGGGAAGTGAGAGGTCGCGTCAGGAAGAAGAGAAGATCATCCGCGTATGCCGCCACTTTAGGCGACTCACTTGCACTCACCGATAGTCCGGCCACATCCACATTTGCCCTCACAGTCCTCAAAAAAGGTTCCAGAGCGAGAACAAAAATCAACGGCGAAAGTGGGCACCCCTGACGAGTGCCATTTGCTATGTCGAGGGAGTCCGAAAGAGACCCATTGACCTTCACCCTAGCCGAGGGCCTGGAATAGATGGCCTTGATCCAGGACAACTGGCGCCTCCCCAGGCCCACATGTGCCATGGTAGCCAGAAGAAAGTCCCAGTTCACCCGATCGAACGCCTTTTCGGCGTCCGTCGACAGGACCAGCATTGGGATTCGGCGGCTATTAGCATAATGGATGAGGTCAATAGCCTTGGCGGTATTATCCCTAGCCTCCCGGGCAGTAACAAAACCCACTTGATCATCGTGGATCAAGCTCGGGAGCAGGGGAGCCAGTCTGGAAGCTAGGATTTTGGTGAAGAGTTTCAGGTCGATATTTAGAAGGGAAATCGGCCTGTAGCTAGCACACAGCAGCGGGTCTTTGCCCTCCTTGGCTAAGACGGTGATATGAGCGCGCAAGGAATCCACCGGCAGGGTCGCCAACTCGCCAGCCGCATTGTATGCGGATAAAAAATGTGGCGAAAGGACCTCTGCAAAGCACTTGTAGTACGCAAGGGTGTACCCATCCGGACCAGGCGCTTTCCCTGGTTGCATGCCCCCCAGGGCTGCAGTGAGTTCACCCGAGCGTAGAGGTGCGTCCAACTCCTCCACATCCTCCGGAGAAAGGGTGGGGAGGCCGGAGGCCGAGAGATACGATCGAATCTCCCGGATCCTAGCGTCACGTGATGTCGGCGAGGGGTCAGAGGACAGATTGTACAAGGAGGAATAGTACAGGCGAAAAGCCTCAGCTATGGCCGTCGTTGACTGGACCGTACGGCCAGCAGAGGTAGAGATCTCTGGGATAAACGCCCTAGATCTCTGCTGTCGCAGCGCTCTGGCCAGTAATTTCCCACACTTGTCCCCGTGCTCATAAAAAGCTCGGCGACATTTAGCCAGGGTGGCCTTGGCCTGGAAGAGGACCAGATCACGGAGCTGATCGCGAAGAACAATGAGCTCCTGGAGGACAGTAATTGCTTGCGACCGTTTGTGAACCCTCTCTAGGTTGCCAATTTTCGCCAGGAGGGCAGACATCTGGGCACTCCTTTCCTTCTTTCTCCGCGACCCGAGCTTGATCAGGACCCCGCGCATATAGCTCTTATGGGCCTCCCAGACCATCATGGGTGAGCTGTCAGTCGTGGCATTGGATGCGAAAAAGTTCCTCAATTCCGTACCGAGTTCCCCCAGAATAGCAGGATCCTGGAGAAGGGTGTCATTAAGCCTCCACTGCCACTGTGACAGCTCAGGGGAACGCAGGTCCAAGTCGAGGAGAACGGGAGCGTGGTCTGAAATGGCAATAGAACCAATGGAGGCAGCGGAGACCCTGGACAGCAAGGACTGTGGCAACAGAAAAAAGTCAATACGCGAATATGAGTCGTGCGGGGGGGAGAAGAAAGTATAATCCCTATCCCGGGGATGAAGAACCCGCCACGGATCTACCAGGCGAAAAGCATGAATCAACTGCTTGAAGCGACGCAGAGCAGCATAGGACAGCTGGGAGGAGCCCCTAGAGGTGTCCACCAGTGGTTCCAGAGCCAAATTAAAATCCCCACCCATAAGAATCTGTCCCGTAGCGAAGTCTGCCAGCTTAGAAAGTACTGAGTCCATATAGGAAATTTGGTTCGTATTGGGCAGGTAGAGATTCACCAAGGTAACAGGGATGGACCCCAACTGGCCCTTCACAAAAAGGGCCCTGCCAGACTCGTCATTCCACACATCCGAGAGCTTCCAAGGAGCATTACAATGAATCAAGATGCTAACCCCTTTCGTCTTGGAATCAGAGGAGCAGCCATGGTAGACCGTAGGAAAACGCCTGTTTCCCAATTTGGGGATCTTGCCCAACTTGAAATGCGTTTCCTGCAGAAAACCAACATGAGCACGGAGACGATGGAGTTCCGACAGAACAATGGAGCGCTTCTCAGGGGTATTGAGCCCCTTCGCATTTAAGGAGACCAAACGGATCGGGTCAGGGCGGGGGGCGGCCATATCTCCCCCAACCAACGGGTCCAGCCCACCGGTCAAAAACGAAAGACCCAGAGGAGGGGAGGAGGGAGAGGTAAGGAGAGGGGGGAGAGGGAGAAAGGAAAAAAAAAAAAAAAAAAAAAAAAAAAAGGGGGGGGGAGGGGAGAGCAGTAGGGAAATAGGGGGGAAGGAAAAGGTGAAGGGAAAAAGGAGATAAAGAGAAAAGAAAAAGGGCGCAACACACGCGCCTAACTACAAAATACTAAGGTGCCGAAGCACAAGAGAGAAGTAAATCTCAAAGGACCCAAGAGCCCAGCCCACCACCCCCGCAGGCAGGGGATAATGGACAGGTACCCAGGGATCACCCTATGTGGGGAACGAGGAGAGCCACTAACCGAGAGAGGAAGGTGACCGCTCCCCGGCCCCCCAAACCGGCCCACAGATATCATAATAACATGCATTAACAACCAGCTATAAATACCAACAGCCCAAGTGTAAAAAAAAAACCACAAAAATTAGTAACATAGTGCAACAGTCTGAGCCCCAGAACAGGAGAGGAAACCCTCCCCCCGCCCCCCGCAAAGAGCAAAATCATCCATTCCCTTGGTACGCAAGGCAGAAACTCGTCTGCGCTCGCCTTCCGCCCGGACGTCTCCCTCTGGATCAGTGGCATCGGAGAGAAGGGGGGAGCACCCCACCACCCCTCACAGATAACACCACACCCTGGGGGGGGGGGGGGGTAAGAAGAAAGGGGGAGAAAAAGGGGAAAACGAGGCATAGGGAGAGGGGAAGGGAGGGGAGAGAAAAAGGGGAAGGGAGGGGAGAGGGGAGGGAAGGGAGAGGGGGAGGGGGGGAGAGGGGGAAGGGGGGAGAGGGGAAGGGAGGGGAGAGGGGGAGGGGGGGACAGGGGGAAGGGGGGAGAGGGGGAGGGGGGAGGGGGGGCGGGAGGGAGGGGGGAGAAGAGGAAGGGGAGGGGAAAAGGGGGAAATGGAGGGGAAAGGGGGGGAAGGGGAAGCGAAGGGGGGAAGGGAGGAGGGGGAAGAGGGGAAAAGGGAGGGTGGGAGAGGAGGGGGAAGGGGAGGGCAAGGGGAAATGGTGGGGGAGGGAAGGGGGGGCAAGAAGGAGAAGGGGGGACGGGGGGTAAGTTGGCGGCGCCATGTAGGAACTAAAGGGGAACCATAGACCCCCAGCTAAACATGCAGCACCATCCATCATGGATAGGAGAGCAGCACCCCGTCTAATCCACCACCCGTTACCGGCCCAGTCCGGCCATGGCACCGCCGGGAAGGAAACTAGGGGGAAACCCCACGAGCACACCCCGAGCCATCAATATACTGTATATGTTGAGCCACATGCAGTAATCACATTACAAATGGTATAATAGCATAAGACACAGGTAGAGGCATGCAAGCATCTCGCCAGCCGGCAGGGGCAACTTCTTCCATCACACAGCGCACTCCAGCAGGGCACCCGTGTAGCCAAATGCGGCGGGAGCTCCCACTACAGCACCCGGGGCGATGCGAGGGCCGTAGTTCCAGTCCTGAGAAGGGGGCCGCCAGGGTAGCGGAACAGGGCACCCGCCCAGTAAGGACAGGGGAGAAGAACACGGGATGAGTCCACAGGGCCCATGAGGGGGTGTAGTCAGAACCATTGCGGACATCGGGTAGGGCCAAGCAAGGGAAACATAGCGGCTCAGTCAGAAGCGGGGGCAGAAGCGGGGGAACTGGAGGGGAGATCGTTGGGAACAAGGGAGGGGGCCAGAAGGTTACTCACAGTTCCAAGGCAGTCCGGGTTTAGTCCTCCGGGGAGGCCACTGAAAAGGTGGACGAGCTCAGCCCGGGGGCACGGCGCTGACGGCGCCGACCAGCGGAACCCGACCGCGACGGCCCACCACCAGGGGACCGAGCGTCCCGCTCCGGGAGCCTCGCCAACCAGTCCGGGATCGCCATCGGAGTCAAATCTGCAAACCGGAATAGAGCCTGGAGATCAGAGTGCCTACGAAGGACAAATGTCGATCCATTTCTGCGGACTACCAGCTGAAGGGGGAAGCCCCATCTATAGGTAGCGTCTTGACCACGGAGACGTTCCAGGAGGGGCTTTAGCATAGCCCTACGTGTCAGGGTCCCCCGCGAGACATCTGGGAATATATGGATCGTAGCCCCATCGAAGTCCAGAGGGCCCGCCGTCCAAGCAGCTCTCAGTACCTGCTCCTTGACCGCATAACGGTGAAGGCGGCAAATCACGTCTCTGGGCCTATCAGCATCCTGCGGCTTGGGGCCTAGGGCCCGATGAATCCGGTCAAACTCCAACACCACCGGGGGTTCCGACGGGAGTATCCTGGTAAGTATGGCCCGGACCGTCTCAAGCAGGTCCTCGTGACTCGTAGCTTCAGGAAGTCCGCGGAGCCGCAGATTATTCCGACGGCTCCGATTTTCAATGTCCTCCATAGCAAGCTGGTGCTCTGCAAGAATGTCCGTGTGGGCCGCCTGGGTCCGCTCCAGTTGGGTCACCCGAGCCTGTAGATCACCAATAGCGGACTCCCCAGACGCCACCCGCTCCTTCACCTGGGTCACCTCTCCCGACAGAGCCTGGAAGTCCCTCCGGTGTTGTTCCGTGACCTGAGCCACCAGGGCCTCCATGTCCATTTTGGTGGGGAGGGATCGCAGCAACGTCCAAATGTCTCTGTCCTCCCCTGAGTCCCCGGTAAGAGAGGACTGGGACATCCGCGGAGGAGTCGGGGAGGCCATGGAATGCGAGGGAGCCGGGGATGAAGAGGCAGCGGCCGGATCGGAGTCCCCACGTGGACTCCGTGCGAGCGCCCGGAGTGCCGGAGCCGGTGATTCCTGAAAAAACGGACGGATCGGGGCCGAGGAAGTCACCCGGGGAGCAGGTTTGGCAGATTTAGTCTTCCTCCGTTTGTAAGAGCTCATGACAGCCGGTAAATGTGCATTTAAAGCCGATCAGGGAGGCCAGGGAGCGGGAGCACCATAAGAAAACGTCCTCACACCGCCATGACCTAGCCACGCCCCCCCTTGGTCAGTAATTTAAGCCTCAATACTCGCGAATACTCTCAAATACTCGCAAATACATACAAGAAAAAAGGTCTGGAAAAAAGTAGATGCTCAAACAGGAGTATTGTGTGCAAGAGGCCAAAAACCGGCTTTTTAAGGCTCTAAAAGACAAAAATACAGTCATTTTGACTATTGTTTTTTATCAGACCTTTGGTGACCAAATGCAATTATTTTGACTAAAAAAGGCTTTTTAGACACTTGGAGACCAAAATAGAGTCATTTTGACCAAAATAATCTTTCAGGCCATTTGAGCCCAAATGTCTAAAATCGTGCCTAAAACCAGCGTTTTAAGGCTCTAAAAGACAAAAATACAGTCAATTTGACTAAATTTGTTTTTCATACCTTTGGTGACCAAATGCAGTTATTTTGACTAAGAAAGGAAGGCTTTTTAGACACTTGGAGACCAAAATCGAGTCATTTTGACCCAAAAAAAATTTTCAGGCTATTGGAGCCAAATGTCTAAAATCTTGTCTAAAACCGGCTTTTTAAGGCTCTAAAAGAAAAAAATATAGTCATTTGGACTTAATTTTTTTCAGACCTTTGGTGACCAAATGCAGTTATTTTGACTTAAAAAGGCTTTTTATAGACTTGGAGACCGAAATAGAGTCATTTTAACTAAAAAATAATTTTCAGGCCATTGGAGCCCAAATGGCCGGTTTTAGACAAATCTTGTCTTAAACCGGCTTTTTAAGGCTCTAAAAGACAAAAATACAGTCATTTTGACTAAATTGTGTTTCAGACCTTTGGTGACCAAATGCCGTTATTTTGACTAACAAAAGGTCTTTAGACACTTGGAGACCAAAATAGTCATTTTGACCAAAACATTTTTTTCAGGCCATTGGAGCCCAAATTGCTGGTTTTAAAAAAATCTTGTCTAAAATCGGCTTTTTAGGGCTGTAAAAGACAAAAAATACAATAATTTTGACTAATTTTTTTTCAGACCTTTGGTGACCAAATGCCGTTATTTTGACTAACAAAAGGTTTTTAGACACTTGGAGACCAAAATAGAGTATTTTTGACCAAAACATTTTTTTCAGGCCATTGGAGCCAAATGCCTAAAATCTTGTCTAAAACCGGCTTTTTAAGGCTCTAAAAGACAAAAATATAGTCATTTTGACGAAATTTTTTTTCTGACCTTTGGTGACCAAATGCAGTTATTTTGACTAAAAAACGATTTTTAGACACCTGGAGACCAAAACAGAGTAATTTTGACTGAAAATTTCATTTCAGGCCATTGGAGCCCAAATGGCCGGTTTTAGACAAATCTTGTCTAAAACCGCCTTTTTAAGGCTCTAAAAGACAAAAATACAGTCATTTTGACTAAAGTATTTTTCAGACCTTTGGTGACCAAATTCAGTTATTTTGACAAAAAAAGGCTTTTTAGACACTTGGAGACCAAAATAGAGTCATTTTGACCAAAAAAGTTTTTTCAGGCCATTGGAGCCCAAATGGCCAGTTTTAGACCAATCTGGTCTAAAACTGGCTTTTTAACCTCCCTGGCGGTATGATTCTGTCAGGAATTCTGTTCCAAAAGCGGTACAATTCTTTTCATGGAAATTTGGCGTTATGTATTATAGGCCTACAATTCTTAGTAATTACTGACTTAAACCTGACCAAAAGAAGACTCTAGTAGACATCTCAGATGTGATAAATTTGAAACACAAACAAGTGAATTATAATCGAATCAATAATATTATTTTATTATTTAATATATAATATATATAATAAAATTATATTATTGATTAGATTATAATTCATGCGTTATATATTATATATATATGTGTGTATATATATATATATATATACATATACATATATATATATGTGTGTATATATATATATACATATATATATATATATATATATATATATATATATACATATACATATATATATATATGTGTGTATATAGATATATATATATATATATGTGTGTGTGTATATATATATATATATATAACGCATGAATTATAATCGAATCAATAATATAATTTTATATATATATATATATATGTGTGTGTGTATATAGGTATATATATATATATGTACATATATACATATATATATACATATATACATATATATATATATATATAAAACGGGAGGAGCGTCGTTGTGGGACGTGTAGAGATTCCTGGGCGGCTTATATCGGTAGTATACTGGCGGAGAACGGTTAATATCGAGCAGTATCGTGTGCTTTGCATGACTTAACGACTGCCCGCTTGATGGATAATATCTAATGAG